>NC_062522.1:18276102-18617352 GCF_022655615.1 Tachysurus fulvidraco
GGTCAAGTATGTGATGCAATCTTTCTCAATCATGCACATTCAGAACATAGGTATATGTAATGACTGACCTGTTTTATGGCTTCCACCAGAGTAACAGTTTTTCCTGTGCCAGGTGGGCCAAAAATCAGGTAGGGAGCAGGTTTATACTGGCCAGACAATATGTGCTGCACAGCCACCTTCTGCTCAGGGTTAGTCTCCAGATCTCGGTTGTACATCCTGTACAAAACAGCAGATAAGGTCACAATAATTACATTGTATTCAACAAATGTTTATTATTACATGATGTTAACAATTGAATCTAAGTGACCTCAGCTTTGGCAATCCTGGATTCTCGACTCCATTGTGAGTGGGAAACAACACATCTCCCAGACTGTGTTTTGCAGCCAGCTCTACAGCTCGATGTTGGAGTTTAAGTGGGAAACGATTGAAGCTGAACTCCACATTGAACTTCATATTGGCAATGAACTTCTGTACAAGCCTACAAAAAAATGGATCTAACTGTAGCATATAAATCCATAGCGAAACAAAATACAGATTCTCAGAGATTGTTGACCTTCTTACTTTTTAGAAAATCCCAGCTTAACACTTTCCAGCTCCACACGATGAACATAGCCTTTATATACAGTGATAGGTTGTTTCTTTTCTTTAGACAAATACACACTCAAGCTATCTCCTCTTAGCACAGACGGCCTGTTCTCTGCCACACCAGGTACCTGAGAACAAAGAGACAAAAAAAAAAAACCCACCAAACTCCAAATGGTGTTAAATTACCTTGGTAAAGAAATAAATCAATAGTTTTTTAAAAGAACACTACTCTTTTATACCTGCTACACCAATTTTTTTTTTTTTTTTACTTGAAAAAGTTGGCACTCGCCTGTAGTACTAGTAGGCTTTTGTTAGTTTTGTCCTGTTTCAAGGTCTGGTCATATAGATCATACTTCTTTATATCCTCTTCCATTTGAATCTCCTCTAGGTGTAGAAGAAGGTGAAAATGTTCAGCATACTGCTTTATAGACAGGGGTGACTCCAACACACCTCTGAGAACACGAAAAAAAACTTTAGTAAGCAATGGTAACATGTACTAGTGCATTTTTGGTATGTGCAAAGGATTTCAGTTCAAGATAAGTAAAACATATTCAAAATGTACATGTCTATGTTTATGGACAATAGACATGTCTATTAGCTTTAAGACATGAAAATCTGGGTAACATATATATCATTGTTGCTTATGCTCTCTGTACAGTTTAAAATGTTAATTTTGTACTACAACAAAACACATTCTAAACGTAGCATGTTCACTTATACCTTCTATGAAGAGGATATGAGCCTTAGAGGTTTTTTTGGTGACAATCCTTAAATTTAGCTTACAATGAAATTAAGTGATAATTTAATTGTGAGTTTTTTTGCCTTTTAGACTTGGCCTGGGTCCATGAGTCATCAACTGCTAAGTAGAAAGATCATGAGTGATAAATATTTCTGATTGGCAGAAGCTCACCTCACTCTGAGAAGTTGCTGCCTGGCTGTAGGGGAAAGTTTCTCGATATCAGCATCCCAGTGCTGGACCAAGTTCTTCAGGTAAGCTGAATACTTGTAGACTGGCAGTGTTACGGCCTGTTTTAAAGGATGTTTCATGCTGCTGCAGAGAACAGAGAAGAAGGAAAGAATAATTGCACTCGGTTCACATAAATCCATTAAATATAATTAGTGTTGCACACAAATTATCTAAAGGCTACCGTTGGGAAATTTTGTATTGTGATTGACTGGTGTGACAAATCATATTTGGCATGTCAGAGTAGAAAGAATATTCCGCCATTCAAAATGTAATCTACCAAAAATAAAATCATTAAATAGGGTAAAAAGATTACTTATTACTTGGCAAAGCAACTGAACTTTCCACCATTTGAGCTAGTTTTTGTAATCCACTCTTTATTTTTCCTATGTTCTTTGAACATGTAGTCTACATTCCAGTAAGCTTACCTCTCAGGAGGCACTCCTTCCTCCACCACTCTCTCCTTAGGGCGTTTCTGCCCTTTCTGTTTGGCTCTATACTGACTGGTTGGGCCCAGCTCAGTGCCCAGCTTAGTGTGCACCACTGCCTCAATCTCCCTCACAATGCAGAAAGGTTTAGGAGGGTCTGAAGACGCGGACTCGTGACAGAACTCAAAGTACATGGTGGCAGGGAAGTAGCCATAGTGGCGAGCTTGGTACTTCACCTCAACTGCATAGCTCTCACCTGGCAGACATTAACAGATTTTAAGAAAAAATTTATTAATTTACTATTATTTTTTCAATCAGACTTGTAGATGCTGATGCACCAATCCTTTGTTCGTTATTATTTTGAGTATAATACTTATACAGTATGTGCGTCTACAACATTGGCCACTATCTGATACTGAACATACTATTCTCAGAAGCACTCTTTGACCTTTTGCAAAATGTCATATGTGTGATTGCTTATTTAAAAATACAAAAAAATGTACCTGATACCCAAGGAAATTCAATAATTCCTCTGCTGACCAATATTGTTCTTTCTATTGAAATATGTGATGGCTAGTAGTTAAAAGCTAATAATGAATTTCACCGGGGCTTTAATTAAAGTCATGTTGTATATTAAACATTTATTTAAAAAATGGTAAAGAATCTCTGTTGTCTCAATCAAGACATATATTCTCTGCATAAAATGGATGTTAGAACATACTGAATGCTTAATCCAAGACTGATCCCACATTCAGAATCAACCCTAATACCAATAGTCATTATTGGATCCGTGCATCCCTGGATTCCATTACCGCATGCAAACAACTAAACCATGCGTTATTAACGTGTGTTTATACCGCAGCACTGTTACATTCTCATTTCTGATGAGAATGGGATTGACTGATTTTTCACTTGCAAGGCGAAAACCAGGCTTAATTTAAAATGCTTGATCTAATACATTATTTTATTGATGTTAATTTGCCATTTTTGGAAAGAGTCTTAAGTGTCTCAACAAAGGTAAAACTGTCTCTTTAATTATCGACCAAAGGAAAGTCATCACAACAGAGAGTGTTGTGGTTTGTGGATTTTTTTTTGCCTTATTACCTTCAGAGATGTATAACTCATAGCGATTTAAAGTTATAACATGAACGTAATAGTTTTACAACATTAAATATAATTGCTGTCAAATTGCTGTGTTATAAGAAGAATGAAACACATCACACCACCCTGTTATTAAAATTTTCCTTTCACAGCACACCCCATCATGTATTAAATATTGAATGGAAATGAAATATCATGTTACCATAGTGCTTGATATTCTTGTTTCGTATATACAGTTGTAATATGAAATGAGTTATAGTTGCATTTCTCACCTGGACAAAGGAGCAGAGGGGAAACCCTGCTCACTCTCCTCTCACAGACTAAAGTGAAGCAACGTATCCTGTGCAGCGCTGTGTAGAAGGTGAAGTAAATGCACTTTTTCCCTTTGTTTACAATTTGGAATTTCACCACATGCACTGTTTCTAGAAGATCGATATCGAGGACAACTTTTCCATTTCTGCTCACAGGGGAAGATGTAATCTCGATGCCTCCCTTGTCAGAGATAAGCTGAGGTCTGCAAGAATGAGAAAAGTTTAAAACTCGCACGTGTAGAAGACAGATATGTTTGTAAGATACATCTGTATGCATAAACTTAACATCAATACAAAATATATAGTTTTGTTGATTAAGTCTATCTGTCTTCTTTGTGTTGGGAATACTTGGCTAACTTGGCTGAATACAGAAACAGCTTTAGTCTTTACCTGTTTGCCTTGAGCTTTTGAAGGATATCCTGAGCCAGCCGCCTTTTTGGCGTGAGGACGGGGTTGACACTGGGTGATGACCGAGGGGAACCTTGCCTAGAGTCTGGAACTGTGCTGTGTGCATGATCAGGTCTCAAGCTTACTGAAGGCGATGAGTGTGTCCTGGATCTCCACTGGTCACAGTAGTACATACGTACCTACGTAAGCGTTCAGAAGAGGTAAAGTGTATATGAGTGAGTGAATAGGTGAAAGAGAGAGAGAGAGAGAGAGAGACACAGGATAGACTACGAGAAAGAAAAGTAAGGAGGAAAGTCACTGCGAAAGTGAACTTATTACCTGAGGTTTTGCATGCAGAATAACTTTTCCTTGCCTTATACTGGCTTTGTTGAAAAACAGCAAGGCATAAACCAACCTAGAAAAATTAGGTCCTCCTTCCCTATGGAAACAAACATTTATAATACAGTCACAATCATAAGTGCATTAGTCATCATTAGTCATCCACTTTTCCCCAGAGCTTCCCAAAACTATAATGACAACTGCTGTACTTTTGTTAAACATATAACTCGAACTATATGTAGTATTATACAAACTATTAAGTTTAGGAATTACACTTATATATTTTTTTATGTTCAAACCTATCTGTTACAAACAAGCCTGCAGAATAAACAGAAGGATTTAAAGTAAAACCTTTTGAACTCTAAGTTGTAAATGTTTCGAAGCTCGTTTTTGTCCGTTTTTGTTTTTCTTTCCCCCAAGAACTCAATGAAATCCAAGCCATGTTCATAAACGTCTCTAAGAGAAGGCATCGCTCTGCTAATCAGGTGTTGGCTTCTGTTAGATTTCGATTCAGTAGCAGGACAGTAACTGCTTCACAAGGTGGAACAAGCTAAGGGCTCGTCTAAGTCGAGCAATGACATGAACGTAAACAAAACGAAGACAAATCGCAACACATACTAGAAAATACAGAAACACGTCTGCACATTTTTGACGCATTTACGGAATCTTTGTATCATCTAAGACCAACACAGTGAGAATATTAAACCGCGTTTTTGTGAAGTTCCAGAAATTGTTAGATCAGACTTTTTAGACGTTTCCCTGAGAACTCTTGACGTTATATCCGTTGATATTTTGATAACTAATATTGGATAGGTTAATAATTTAACAAGACTGATCTTAAATGTACATTTTGTGCTTGTTTGTGTTAACAAATAAAGTCAGAAATAGTCCTGTAGTATTTTATTGCATTGTTAAGTGATTGTACACTTTTATGTGGGAAACCTGTGGGACTTTTTTTTTTTATAAGGGAACGCGAAATAATACATAATTTATAATTCCACAAAAGCTCCACCTTTAAGAATATGTAATTATACATACAATGTGTGTATATATACAGTATATTTATAGTGGACTTGTTCATTCAGCTTGCACATTTTTTTCAATGCCACAGCCTTGCCATTTACTTGTACTTTTCAACAACACATCTCTGCACTGCTATAGCCTTTATATTTATTTAGTGTACATATGTTTACATATATGTTACATGCTGTACATATGCTACATATTTATCTGCACTTGTCTACTACTTTCTTTCTTTCTTTCTATCAATAAAATTGGCACAATGTCAACAATGTAATAATTTCACTTTTTTTCTTTTAAAAGTATGGCCTAAAAAACTTCCAGGATTGAAATCCACCCTGAATGACTTGAATATTGATATTATCAAGCAATATGTGCTCTTTGTTTAAAAGATTAATTTTATGATTTTTTTTACTTTTTTGTTTCATTCACAATTTGGTCTATTTACACTTTGGCTTTATAATTCCAACATCACCTACTATGCTGTTTGAATGCCTACTAAAGGTTCTTTTAGTGGAAACTCATCTACTACCTAAAGAGACCTACTGTATACAACAGCAAATTAGTCCTGAGGATTGTTTAGTTCTCTCACTTTCTCATCTGTTCACTCAAACAGTAAGGTTTCCAAAGCTTAATTTTTGCACTGGTCTTCAGAAACATGTCTGTAGTCAGAGTGCACCAGAACATATAAAAGGATGACACCAGAAAGTGGTGAAAGTATCAGGAAGTAGTGTGTGATATGGAAGTTACCACAGGACCACAAACATGTTAAGGCATTATTAACTTTTGTCCTGTGTATTTTACCATTCACCCAGACGCCCCCTGGCCGAGGCCATCTCCTGATTGGGTATTTAAACTACCCGAGTGTCCTTTGGTCTGCTGGCAGTGCCCAAAAGCCAAAATCAATCTGGACTGTGCCTACTTGAAAATGCATGGTGATTGTACTGGTAGGTCCAAGGTCAGTTGTTGTTTAATAGAATAGAGGGTTTTGATTTCTAAGTGGTGTTAAGGTTAAACAAAAAAGACATGATGATTCAGGAGATATGTAGTGACAGTGGAATAATTAGGCAGAAGTGAGTTTATGTTTATCATTTTATAAAGTGTTAAAATATATTATAGGTGTTACCTTTAAATACCCAAACACATATAATTAACTATTTGCCTTTATACAGTTTTTTTTATTGTTTATTAATTTGTAATACATTTCTTTTAATGTTAATGTTTCTTTTAATGTTAGTTATTGGTTTTCTTACATTTGAAGTTATAAGAAACACAAAGAGATACAGCACCCACAATAAGAGGAGGAACAAAAACAAAAATGAAAGCATTATTGTTGTATACAGAGCAGATCGGCCATAACATTATGTACAGATCAGCCATAACATTAAAGCCACGGACAGATTACATGATTGTCAAGGGGTTGAATATATTAGGCAGTAAATGAATAGTCACTTATCAAAGTTGATGGCTAGATGACTGGGTTTAAAAATCTCCAAAGCTTTATGTCTGTTGGGTGTTCCCAGTATGCAGTGTTTAATACCAAAAGTGGACCAAAAAAAAGTAAACCAGTAAACAAGTAAGATGGTCATGGGCACTCAAGGCTCATCGATGTGCTTATGGAGTAGTTAGTTGGCTTACCCTTCATATACAAGCTTTTTCCAGTTTGAGCTTTTTTGAAACCTCTCTTATAAATGGAAAGACCTTTCTGAGGAGTTTATACAGCTTTGCAAGCCTTGCACCCTCATCCAGATTTCAGAACAGGAAGTCATTTTCTTTGCCTCTTTTTCAGTCATCTTCAACATTATTCTCTTTATTATTTATATAATAGTTAAGCTTTTCTTGTTTGGGTGCTGGCACAGAGTCATCGCTGAAAGTGAACTTGTGACCTGTATGTGGTGTGAGGTTGAGATTAGTAAAGTATTGAAAATTATTTCCATAATAATAATAATTGGCAGTGTACAATGTTCAATATGTTCTTGCAGTGAATGCAGAAAAGACCTTCTTTCATTCTTTGCAGTGTTTAATGGTCAAATGTATTTTCTTTCCAAAAAAATAAATCAAAAAAAAAAATTGAAAAAAAAAGATTTTTCTTTAATATTGTGATGTCAGAGTTGTATAGGAATAGGTGATTACATGATGAGGTGTTTAGTTTCTTGCAATAACTTGAAACTTGAATTCATTGTCTGCAATATATATCTTTGTTTTTAACTATTCGGTTCGTCGAATTCCCATGATGCATTTTGACAGGGTTGGTCCAGCTGAGCCAAGATGGCGGACGAACAGCTCACTGATGAGGAGAGGGTACGATACAATCGATTAAAAAAACTTTTAAACTTCTTTTTCCTCTGTTGCCGTTTATATAGATAAGTGGTTTTCGTTTTTATTTACGTTCCTGGCTTGTTGCAGCTGCGGGATTCGTGAATGTGCAGAATAAATATGACTAAGCGAGCTAGCTAGGGTTAGCATTCTGCACCGTAATATGAGACGAGGACCGTATCAACTAACGGCTGGTGTTCAGATCGCGTCCTGGTGGATGTGTAGTGCACTAAATAGGGTGTGGACGGCATTAATTTACGCGTATGAAGTGCTCTAGTGTGGGGAACTCAGAAGGTATTTGGGACGCAGCCATGCTAGTTCTGGGTGGCTAGTAATCAAACTCAACCGCTGTTGAGTTTAACTGATCAATGCAGTTGTATAGTTTAAGAAAACTCATAATTTAATGCCTTATGTTGCGAATAAACTAGTTGCGATGGTTTGGGTGGATCCACACAATTTGAAAAAGAATTCTGTTAGCAGATTTGACCATTTTTGCAATTTAGTTTTGTTTTTTTGTTTTTTTTTAAAGGTGAATTTGAAATATCTGATTTTCGACGTTTGATTGTACTGATGCGGGTGTAATGTAGGTGTTTATATAACTGCACGATTGAAAATTGTATGAGACAGAAAAGTTGTTTTGATCATTTTGTGCTAGCCAGAAGGATCACGCACATGACTACTGCACTGTCCTAAATTACTTTATTGTCTTAGTGCTACTAAGGTTCCTTTCTTTTGGCTTCTTTATATTTTCGTTTTTGTTGCCCAGAAACTCATTTTACTAAGCTAAAGTTTGTCATTGTAATTAAAGTGTGGTGAAGTATTTCCCTAGTTACAGCATTTCTCAACTCTTCTCTTAGAGTAATCTTTATCTGCAAAATGTCACCAAGTCTTTCCTCTCATTGTATGTAAATGTAACCATTTGACTGTGGCAACACCTGCATTTTGTCTCCATATCTCAAACAATAAAGTGGCGTAATTAAATTTTCTGTTCCTGCTTTAAGGGCCAAGCATAATTTTTCAAGTCCACTATGTTTCTTTAATACTTGATACAATTCACAACTGCATACAATACAATACAGTGCATTAACTGAATCTTTTAATACTGCTAATCATGTTTAAAGAATATCACTAGACAACTATCCATTACCCCTTCTCCTGTTTTTATATAATCTGTTTGATTTCATCCCTACTGGCCTTTGTGTAGATCCTCAGCTGTGTCTCATTGACCCAGCCCTGTGTGTACATGTTGCTACACGCCTTCCTCTTTCCATCCCTCTGTGTCTGCAATCTGCTGTGCACACATTCTTTTCCACTGCTTAGCTTTGCTGTTTCCCTGCACGTTTTTGAGATAATTATGTGGTTAGATTCATGTAGAGACCAGCAGAAACAGGCTGGGGTATTTCAGTTATTCTGTCTAATTATATTTAGAGCATGTGGTCTTAGCTCTTCCCTTATTGTCGAGTTCTAAACTTTAATGCATGTTGGATATACATTAATAGTGTAATAATTAAAACATAAAAGAAATAAAACATTTTTAACAAGCAGAGTAGAGACATTTGTTAATTCTCCTCTTTAAAAAAAACGCTAACAGATACACATAGCAAGTGTTATATGAATTTTGCCTTAGCATGGGTTGATAATTAATAATAAATTGATTAGTTAACACACTGAAGGCTTGAGTCTCCTGCACAGGCTTTTGTAATGGATACTCAGAAACCCACATGATTAAGCTAGAAAGTGCAAACTAACTCAAGTAGTTTGCTAGTGAAGTAGTAGGGAATATGGTCATGTAGAACATTGTGTTTGTGCCCATTCAACAAAACATTACATTGTTTGCTAGTGTTTAATTAAATATCTGTGAGGTTTGTCCTCATATTCGATGCCTAGGACATTACTTGAGTCTGAATAGTGTGGAAATGTGGTGTTAGTGTTATCAGGAGATTTATGTGCTTTACATGTTGTTCTGCTCGGTTTTGAAAGTTTCCTCATTACTGTGGAATTATGGTTGTGGGTGATGTGTGTGATAGTTAAGCATATAGTTAAGATAGTGTGACATCAAGCACATTACATATAAATATGTACACAAAATGGAAACTAAGGACACAAATTGCTAGTGCTTGGGTTAGGGTTGGAATGAAACTAGGCTAGTGTCCATGCTGTGAACTCACTGGGCTTTGTTTGGTTAATGTAGACTCGGGAACACTTGGTGCTTGTTGATTTATGTTCACGTTTTATTTAGGCATTTTATTTTTGACAAATAGATGAAAACCAAAAATCTAAGCTTGACTTTGCAGATAAACAGAGTCATTTGTTCTCTTGGTTTTGTTCTGTTATTGCATTTCTGTCATGTCCTCCTGGCGTTTCACATTAGGGAGGGTGTGGGGTGGGTTTTTTGTTTTGTTTGTTTTTTCTCTCGCTGGTGTAATTTCAGGCTTTCTGACTTTTCATGGTGACTAAAATCTTAAATGATACTATTAAATAGATGTGGAGGGAAAATTCACCATTATCCAATCGACATTGACACTTCCAATTAAAAGTTTCAGGAGTATTTCTCAGCCACTTGGCCACAGTATGTCAAGTTCATTCAGTCAAACCTGCCTATCTGTTTGCTGAGGAAAAAGTATTTTTAGATGTGTGTAGGGTTCAGGCACTTTTTTCCAGTGGCCATATAATCTATTTTTCTATATAATCACATTTTTTTCAGTGCAAGTTATGACACCTTCCTGTCAAGCATTTCATGTAGGTGTGTGTATCACACAGCTGTTATGTCACAGTGTCAGTGCATTTAATGTGTAGAGTTCCCCTAACCCTAACCCAACCGGTAGTGCTTAGCGTTATCTTTTCAGGAAATTCGTCCCTGATTGGTTATGACATATTTTTATGGGAAACATTTGGCATCAGCATTCTACATATTCATATTCAGAAATGTATAAAATTAAGCATCTTTCACTGTTTCTTATTTATATAAGCTTTTGTTCTTGCTGCTGTTGCTGCTGTGTCTGTGTGTGCAGTCATACAGAACTGTGCCAAATGTTCTCGACATCAAGTGTATGTCAAAAAACAAGGCTGTCTGTAGATCACTTCCTGTCATCTCACTTCTGCAAAAGATTTTGAACACTGCAAAAACAGCAGCAGTTGATTAACACATGCGTAAATTCTCATCTGTGCGAGAGGAAATAACTTGTCAGCAGGATTTGGCAGTAGTCCTTTTAGCTCACTGGGCGAGAAAAAATAAATAAACACACAAATGTGTGTGTGTATATATCTGTGTGTGTGTGTGTGTGTGTGTGTGTGTGTGTGTGTGTGTGTATATATATATATATATATATATATATATATATATATATATATATATATATATATATATATATATATATACACACACACACACACACACACACACACACATATGTATATATCTGTGTGTGTGTTTGTGTGTGTGTAATATATATATACACAAACACACACACACAGATATATATACACACACACGTGTTTGTGTGTTTGTTTATTTTTTTCTCGCCCAGTGAGCTAAAAGGACTACTGCCAAATCCTGCACATATATATATATATATATATATATATATAATGTTTGTATGTATGTATGTATGTATATGTGTATATATATGTATAAAACTGTTGAATCACAATGCGCTCAGTCTTCCCAGTATTAGGATAATAACTGAAGCGATCTTTCCTGTGTTTATCTTTTTTATGATTAGAGGGATTTTAGCACTGTTTGCTCTTGTCTGCTTATCTGAGTTAAGTTTGTCTAACTTGTTGTGTAATGGAAATGAAAACCGCTCAGTCTCAGAAAGTGCAGCGAGAGAGCAGGCAGCTTCTCCAGGTCTTTTGTAAGGGGGAAGCCTTGTGAGTCCGTCCGTTTGTACTGTTTTATACCCTTGCTGCCATGGTGCCAGAGGGGAGGGAATTGTGGTGAGGCCCTTAGCTTATATGAGCATTGCTAAGAAAAGCTCTTGCCCTTCTAAGGAGTGGCCTATAGAGCTGAGACCAGAGAGCACATGTCAGTGTCTGGCAGCATCTCAGATCTAGTTGAAATAGAAAATCATGAGATGCTTAACCTCTTGTAAGACAAAAAAACAAAACAAAAAACAAAGCTGTAATTTACATTAAGAAAGTTTGCATTTCCTGTGTTTTATGGCATGTAGGGGGCAACAAACCAAACTTACTGCATAGCACTTTATAGTATTCCAAAGTGAACCTGACTAAGACAAAGCAAGTATAGATGATTAATGAAGTTAAACACGACACCACGCGAACACCACGTATGCTTTTGTGTAAATGAGTGCGGTCTTTGTTTATGCGGCATGCTTTATATCAAAACCTACAAAATAATAACAGATACTTTGAAAAAGTTGAGAGGAATGTATAAAGGCAGCTTTTGGGAACTTGTGCTAACATGCATTACTCTGCTTTATTCATTTTTTTCCAAATATAGTTTGCTAAATATATATTGAAAACAATATATTATTTCTGTTGCCTGTCAGACTGTCAGATTTGTTTTTTTTTTTGGTTTTTTTTTTCAACAGGTTCGCATTGCTGCCGGTTTTGTCGTCCACGCGCCACCTGGAGAATTCAATGAAGTTTTCAACGGTGAGAGAGGATTAAATCAGCTAGGAATCATTTCTGACAGAAACTGATGATAATGTGATTCGTCTCTGTTGATGAAAGACAATAACTATTCAATTAGACAAAGCTTCATGTTATAGCAGGATCCAATTGGTGGTTATATTTCTGCTTGAAATTGAAAATGTGTTCAATTTCTATATTTGTGTACATTTGTGTAACAAAAGGAAAAAACCCCAAAACACTGAGAATGTTAAATGTGATTTTAGATGTCCGACTACTGCTCAACAATGACAGTCTGCTCAGGGAACGGGCGGCTCAGTGAGTATCTATCTATCTATCTATCTATCTATCTATCTATCTATCTATCTATCTATCTATCTATCTATCTATCTATCTATCTATCTATCTATCTATCTATCTATCTATCTATCTCTCTCTCTCTCTCTCTCTATCTATCTATCTATCTATCTTTCTTTCTTTCTTTCTTTAAACAAATGTACATTTCAGTTTGACTGTACTGTCATTAATTCTGAACTTAACCTACAGTATGTTCTACAACTAATCCCAGTCCAGAACGTAACCCCTCATTTTGAAATTTATCAGCTCATTCAAGGAAGCTTGGGTTTTATTGAATTGATAAAAAGGTTTCTCACATAGCAGTTCCCACCATTTTATACATTGATTTGACTTCCTTTCAGGTCCCTGTTTTGAGAGGAAATGTCTCTTATGTCTTAATACTGGCCAGTGAAGATTATACAGTACAGTTCATCTCTTTGCTTTGATGGTTCTCTCTAAGGTTATTTCAGTCCCACGCAATTTAGGAGCGAGATAAACTGTTATTTTTTTAATGCTTTGACTGAAATGACTTTATTTTCTCCTCCTCTGCGTGAAACAGTGCCTTTGCCCAGTACAACATGGATCAGTTTACACCCGCCAAACTTAAAGAAGATCAGGTAATATACACTTTTACATTCATTTGATGGTAATTAATATAATCATTTGTTGGCCTGAACCAGTGTCTCTATCCTTTGACCAATTTGTCACCATTTTTCACAAATGTATTTAAACAAAACTGCCTCTACATGAATAAGCGTCAGTATTAATGGAGTAACGATAATCTCCTGTTAAAATGCAGGTGTTGATCACAGAACATGGAGACCTGGGAAACGGGCGCTACTTTGACCCACGAAATAAGCTGTCGTTTAAGTTTGACCACCTGAAGAAAGAAGCCACTGAGCTGAAAGCCTATGAGGGTGAAGCAGCTCTGGAGCCATGGAGGGATGCGTGTGACACTGCCCTCAGGGCCTACATTAAAGATCACTACCCTAGTGGAGTGTGCACTGTGAGTAATCTACATCCTCTACCGGTCTCTCCCTGATGCATCCTCTACCTACATCCTCTACCGGTCTCTCCCTGATGCATCATTTCTAGCCATGCATCATTTCTCTTTTATTACTACTGGGTTCCGCGTTAAGCCTTTTCCCTCTCTCCGTGTGGTTATATTATTTCTCTCTTTCTTAGGCAATTTTTAACATTTTTCCTGAACTCTTTAAAGTCTTCAGTGTTTGTGCACTTCCACAACCGTCTCATGTCCTGTAGGTTTATGGGAAAACTGTTGATGGCCAACAGACAGTCATTGCCTGCATTGAAGGACATCAGTTTCAACCCAAAAACTTCTGGTAAGGCAGCATTCATTCTTTGTGTCTCTGTTTTGCCTAACAAACCATCTGAGGAAATCGCTGAGGTGGTGTGCGTGTGTGCGTGTGTGCGTGCGTGTGTGTGTGTGTGCGTGTGTGTGTGCGTGTGTGTGTGCGTGTGTGTGTGCGTGTGTGTGTGCGTGTGTGTGTGCGTGTGTGTGTGCGTGTGTGTGTGCGTGTGCGTGTGCGTGTGCGTGCGCGTGTGCGTGCGTGTGTGCGTGCGTGCGCGTGTGCGTGCGTGCGTGTGTGTGTGTGTGCGTTTGCGTGTGTGTGCGCGTGCGTGTGTGTGTGCGCGCGCGCGTGCGTGTGTGTGCGCGCGCGTGCGTGTGTGTGCGCGCGCGTGCGTGTGTGTGCGCGCGCTTGCGTGCAGGAACGGTCGCTGTCGTTCCGAGTGGAAGTTCAGCTTGTCTCAGGGTACGACTCAGCTGGTCGGCGTCCTCAAGGTCCAGGTGCATTATTATGAAGATGGCAATGTGCAACTTGTGAGCCACAAGGACATTCAAGAGTCTCTCAACATTTCTGTGAGTTACTACATGAACTTTTACATAACTTTTACATTCTCAGGACGTATGGAACAGGTTACACATATGGACTTATTGAACTTGAACGGGGGTGTTCATTTTTTGTTGGATATTGCAATTTAAATAACTACATTTTAAAAATCTGTTGTACTGAGGGTGTATTTTAAATGTAATATTTACACTACACCTGTAGAGGAAGCAGGGTTAGCCACAGATGTGTATATCTGGGTGTACTAGTCCCATGTTTTCACATATTTAACAGGCTTGTATTTAATTTCTTGTTCTTACATACAGTTCTATTTAAATGTTCCACACGCTTTCTGCTAAAGTGGATCTCAAAAGCAAATGAGCCACTGGACCTAATGGATAATGTCATTCAAAGTTTTTAATTGACAATACATATGATTTGGCTGTGGGGCAAAGCTACAGAGATGTTATGGTTAAGTATTATAATTGTAAAAGGGGTGAAGAAAACAACAAGGAGATGGAACTTTGTTGTAGCATCAACACCAACTTATGCTTCATACCATGTGCCTCCATGTCCTTTAAATGGTCTGCACAGGCATAACACATGTACATACTTATTTTACAATAAGGGTTATACGGTAACTATTTTTCTGTCAATAATTAAGCCGTATAACATGACTGTCTATAACAGTGCATAAATTAACAGTTAAACTTCATTTCGAAAATGTGTTGCACTGATGGTGTATTTTTAAATGTAATATTTACACTCAGTGTAAATGCTACCTGAGCCAAATAAGGTGTTGGTCTTCCAATCGGAAGGTGTTGAGTTCAAATCCCAGGTAAACCAAGCTACCACTGCTGGTCCCAGCCATCAGTCACTCAGCTGTATAAAATGCGAGTCACCCTGGATAAGAGCATCTGCTAAAGGAAATGAAAATGTAAATGAACGGAAATGAAAATGTAAATGAACAGCATTTGTCTGGCAAAGAAAACTAGATACGAACAATAGTTTGTTGTAGCTTCTTGTTGAATATCTCATGATGTAGTTATTCCCCTTTTGCTATAATAATAACCTCCTCCACTCTTCACAAGAGCCTTAGTGAGGTCAGGACATGTCAGTTGAAGATGCCTGGGTATGGGATGCTTCCTAGTACACAGACTTTTAGCCATATTGTGAACCTGTGAGAAATCAGAAATGAATTTGCTTCTGGCAGAATTTCACTTCACACCAGTCAAGTTCATTTGAGTTTCTTCACGCTTAAGTTGTGCTTGTCCATATCTCTTAACAGAATCCGAAGCAGACTGCTGAGGAGTTTGTTAAAGTTATTAACGATGCAGAGACTGAATACCAGGTAGGACCATGTCATTTGTTTTTATGTTTTTGTTAATTTGCTGATTGTGCACTACTACCTTTTCACTGCCGTGTGTCTGGAAGACGTCTTCTGTTTTGCATTAAATAATGAAACCAAAAGATTTTTTTGCCTTTCCTATGTCTCCCAGACGGCGATCAACGAGAACTACCAGAACATGTCGGACACCACCTTCAAAGCCTTACGCCGACCGCTTCCTGTCACCCGCACCAAGATCGACTGGAACAAGATCCTCAGCTATAAGATAGGCAAAGAGATGCAGAATGCTTAGCGCTGAGCCGGCTTGCCTTTCCCTCTGCTCACAATACAAGGCGAGATAAGAGCTGCGGGGGGCCTGGGCTTGAGCGCAAGACTGGGGCCAGGTTTGGGCACAGGCACTTTGGACAAATGTGCTAAGAAATGTCCTCGCTTTATTTTTCATTTCTTTTTTTCCCCCTAATATCCAAGGTTTAACCTCAGCTAAAGAGACTGCCTCCTTTTCTGTATTGTCAGAAGGCTGTGAAATTGTTCTATTAGGTGTATCAATAGTCCTTGCTGTTAAACTGATACCTCCAGCAACACCAGTGCCCAGGGTCAGAAATGTTATACCCCAATATTACACATTTTACACATCACTCTGAGAGGAGTTTCTGGACACCAATCCAGCCGTGTCCTTGACCAAATGTTTAATCTTGCTAATGAAAGTTTTTTTTTTTTTTTTTTTTAAAAAGAGTTTAATAGAGTTTAATTTTGTAACCTTTCTTGAAATATATTGATTTTAATCCAAGGTCCCAAAGTTTTTTTTTCCCTTCATAAATCTTCTGTCTCTTGCAGATGGAATCAAAGCCTGAAGAGTATCTTTGTATGGTGATTACTGCTTAGCTTAAAGGCTTTTTTTTTTTTAAATATATAAATAGCCTTTATACACCTTAAATACCATTTACATGAGCAGCAAACTTGATTTGGATTCTAAAAAACACTGAACATCAATATTTTCAATAGTCTTTTTTATATCCACCTCATTTTAATTTGATTCCGTGATGATCTTAAACTAATCTGCAGTCCAAACAAAAATTATTTCAAGTTATATGTTCAGGATTATGTCTTTATTTGTGTTAGTGTTATACCTTTCTTAATATAAGCTTGATCCAGGACCTGAAAGATAAATTCTTAAATTCTTGATCCAGGACCTCGTGCACACTGTTAAAGCACCACAAACAAAAATGACTGCTTTCGGAATATATTTTGTACAATGACTAACAATTCTGGATATCGTGTGAGGTGTGGTGTTTTATTTCACCAAGCAAATGGTTTCTCTGTTTTTGTCCATGTATGCATTTGATGACTGTTCTGTGCCACTGAGTTTAATCAACACCATAATTTCTTCTCTGGAAGCAGTGTTTAGAGATGGTACTTCTTAAATGTACTGTTATTTGTTGATGAGATTTGCCAAAAAAAAAAACAAGGGAAAAAAACACTTATGGTCCACAATTTCAGTGTAAGGATGGATTTAAAGCCTCTGCCTCTTATTGGAAACGGTCGCAATATCGCCCTCTGGTGTCTCCAACTGGTAGCATTACTGTATTCAGTTCCAGGGTTTCGCCTCATTTTCTGCTTCCTGCCTGAGCAATTATTGCTATTTTTTACAAAGTGTATGAACAAATAGGATTCCAGAAAAATAAAGTATTTGCACCAACTTGTGTTTTTTATTATGGACTACATTTTAAAAGGGACGTTTTCAATATTAGAGAATGGTTTAAAGGCTTTAAAAGTGGTTAAATATCAGGCAAAATTAATTAATTAATCAATTAATTAAACAAACAAACAAAACATTACAATGGATTTAAGGGAGGAAAAAATAAAAGTTTCAGAAAGAAAAAGATTTATAGCCCTTTTTTTTTTACAACCTAGTGCCTTTCTGTAAGAGCTGCAGTGTGTGTGACAATTCTGCTTGATTAAAAAATAAATCCATAATTATATTAATTCTTAGTTTATGTATTTACTGAATTAATAAATATACATTCAGAATGATGGAAATACGTTTTGTACTTCAAATTTTAATCATGCACCTTTAGTGTAATTCTGTTTGTCAAAACATTTCTGAATTTCATAACATTCAGAATGTGACTTAATTTCATTTACATTTCTTATGTGTGATTCTAACTACAATAAACCAACCATGCTTTAGGAGCACAGCTAGACTGGTTCAAGCTGACAGGAACTTTAATAGTAACACAAATAAGTGCTCTTTCAGCCGTTTTGTGCAGAAAAGCATCTCAGGACAAACAGCATTCAGGCTGCTGATGGTGTAATGATGTGGAAAATGTTTTCTCGGTACACTTTGGGCCTCTTAATATCACAGTTATTTTATGGTCACAAATGCACCCACCTTATAATGGCTGTGCCAAGTGTAAAGTGGTTTTATTCTGTTGTAAACCATCTGCCTTGAGGTTCATTTTTTTGTTTTCTCCTTATTGCACCATTTTAATTAAACTCAAGAAACGTGTGTGTGTGTGTGTGTGTGTGTGTGTGTGTGTGTGTGTGTGTGTGTGTGTGTGTGTGTGTAAAAGTCCAGAAATCAAACCAGCCTAACATTCATGCCACAGTCAAATCAGTGAGATTAGTAGGTAAGATGGACCTGCTCCTGGAAACTGACTGTGTATTAACTGAATGTTTAACGCACATCTCTCTGACTCTATGTGAACCAGAACATGAACTGAAACGACTGTCTATATACGTTCATTCAGACGTACAGCTGGAAACGCATCGGAAACCGGTGAAGTGTTTAGATTAACTTCCCACCCATATTATGTAAAATCCCGCCCCCTTGGCCTACAGCAGCACTCTGATTGGATAGTTCGGCGCCTGGGCGTCCAGCTAGTACAAGAACAAGCTGCATTCAAGGACCTTCTGAGTTGAGAATACGAGTCAAGGCACATTAATTCGGTTAATCTTGTGTGATTTTAACCATATTTATATATTATTGCTTGTCACATTGTGCGAGATGATCTATATGAAATCTATTCTGAATCTTTATATGTGTGCGAGATGTTCTCTAATGTCAAAATATACAGTAAAGATCATCTCATTGGGTGTCCATCTGCAGCTGTGCGCGAGCGGCTCACACAGGAGCCTGCATACTGTATAGTTACTGCCACCTGTGCGCGTGCACCTGTCCGGGGAAGGAACCTCTGCAGCTGTGCGCGAGCGGCTCACATAGGACGGTAGGTGCACGTGCGGTTTTTAGCACCATGAAGCAAAGTACTGCTTGCTGTTTTGCCCAAACATTTGACAATTACTTATGGAAAATAAAACCAGTTAATTTTCCTAGGTAAATCCTTTCTTTGCAATTTTTGAGATTGAGCTCAGATCAGATTATGTTTCAAAGAGCTTTGCAAATCGTAGTTTGCAATGAAAGCTTTTTTTTTTTGCTATAAAGAAAGCGCTTGACAACATAAACCAGGTCTCCCGACTTACTCAGATCGTTTATGGTTTTATAGTGCAACACAGGAAATGGTTATAAATACAGTTTACTTATAGCATAGATTTAAACCAGTATATTTTGTTTTAATATCGAGCAATGACAAGAAAAAACGACCATATATCAGACTATCCAACTAACATTTATCCAGACACGTGAATTAACACCTCGCCGGTGGAAAACGATGATTTTATGGAGCACGTGAATGTTGCACGAGTTAACTGTACAGTTAACGACACGACACTTGCGCAGGGAGGCGGGGCTTTACCGGAAAACGGGTGTGAATAGTAACGCGGCGCCGGCGCCGTCCTATGGAGGTTTGCCCATATTACAACCTTCTCCGGTATCCCGTCATTCTCATGTTTATTGTCATACGGTGAAAAATGGCGGACGAGAATAGCAGTACTCCTCAAGCCCATGGCTTTGCGGAGAAACTGAAGTCGTGGCTGTCCTGCTCGTGGACGTACGTGTGTGCAGTTTGGTTCGCCATGGTGTTAACTATGATTTATGTGCTGCGGAGTCCGCTGAAGCTCCAGGAGTCCGTCGCTGCCGGTAATGTTAAAAACAACAAGCTGCTGGAGATGCTAGTCTCATACAGCTAATGTTAGCCGAGCTTAGCTTCTATCGCTCTGTCCTCTTGCTCACATACAGCTTGGTTACGTCCATTTGTTTTTGTTTAAAGGATGAAGTTGAATAAAACTGTAATAAAGAGTCGGACCTTTATGTCGCTTGCTAATGCTAACTGTCTTATTGGAGGAACCGAGACTGAACCGACACTGAACCGAGTCTTGAACCTTTCTGTTTACACTTTAGTTAAAACGCGTCTGTCGATAGCCTAAAGTTAAATGAAACATTTTAAACCCTCTGTGCGAATCGTTTAGCTTCTGTTCGGATGCGTTGACGGTCATCTGAAGTGAACAGTGAATTAACACATCATTCTTTCTGCTTTTCTGCAGCATCCATGTTTTTGAACACTCTTACACCCAAGTTTTATGTTGCACTCACAGGAACGTCGTCTCTCATCTCTGGTCTTATACTGGTAAGTGTTCTGTGTGTTGTGGAACACGTTATTCTCTATAACACAGCAGCATGGTGCTGCTTTGTGCACTGGTGCTGCCTCACGTCTGTAGGTGTTTTTCATGTTTTTTTTTTCTGGTTTCCTTCTTCCCACCAAAACATGGAGCCATGTGGATTGGCTATGAGTGCAGGTGTGTACATAGAGCCCTGTGACACACTGGCACTACATCCACACAGTGTTTCCTGAAGATACTCAGAATCCCCCACAACCCTGACGAGCATAAAGTCGTTTCTGTACACGAATGAATTCTTCTGAGTTCCCCCAAAAACATATTTTTGATCTCTTAGCTTTTGGAATGAGAGACACATCTTGTTGGAGATAATTTTGGTAATAAAATTGAGAATTTTTTTTTCAATCACTCACAAACTCGCTGTTTTTTTGTCGTTAATGGCTTTATCATGGTCAGTGTGGTCACACTGATATTGAGGCATGCGGTATGGCAGAATGGTCCGTCACGTTACACTCGCATGTGTAATTTAGTGTTTTGGCATATGTTTTGGGAGCAAGGAATCCAGAGAACCCAGATGAAAGATACAGCACTTATAACTGTAAGAGAAACATGAAGAAAATGTCTCTCTCTCTCTCTCTCTCTCTCTCTCTCTCTCTCTCTCTCTCATTTTCCTCTGGCTCAGATCTTCGAGTGGTGGTACTTCAGAAAGTACGGCACGTCCTTTATTGAACAGGTGTCTGTTAGTCATTTGCGTCCCCTCCTTGGCGGTGTGGAGACCAACAGCTCGGCGAGTCTCTTCTCTTCAGCTAATGGAGAAGTGGAGCAGCGGCCCAGTGTCTCAGGTAGACATGAACAGATCTGTACGATCCTTTTCCCCTCCCATTACACTGTTAGTACAATACTGCGGGGAGACAGCCTCTCATGTCCAAAATAGATGAAGATACATGTGAACTGAAATACACATTTTTGCCAGGCAAGGAGAACTGGTGTAGAATGAGAAACTGTTTTAGAGGTTGTTTTTTGAATGTATGCATTGAGAGAGTGATTTTTTTTAACAAAAACATAAGGTCACACTGAGCATGTGTTTTATGTTTGTAAGCTTTTTCTAAAATGGCTAATTAATAGCATGCATCTGTCCTTGTGTAGAGTGTAAAGTATGGAGGAATCCCCTTAATCTTTTTCGTGGTGCAGAGTATAACAGGTAAGCTCTCTGTCTCAGATGTTTCACATCCAAAGCATATTTGACATGTATAAATTTTGCCATCACTCATTTTTGTCATTTCCTTTCTCGTTCTTCTTTCTCCTGCAGGTACACATGGGTGACCGGTAAAGAACCGCTGACTTACTATGACATGAATCTGTCGGCACAAGACCATCAGACCTTCTTTACCTCTGACACACAACAACTCAAACCTGAGGATACGGGTTAGTTTCACGTGCATCAGTCTAAAAAGCAGTAGAACATATTTACTTTGTGACTTGTATGAGGTCTGTGCAGATAGCAGTTGTTCAGTCTGTGTGTGTGTGTGTGTGTGTGTGTGTGTGTGTGTGTGTGTGTGTGTGTGTGTGAGATAGTGATGCAGAAGGCCTGGAGAGAGAGGAATCCTCAGGCTCGTATCAGAGCAGCATACCAGGCTATTGAGCTCAACCATGAGTGAGTAATAATAACTTCATTCATTATTCTTATTTCTAAATGTATTGGCAGTCTCTTACTTTTTGTATTGATTTTGTTGTATTATCTGTTTACATTCAGAGCAAATGAATTTTCACATTTCGCCATTAAAGACACATTCTCATGGAGCTATTATCTGATCTAACCCAAGTTGTTATTTTTATTTAATTTTGGAAACACCTAAAATATTAAGTAGTATTTTGGACATTGTTAAATATGGAAAGAGTTCAATATATTGGTAGGTATAAGAATATGTAAATAATAATATGTGAATGCATATAGTTCAACATAATAAACATGTGATAAATGATTCTATCAGTTAGTCTGTTAATTAAGGGATGCTGTCTGCTATTTGAAGTAGGCTTTCAATTAAAACTGTCACTTTTACCCCTCAAACACAAAGTGCTTAGTGAATTGTTGAGTATGTACGACACTCCCACTTCATGTGCCATCTACAGCAATCAAGCAATGAGCAATTGTATTGGCAATGCAGTCAGCAGTCGCCACGGCAACGCTCAGAGCTCCTAGTTAGACAGACATGCAGGCCGTCATTCGGAGGATGTGTAGAAAAGCCATTTTCTTATGTTTTCTAAAACCCAACTAAACATGAAATAAGCGATTCTTTGCGTTACTTGTTTTAGTATAATTGTGCTGCCGTCCTACCGTCAGTGTTGTTCATCTCAATATCAACCAAAAAAGTCCTCTTCCCCTAGTTAAATGGCCACATGCTGTACACTGGAATTGGCCACAGAAAATACACCTTTTGATATCTACTCGACATTCAGCAAAGACGCTGTTTGTTTGTAAATAAAATGTAGTCCGTGTCCCCCCAAGCAGACGTTTAAACAGATTCTGAGGAGCATTTTGCACTGTTCATGTTGGTCACTATGTGTCATGACTTCTGTAAATATGCAGAGATTCCAGTCTTAAAGTTAATTAGATACGAATCTTTACAGAATAATTATATTTCTATTAAGCTCAATATTTAAAAGGTTTCCCAGAAGATCTGATTATTCTAATGTTCATTTACAGAAATATTTTATATATATATATGAAATTGTCATATTATTCTAATTTATTATTTTAGTTGGTTAGCTTCGATTAAATTTGCTTGCTTTATTTTGTTTATTACTCCTTTTTTTTAATTAATTAATTTATTTATTAATTTTAATTGTAATGTATTTCGAGATAATCTTCGGTTTGGATTTATAGATAGATTTATAATGGACAACCCAGACTGTGGGAATCTTTTGTTCTGATGATGAAGCTGTCAGGGGAAAGATGCAGTATTTCAGCCTTTAATTCACATTTAAATTTGTTCAGATGTGCTGCAGCGTACGTGCTTCTGGCTGAAGAGGAAGCCACCACTATTATAGAAGCTGAGAGACTCTTCAAACAAGCGCTAAAGTTTGGTATGTAAAGTGCACATCCACACACTTCTGCACGCTTAGCCCAAATTGGTATCATTTTGCTAATAATAATGCTAATTGCCTTTAATTCATCAGCGGGGAAAGACACAAATCTTCTGGTGTACATCAAGCGCAGGTTGGCCATGTGTGCCCGTAAACTGGGACGCATCAAGGAGGCCGTGAAGATGATGAGAGATGTAAGATACTTTACATGCAGTGGAGATTTGCATACTGGATAGGAATTTTTGGAAGTGATAAATTGACATTGTTTGAATGTTTTGAATAATAATTCAATCACTCAGTTTCTTCTGTTCAAACCAGAATAATTTAATTACACAGTACACTCATTTATCTTTCTACAGGCTGGTGTGAACAGCTCTGTTGTGATTTTGTCTGTTTCTTTTTCTTTTCTCTCCTAGTTAATAAAAGAATATCCCTTACTTGGAATGTTAAATATACACGAGAACCTTCTAGAAGCATTATTGGAGCTGCAGGCTTATGCAGATGTGCAAGCAGTATTAGCAAAATATGATGGTGAGCTGGAGAATCAGGGTTACTTGGCATCTTAAAGCAATGATCTAGATATTTACGTTACTATTCGGATGCCATCACTCATCTTACTCTCCTAACTCTCTTTGTGTCTGTTTTTTTTTTTCTTCTAGATATCAGTTTGCCAAAATCGGCCACTATATGCTACACATCTGCCTTACTTAAAGCACGTGCAGTGTCCGACAAGTAAGTGTTCAGTTTTTAACCATTTATATTACTTCGGTCAAAGGTTTAGACACCTGTGTTTTCATGAAGGGTTGTTTCTGCTTTTTTTATGAAAAGTAATCTTTATATTTAAAAGGACGCTCTTAAAATTGAAGCAACGATTATTTGCTTTAGGAGGCGTCTCTTAAAGTAAAATTAAAGTACTTGCTTTGGAGGGGGAAAAAAATAGAAGTCATATCATTTAACTACTTGTTAATACCAGTTTAGTTCCTAGTGTGTCTAATCTTTTAACTGGTAGTGTATTACTAACAACAAATAACTAAGTTTGTGTGTGTGTGTGTGTGTGTGTGTGTGTGTGTGTGTGTGTGTGTGTGTGTGTGTGTGTGCTCGCTCCAGATTTTCACCGGAGACAGCCTCTAGGCGAGGACTTAGTACTGCAGAGATGAATGCAGTGGAGGCTATACACAGAGCTGTGGAGTTCAACCCACATGTACCAAAGGTCAGACTCCATCGTCTTTATAATTAACACAAACTACTTTTTTTTTTTTCTTTTTTTTTTCTTTTTTTCTTCTTCACTGTTCCATAATTTGCATAAGCACCTCATTTTAGGGCTGGCAGCATTTCTCTGTAATGGTGGGAATGGCCTGGGGCCTTAGAATGCAGTTTGATTGTCAGAGTGCCCAGACGTGAGTGTAAATTTAAACGTAAGCGATTTTCATCTTTTATGTAAAACACTAGACTTGAATGTATTTTTAGTAAGGCTGTCAGAAAACATTTATTGTTTGAATACAATTAGAATTTTCGTTACCTTCATGCATTTGAAGGGAAAAACTACAACCCGATGGCAAACTATGAGCTGCTATTGTCAATGCTGGGAGGGGCAGATAATTATCTATGATGACTTAACCGGGTTGACTATATTAACTATAACCAAGTTTAGACAGAGAACAAGAACAGACCAGTAGGTGCTGCTCTTGCATTATTCTGTACTGTCTGGTTTACATTAACTCAGTTCTACATTCAAATTCATTTGAAGTTCTAAAAATAAAAAAAAAATAAAAAAAACAGCTGTCCAAACAACAACAGCAGCAGCAGCCTGATAATTGTTTACTATATGCATCCGTTTTATTTTTCTTTGCTTGTGTGTTTTTTTTAAACTTACCCTTTAAGATTAAGTTAAGCACTCTTAAGCCCTCATGCTCCATTTCTGTCAGTACCTGGTTACAACTTGTCTAGGCCCCATCACATACACACACTCCCACACCCACATCATGTAGCCTCAAACACACTGGATCTGGCTACAGAGTGCACCTGTTTAGGATAAATCATACACACGCACATACACCCCTGTACTCCAAGTGCCACGGTGCCTGTATGAACCTATATCGTAGTCGACACAAGACGTGTATGTTTTAACCATAACACATAACAGTGGCTCATTTGGTACCAGAAAACCTGAACTGTGTACAAAAAGTACTTATTTCAGAGGTATAAATATGAGGTGGTAGACATGATAAATTCTTTTGTCATCCATTAATTTTTTTGGGGGGAAGGGTTTCACCACAAAAGAGACAGATGGTTATTGAATTGCACAAATGAGGTAATGGGAATAAAAAAATACACAAGCAATTAAAAATCCCGTCTGCAACAGTTTGAAATATGCCAGCAAGCTTTGGAAGAAATTCAGCACCTCCACTTGACCGACTGCCATGTGGCATCATGATTGTGTCAGATTCAGATCAAACTTTGTGTTCTTGACAGAAGGCTGCATACGGGATGGGTGTAAAATCAGTGATGAGCAGGTTGTTTTGTGGCTGGTGAGTCAGGAGCTCTTGTGAAGAGTATTATGAACTTTGCTAACTAAAGAGGCATATCGACTTAATATCTGATTACCTCTGCCAGTGACTAAAGACATGACCACAGGTACAACAAGAGGAGATCATTGTAGAAATGTTTAAAGTAATGTAATGTTTTGCAATGACATTGTTTGAGCATACTATTTTTCTCCTCAGCATGGGTGTCACAAAACAATATTAATCGAAAGGCTGGAAAAACAAGTGCTTTGTGTGTGCGAGAACTTCAAAAACAATCAAAACAATAGTATGTTTGAGCTCGTTTTCTTGAAGCCTCGATGCTAGTATATACACATGATTATTTAATGGTTTCCCAATTGCTTGACAAGTGGGAAACCACAATTGTCTGCGGTGGTGGTCTGTTTGTGTGTGTGTGTGTGTGTATGTGTATGGAATGTATGTGCACTTGTCTGGACTCTGTTGGCAGAATGAAAGAATGACGATCAGTGTGAGGCAGACAGAGGCTTAGCTGAGAAACACTGTTTTAGGAGAGGCAGCCACATAAAAGGCACGGACATTCAATCCCCACTTCAAAGGTGTGTGTGTGTGTGTGTGTGTGTGTGTGTGTGTGTGTGTGTGTGTGTGTGTGTGTGTGTGTGTGTGTACACGCCAGGGGATGCCACCAAGGACAGATGCCAGTCTAATGCCAGGGGTAGTCAGGAAAGGCAGATGTATGTCTGTGTCTGTCTGTTGGTGGCACATGGACACATTTATGACTCCAGTGTGTCCATGAAATGGGTCATTTAGCCTTCTGGTGGAGGCATTTTGATGGATGTCTGTTATTCTAGGCATACTGATTGAGCTTCCTGTCCTCTGGAACTGTTCTGTGGCCAAAGACAGGAGTTCTAACATGTAGCTGCTCTCAATGGGAGCCTAAAGACAATGCATCATAATTACATTAAATGCAGCCAACACAGAGCTCAAACACCCACAGTGGCACAATTCATATTATGCTGCATAGAACCTCATATAATATGTATGTATTTGTGTGTGTGTGTGTGTGTGTGTGTGTGTTTATAGTATCTTTTAGAGATGAAGAGTCTGATCCTGCCACCAGAGCACATTTTGAAGAGAGGTGACAGTGAAGCAGTGGCATATGCTTTCTTTCACCTGCAGCACTGGAAACGAGCAGAGGGAGCTCTCAACCTGCTCCACTGCACCTGGGAGGGAAGTAAGTACACACACACACACACACACACACACACACACACACACACACACACACACACTTATATATCTGGTACATTTGTCAAGTGTGTAAGCTATATTTTTTAAAAGCTCCAAACTAAACTTGCTTAAATTGGACATGTTTCAGTTTTCACCATTTTCTTCAGATGAGATGGAACACAATAAAAGATTCCATATCAAAAATACAAATCTAAAAAGCTGATTCATGCTCTAATTTAGCCTGTTTGGTAAAATAATGTACAGCTTACATCTTATTTATCTCCTGTCTTGGATGTTATGATCATTTCAAAAAGCAGAAATGATCAGTTTCCATTATTTGTTTTCTGCAATTTGGAACATTATAAAAACCCTGTACCAATTCCCAACCCAGATAAACCTTGGTAAACACCTGTAAGATGACAGATTAATCTAATATTGATATCGTACCCACTAACCAGCATTCCGGATTATTCCCTACCCACTGGAGAAAGGTCATCTGTTCTACCCATACCCAGGATGCACAGAGACAGCAGACAGAGAACTACTGCCATGTGAGTATAGGGTGTTTTTTTTAGGTCATTTTAAAGACATACAGATAATTTAAATTATGCCTCTAAGCTGTTCTGATTTTATTTCTGTGTTTCAGCTTTTCATGAGGTATCAGTGTACCCTAAGAAGGAGCTGCCATTCTTCATCCTGTTTACAGCAGGCCTGTGCTCCTTTACTGCCATGTTGGCTATGCTCACACACCAGTTCCCTGATCTCATGGGTGTCTTTGTCAAAGCTGTAAGTCCCAGTAGCAGCATTGATGTGAATACACTTGCTTGAGATAGCACTATAAACAGTATGATACAGACCTTAGCTTGATTTGCTGTTTCAACAGTTTAAAAGTCAGTTTTTTATTATTATTATTATTATTATTATTATTATTATTATTATTATTATTATTATTATTATTTTGTACATGCTGCCATAATTGCGGTTAAACAGTTTAACATTCTGACCTGGATGTGGTATCTGTGTTATTGAAATTAATATTATAGCTGATATAGATGGAAAATATTACAAATCTAAAACCATTTACTGTGATTTGCATTACAGCCAGCACAACTGCTGTACAGTTACAGAAATATAAATTAACCTTCTGACCAATCAGATAGGAGAAAGCAACATCACTATGGTATTACTCTACAATAATTTACTCGTTCATTTTTCTTATTATTTTGCATTGCATGTGTGTTATTTGAATACCTGAACAAGCAAACAAATACGCTAAGTTTAGATATCAGGATATTCAAATAGCAGCTCATAACATTAGCCTGTATCTTTTATTAGGCCTTTATATACATTTGGTCTGGTCTATACTTTTTAAATAAACCCTAAGACTGGAGACTTGCTTTAAAGCCTTTGTTTTGAAAAAGACTCGACATACGCTAAGCGTTTACAGTACAAACCGGAGCCTGTTTAATGTAACTCAGTGTTCGAACAAGAGAATGAAATAGGCCAAGAGGAAGAGAGGTGAGAAAAAGCAGAACTCATAGGCCAGGCTTTCTAAATCTTCTCCAGATTAGCCAAGGCTGTGGTGTGAGTTCTGTTCAAATGTTCACCCAGTCATATGGCGTGACTAGACCTTTTTCCTCATTTTGTTGACAAATGTGGATCTCGATTTGGTTTGCATGCACTTAGAACCTCTTGTGTTTTGTAATGGATAACCAATGGAG
Source organism: Tachysurus fulvidraco (assembly GCF_022655615.1). NCBI lineage: Eukaryota > Metazoa > Chordata > Actinopteri > Siluriformes > Bagridae > Tachysurus > Tachysurus fulvidraco. Next base: position 18,304,723 of record NC_062522.1, read on the forward strand.
CTTGCCCTTGACACAGATTGTTCAAATCAGGATATCCTTCATGAAATACATACAGTGAAGCATGTATAGTTTAGCGACCGCCGCATTGAGCGCACACATGTCCATTATAAACATGCCATGAGAAACAGTATCGTTATTTGTCATAGTAATAAACCTAAGCAATATGAGGACACCAATCTTCACCAGCCTCTATCTTTTTATCATTCTCGTTTGTCATGATACAGCACTTATTTACATTAGCCGTATCTGTTCCCTGGATCTGCGCTTAAATAGATGATGCTATTCCAGCGCCGTCTCCAACCATCAGCATTTTCCTTCCCTTGGTGTTCACACTGCAATTGAAACTTGCCATGTTCAGTCATAAACACCTGTTCATCTGTGAAACGCATTGCTTCATAAACACATTAAGCGCTTGTTTATGGTCAGTCGAGCTGTAAGCCTTCAAATGCTAGTCAGATGCACGCTTTCACGCTAACGTTCAGACTTAGCTGTGTGTTGGCTTGAGTGTGGAGAAACAGTTCCCTATTGTTTGTGTCTGGCCTATACTCCTCATGAGCTATGACTGAAAGTGTAGTAACTAGACAGGCAGCTTAATCATTTTCTGAAGCATCTAAGACATAAAGAACATACTGTAGACTTAATAAATAATCATTTAAAATGGTTCGGAATTATGATTTATTTGTCATACAGTGATAATTTGCTTTGTTTGAGATACACACACAAAAATAGCAATGTACACAGTGTCACTCTTTATTGTGCAGGTTTGTAAGGCCACAACCTAAATTTTTCAAAAGGACAGTCAGGAGGAGAGTCGAGAGCCGAACCAGCTGTCACTAGACTAACTGAAACCTTTTTTATTTGTTGTGCTCTTAAACTTTGTGTTAAACTAATGTTGTTAATCCAGATAAGATACCAACATACAGAATGCATTTGTTTTTCAACTGTTTTTTCCCCCTTTCTTTCTCCTTTTTCCACAGTTCTTCAGTACTCTTTTTGCACCATTGGGCTTTTTTGCAGACAAGATGGAGAACTTTATGCCTTCCTGCCTTTGGTACCAGCTGACAAGAATCTAAAACACAGCCCCCATTGCCCCCACCGAAATACATGCAGACATCCCGGTGTCAATCTACTGGATGTGTAGCATTAAATGTGCTAAGAAGTTTTGTGTGATCCGTGCTGATTGTAATAAAATGTTCAGAGCAATGTTTTTTTTTTTTTTGATCGAATCTGCCTTGTGTTTTGTCTTTCTGATTGTGTAATACCTTGTTATTAACGCACTTTTTTGGCACGCCATCTTGAATGCCCATCTCCTCATGCCGATAATACTAGATACATTTCCATTCCTTTAGAAGCACTGAGTGTTACAGTGATATATAGAGGCGAGGCATTCTGTCATAGCAACAACTGGCAGAACTGGTTGGCCTTGTATATGTTGGAGACTGACAGAGGCAGTAAATTATAAAAGTGTTTTTAGCAGCTCTCACAAGCATGTTCTTTACACAACACCACACCTTACAGGAAAATCACTCATTTTGTAATATTGATGAAGGTAAAAAGTGTGACCCAGCTGCTGGATGAAATTTTGTGGTTAGCCCTAGTTATTGTGAGTCAATATCAATACACAAAAGGCCTATTACTTTTTATTTTTTTTAATTATACACAAGTCCTTGTATTTTTTTTAAATACAGAGAACAGTATTTTTAATACAGAGAATGCATGAAAGAATCTCTGCAGATAGGAACCATGAGTGTACTAACTGGTGGGTGTGCTTGTTGGATCTTGTACAGGGTGCTGCTTATTCAGTGGTCTGTTTACAAACACATTTTGGTTCTAGAGGCCTTTCTCCTAGAAAAACTTGCTTAACATTCAACTTGATTATTCCACAAGAGTCAGAGAGGTTTAGAAGAGGTTCAGACGCCATTAGTGCAGCCTTGTTATGGAGAAGTGGAATCCGACCACATGGATTAGTAAAACAAACTATATGTTCACAGGCACTTGTGAATAAGTGTTTACTGGTGAAGAAAAAAAAACAAAACATGCAGAAATTTTATTGGATATGTATGGTTTATCCATTACTATAATAGTGCATTCAAAGGAACCCAAAGTGCAAAATGTTATGTGATACTATGTTAACAGTTTAAAATGCCTTAAGGCTCTAGACAAATTTTGGGTTTTCCTTTAAATATTCTTTGTTAAAAGTGTGCTTGATAGAAAAAGTACTAATGCCTTCATCTTTTACCAGCATTCACAGTAAAAATCCATGTAGATGACAGGTAACCCTGAAAGGTTATATGTAAAACAGTACAGTTATTGCCCTGCCAACACATTTTGTACAGGAGCTCTGAATTTTAACATTGGACTAAGGTGCTATGAGTTGTATTTTTCCCAATAATAAAACACGAGATGAGCCAACTGATTTATAGATCAAATGAAACATAGTTGTGTAAGTATTTTAAACTTTCTGATACTAGCTAACAGCCTGGAAGCCCTGCACCTTTTTCATGTCTCACATTAGTTTAGTTTCTTCTCTGTACTCACTGTTCAAAAAGATAACATCCACCACCCAATAGAACCATCTTAGAACACAGAGCCTCCATAGCAAATGAACAGCTGGTCAGAGGATCGGATAACTATAGCTAAATGACCCTAAATACAGAGGCATAGGTAACAGGACTGACAAGACAGGTTCTGACGGAGCCCCATAAGGCTAATATTTTAAATATTTACTACTGTATGTTAATCTATGTTCAATCTCCCCAAATCCATTGATGTATTATGCACAGGAATCATCATGAATGAGACCCCAACTCTCTAATTTGTTGGACTTGGCACACTTTTCAAAGTGAAGAGAACATGCCTGTCTGGAAGTCAGAATAGATAAAAGGTGAAGTAGAAGTATATTAATTGATAGAGAAATTCTAGTAATTATAGTAAACTCTACTAGTAATTAAATCATTAAGGTTTCCAAATTCAGGTAGAGATATAAAGTAATGTAACACTAACTCAAATCTAACCCAGTGTTATTTTGGTGAACAAGCAGCTAGCTAGGAGGTGGCACTTGGTTTATTTAGATAGTCTAATTGAGGAGGTTGATCTAGAATACATCTAGTGTACAAAATTTAACACCAACTATTCCATACAGTCCTGTATCCTGTAGATGGATTATTGTATTAAAGCATAATATAAATTAGGAAGGCCTTCAATTTTCCATGCCTTAGGCCCCCACAGTCCCTATAATCTCCTCTGTGTAAAGACACACCATTCATGGTTTTGTGGGGCACTGTGATAGCTGACACATACAGTATTCAGTTAGAGTGGGTGGAGACTTGAAAGGCAGTTAGAATCCTAGAAATTGAGCAATGTACATGAGCCAGCTAATGGGGTGAACATCATTTCTAAATAGCTTCCACTGCTATGCAATGGTCCCAAATCACAGTCCCCAGCTTTCTGATTTTGCTGAAAGTACCAGTTCTCAGCATTCATTTAAGGTGGCAGATCTACTCCGACAGGAAACCACTTCAGTTTTCCAACTATTCCTGTAAGGAGCCATGGGAGCCAAGGTCTTCTTGGCCATATAGGAATGATCAGAAAAAGTGGAGGATAGGTTTGGATTAGGGTAGAATATCCTAGTGGAGATCCACAATTGGCTATGTGTTGATATGTCACTGGTGAAAAGGGCCATATATACCTTTCCAAACATTTTATAATTTGTCCTAACCCTAACCCTGAGTGCAGTAGCTACTGTCCTGACATACTCCATGTTCTTCCTTGACAGTTAACAGTTTTGTTGTTCTCTAAGGTCAGAGTGAGACTGAGCAATGTGATGATGACTAAAAGATAAGATGTATCCTTGATGACCTGTTCCTTGGTGGGGACACACAGCAAGTGTTACAAACCAGCTCTGGCATCAGTCAAAGCTGGTAAAAACTGGTAATTATCAAGCTTTCTATATGAAGGTTTTATATTAAAACATACAACTACATGTGTAGAACAAGAGATGAAAACCATAAACCAGGTGTGTCCAATCTTACTCACATAGAGCCGTTGTGGGTGCAGGTTTTTATACCAATCAAGCAGAAGCCACACCTGATTCCACCTGTTTAATCAGCTGATCTTGGCTTTCAGTAGACTCAGGTGTGGCTTCTGCTTGTTTGGAATGAAAACTTGCAACCACACTGGCCCTTCCCAGAAAAGATTGTATGCCTCTGCCCCAAACTCTTCAAACTCCTTTCAGATCAGTGGCCTTTCAGTGATCAGATGTATCACAGCCTTGCACTGGACCACATGTTTAGACTGGTGGGCTCTTAATCTCAAGTACAATCAAAGCCAGGGTTAGAGTTAGGTTCAAAACTCTGAAAGTAAGGAAAGCTTCATTTTTACCAGTTCATGTTGTCATGTCATTATGTTATGTTATGTGTTAATCCCATACCATGAGCCTAGCAAGCTTAGCCTGGTGCAGCTGGTGTGCTAAAACTCCAAACCATTCAGCTTTGGGAGTGATTTCAACCCTGACACAAACATCATGTATACATTAAACTTAACTCCACTATAAATCTTGCCTTAGGGCACAGAGAAACACAGAATTCCCCAAGTGGCCTACCTGTGTGCATATGGCAAACTTGCAAAAGAATGACCTGTAAAAGAGTAATACATACACAAGGGCAAAAATTGCTTTACATATTAGGTCTATTATTATTGCTCCTGTACCACATTTTGGGTAAATATATAAGTTAAATAACATCTTAAATTTAGCCAAAGTCATGATGTTACATAAATTTTAACAGCAAGAGTGATATTCTTCTTGTAAGGCTTTGACTTGCCATTTATCTTCTGCACTAATAAAATGGTAGCATATATGCTATTTCATGAGTGTCCGTGAGCCAACTCTGAAAGAACTACCTCAAACCCGTCATGAAAAAGAGAAATAAATAACAGAATGTTATATTTGGCTGAAATGAAAACAGCTGGAATGTTTTCAGCCTGACAAGATCATTATCTAGAGCACATGACTCCAAACAAAAGCAGTTACTGGGACCACACACACTTGGCACTGTGTGAAAATGGTCATGTAATGTTTATGTTTATTATTCCTTTAATCAACCATTGTTAATGCCACTTGCCTTAGGAAACTGAAATGACATTCAAGAACCAAGAATTCGCCCACTTTTAGGGATCAGTATGCTAATTAAAATGGTAGGGTGTTTTGTTTAAGAACGTGTATAAATTTCAACATCAACCATACAGTATCAAGTGGGCTATTATACAATGTTTTAAAGTAAACACACTGACATGTTTTCCTGAAGTCTTTCTCAACACATAATCTTTTCCTCTGGTGAGAAAAGGTGAAAGATAGCGCTCTTGAATGCCAGAAAACATAATCTGACAGGGGTCTTAGCAGAGGATGGAAAAAAGACATCTTTGGATAAAACACTGAAAGCAAAATTATTAAGCTATATATAATCGAGCTTAGGGAAACTGATTTTCATAACCAACATTTTTTTACATTTTTCTTGTTTGTCTTCTCTTCTTTCTTCTTTTCTCTTTTAACCTTTTATACAGCATAATCCAGAACTGCCTAAAATTTCTTTATGCTGTATATGACAAACGTTCAGGTTGCTTTAGATTAATGAAAGTGGCATTTTGGACCTGCATTATTCCAGCAGTATGCCAAAGCTCTGACTCCACTCATCCATCTTAATAGCAAATTTAGAAACAGAAGGTTTGGCGTAGCAAAATGAATGCTAGCCATGCTGTCCTGGCTATTTTTACTACTCAGGCATGGTACGCTATATTTTTATATGGTAATGATTTGACATTTAGTATCACATTTAGTTTTGCATGAGGACATAAAGATTAGCATTAAGACTTCACTCAGAGGGTAAATAGTCACTTTGTTTTTAAGACAAATATGCATGATATAGGAACTACTGCCATCTAATATAGTCAATGGCCTGTGATTCAGCTACACAGCAACTAAGTGTTGGTTGGCCACTGAATTCTAGTGTATGAGAGTTAAAATGTAACGTTGTGTATGAGCTTAAAGAGCAGAGGATGGGAAGATGGACTTTACTCTAAAGAATGGACTGATCCCAGTTTTTCCCTTTTTGATATCATACTGATATGATTCAGAGCACTGAATATTGTCCAATATCTAATACTGCTCCATTACGATATCCTCTTTGTAGCAGAGTGTCTCTGCAAGCTTCTGCTGCCAAGTTATGTGAGGCTTGATGGCAACATGCTTTAGAATAAGCTGTGTCCTGTATTCACTTCCAAATTCTGCATCATGTCAGTCAACACCAAACACATCTGCCACATGAAATACATTACTGTGTCACTGAATGGAAAATATATCAAATCCAGTGCATTATCAGTCCAAAGTTTCAGGAAAGTATTTACTCCAAAAATGAAACTTCAGATTGGTGTATCTATAGTAATAGTACACGTACATTAAATGGTATAATATTTTAGTTTCTTTGGTTTTCTTTTTATTTCATTCAGTGTAAACAATACATCATTTTTGAGAGAATCTTTGCTCACAGTCATATCCAAACCCTTACAGTAAGTGCTTTCATGTAAAATTATGGTTAAGTGCTAAGATATTTAGTTTCAGTAACAAAAGATTAAAATACCGGGAATTTGATATTTGTTTATTTGTCCAAGTCACAAAAATAAAAAGGGAGGGAATTTTGAGGAAACATAACTATAGATTTGTGTCATGTTTAATGCTGCCTCTTTCCACATACAACAACAGCATGACCTCCTTGTGTAGATTTTATTTTATTTTATTTTTTATATTATTGTACAAATCTCACAGAGGGGTATGCGTTCAGGCAATTTCAATTTGAGAAAGTACTAATCTGTTTTCAGCCAGTTAATATTCATGAGGCACTGAGTCCAGTGTCTGCTGCTCAATTTCTCAGAGCGCACAACAAATACTAAAAGAAGTTCTTGTCAAATAAACTGTCATTTTTTTCTGTACATTTTAAAGCAGCGTTTAGCAATTTCTATGCTCTTATCCAAGGTGATAAAACCATGACAACAACAGCGAAAAAACAAATATTAAATCCTTTTTTTCTTTTGTTGTCCAAAGACTAGCAATGTTCCAGATTGAAGAACAGTTTTACTTCTGCACTGTTGCCATGGAAGTCAAACAAGGATGAACATTCTGCAGACAGAGACCAGCAAGCCAGGACCATGCATCCTATGATTCTTTGGTCCACTTGGGAACCCTGAGAAGAGAATATTTTAAAATAATTGGCCACACCTACAGAAGTCAAGTAAGATCTAGCCAATCTGGGCGTTTATGTGGTTTGCAAGTGTGAACATCTACGGTGTCTTCACAGTCTTGGCACTCTACTGAGCAGCACCACTTAAATCTGCACTCGCACTTGGTGACCCGTTTAACCCGCGTGGTGTCATATCCACGACCGCAGCACATAACTTCACAGCCGTCCATGCCCTTGGATGATTTATTGCACACCCTCCCTGCTGTGCCCAGAGAACCTGAAACAAACATGAAGAACACATATAGGCTTATGAACCATCCACTGTTCTCCATCCAGCTTGTGAGTGTCATTACCTATGTCATGTTTATGGTGCTTAAGGGTGGTTGTTTTAATGATCATTGTTTTTTGCTTTTTGGTCTTTGAACCAAACTTATGTCTAAAAATAATTGAGAAAGATCTAGAGAATTGAGAAAGATCACCATGTTCTAATATTCACTTACAGCTACAGTACCTGTGGCAAATCATCCAATTTTTATAATCTTATCTTTTTTTCTATTAAATCACATCATTTACATACTAGATTGGTTGATTACAAAGGTTCAATGCCTGTGACTATTTACCCACCTGCTGTTCGGTCCAGGAGGCAATAGTCTGGAGAGTTTTCGACGTACACCAGTTCGTTTTTGGTTGTACCTTTGAAGTTCCTATCTGCAGCCATAAACCCTGTGCCATCCTGGTTCATTGTGACCTCCACTGCTGTGTTGTACTTCTTCCTCAAGTAGTCTCCTGTGCGCCGGAAATCAGACATAGCAAGCCAACATGTCCGCAGAGCGCATGAACCACTAACGCCATGACACTTGCATTCCAGCTTCATGAAGCGCTTCACTGCCTAAGAAGAATAATGGTTGAGCAACTCCATAAGACAAAAACTTCAACTGATATTTAACCATATTATCACATTGGTAGTGTAAGCAAGTAAGGTTTATGCAGTCATTTAGTCAACCTGCAGGTAGACTAATTAAGTTCTAATGGGTTGTTTAAATGTAGGGAGGGGAAGAAGTACATCTACTGCATTAGTGTGTATGCCAAGAGTCTCCTGAATCACCACAATTATGCATTATGTATCTTTTCAGTTCTAAAGGCACATCCTCACCATTCTGCCACAGCGATTGTTGTGCAGGTTCATCAGTGCTCGGGCATCTTTTACCATTCTCTCCCTGGCATCCACAAAGGCTTTGGCGAACTTGATACCGTAATTCACATTGTCACTACATCCACCCCAGTCAAAGTCTCCCATTTCATCACATGCTCTTCTTCTCTTGTGGGTGTCACAGCTGCAGCTCCTGAGCTCCCCCTGGCTGCATGCGCGAGTGATTGCATACACCACTCCGGCAGAGGAGATTGCATATACAAATGCTGCCTCACGGCTACCTGCCAGGATCAGAACAAAATGATCATTTTATCAGCTGTAAATCTGATTAAAAAAAGAACATTTTCAGAAACATTCAGTATTACTTCAAAATGTATCTAGGTCTCAGCAGAGACGCTCCTTTCATTGAAACAGGTGTGATGGTGTGATGTATCATCACATTATTATCACCCTCTCAGGTTTTAGCTCTTGACATGCTGGGCCTATTCAAGTGTAGAAGGCCACCCTTGAGCTTCCTACCCTCAGACTGATCCAGACCAATGCTCCCTCACTTTCAGTGTCTGGATGACTGCACTCATAGCCTTGAGGTGTGTTTTTTCATTCTGTGGAGTACACGTTGACCCCTATTCCCCTCATTTTTCATCCTCCCGCTTATGCACTTAGCCAAAACAGAGGGTGATATGTCAAAGTGAGCAGTTTTGTCTGTCTGCCAGAGTCATCTTCACAAATATTTACATCTCCTATTACTGTTTATACATCGGCTGTGCAGATCCCCTTGTATTTGGAGAATATCCACTCTCTTTCAGACTCCTGCCCTTTCTGGAAATCTGAGAAGTTATGGCTCTTTTTTTTTTTAACTCCTTCTTATTCTGGTATGACCTACTTTCAAGCAATACTGAACACATTCCTAAATAGATTACTTAGATCACTGTCACTGTAATTAATGTCTTATTAATGTGTAATATTATGAATGTGTTATGTAAGTGTATGTATGAAATGTTGGACGCACTTCGGAGCATGACGCGACCAAAGACAGTGTGGTCACGTTCCAGTGTGCTACAGTTCCAGCGATGGTGCTGGAACTGGTGTTGACACTCGCGTATCCATTCTTTGGCTCCCTCACCAATTGACTGCATTAAGTCTGGGTGTCTCTGGCACAACTGCCGCTGCTCGTTTACCAGGCCAGGAATGTTGTCACATATGACGCGTGCACCAAGTGCACCAATGTACCTGCGGTAAGAGAGAATCACAAAAGATATGTGGATCTAAGCATCTACATGATAAATCACTGTATTATAATAATGCTGTAATAATGGACTTATACACATGGGGGATTTAACAAGAAGCAGTTACAGTGAGGAGCTGATCATTCGAAAAGACTCATCATACATGCTAAGAAGAAGGGTTCCTCAAGTTATCTCTTGATAGTTAATGGTTTGTAGATTTCAAAAATTTTTGAATTAAAACCATCTCTATTAGAGAAAACTAGTTTATTAAGCTTTAGTATAGAAATTAAAGTATTGATTCAGAGGGACAAGACATTAGAGTACAAGTATTCTTTAAAATTCTAGATTTAACTATCTGATACATTGCTCTTGTACATTACACTTCATTGTGGCTTGTCTGGATTATTAAGTAATTATAATTATATGTAGTTCATATCTAAAACGCAAACACACACACACACACACACACACACACACACACACACACACACACACACACACACACACACACACACACACACACACACACACTGTAAGGTTTATGATGTTCTTCCTGGATCTCATTAGCCAATCAATTGTAACAAAGTTTGTGCGACAGTGCTCAGATGTACACAGTGTTTAGTTTCCACTCCTGTTATGGACGTCCCTCTCTTTATTCACACACGTACACATGCTGCGTAAGACTCTTCTCACCAACAACCAGGGAGGCCTTGTTCTACAGAGCTGCCCTATTTATCCTCCACACACACACACACACACACACACACACACACACACACACACACACACACACATTTTCTCCACAGCAAAAGACTTCTCAGCCACGTGTGTCTTGGTTTGGGAAAGACTAATGCTCACAAGTCAAAAAAGCACAGTTTGAGAATTGATTACTACGATGACAACAATCCCCATAACTGCATAAATTACTGTAGGAAAGGAGAGATATTTATCACTATGGTTTTTGTGGCTGTGGGCGCACAGCCATAGCTGTCTTACTAGCTAAACTTCATACTGCCAGATCCCCACTGCCTTATTTGAAGCATCGGGGCCCATCTAGCAACTTCAGCTACAGCTACAAAGATACAGGTACAGTGCTGTTGCCTGTTTGGTTGAGAAAGAGGACATTCACATTGGTAGGGGGCAAGTATCTAAAATTGGGTAGACTACTGAGACTTTCTGATGTTGACACAGCTGTAGGCCACAAAGCAATCGGCCAAAAGCGTGGTAAGACTTTGGGCTATGTTATTATTGCTACTATTGAGACGTGATGGAATGCCCATAGATCCCTCAATTAGTGAGAGAGAAATGTTTAATTGAGAAATCTACCAATGTTTCATCACAGCTTCTGTTTTATAAAACAAAGTCTGTGGCCCTGAACAAAATTGTCAGATGGTCATGTGCAATACCACTAGTCAGTGTAGCGCTCAAGGCGGTTCAGCAGAATTAAATTGATTGGTTATCTTCCTGTAGGGCTTTAACAAAACTGACTCAGGGGAAGCACACCAATCCATTATTACATGGAAATTATATTTTTAAAAAGTTGTTAATTAACATTAACTAGTTCGCTAACAACCTAGCTAGCTTATAAAATAATACTAGCAATTAAATGAGTTTATGGGATATATACATTATGGATTTATGTGAATTCATAGAATAAAAAAAAAACATGAACAAAAACATTCTGAAATATATTCATTCATTCATTCATTCATTCATTCATTCATTCATTCATTCATTCAGTAACTGCCTTCATTTAGTGACTTGTTAGTGTTGGTGGATCTGAAGCCAAGGAATACAGAGTCAGTGGTGGGAATACACCATGGAAGGGATACCAGTGCCACAAACATTTGTAGATGTATTCATTCATAGGGCAATTTAGCATAGCCAACCAATCTATCAGGTTTTTTAGGTAGGTAGAAGGAAACGTACACAGACATGGGGGAACATGCAAAAGTGTCACATTGCACCGACTGCACTCAGGAGCAAACTGGGGACCATCAGTCAGTGTGGCAGTAAACGGTAACCACTAACCACTAACCTCTGCACCACTAAACCACCTAAACACATTGCAGTAATATTGTATTATACATAAGACATGTGATCTCAACACCTTTTTTAACTTGATAGTACCTAAAAATAGTACCAGAACAATTTATGACTTTATTCAAACAAAAGCACATATTCAACAAGCAATCAAAAACCCTTGACTTGATTTCTTTAGGGCTGTATAAAACAACACTCCTTGTCATCACTGGAGATGTGTGATTAACAGACCATAGTCATTACTATATAGACTTTTAGATTAAGTTTATATTCTATTCAGTGAAGGTTTTAGATTAATATTAAATTCATGGTTATTCATTTGGTGGGTAGGAAGTAAGCTACTTTAATGAAAGAGTTTTTATCAGATTTCAGATACCAGATTTAATCAAATTTAAACATAAGATTATTTTTTTTAATAGTCACAGTCATGATTTACAAGTCCTTTTTGAATAGTTGTATCAGACAAATAATTACTTCAATGCTGAATACTAAAGTGAAAACTACGGACTAATCACTGATTAATAATACTGAGATTTATCTACATAAATTGATTTGTGATTTTTTTTTTCTGACATGCTTTAGTTTGAACATTAGATTTATCCTGTCGACTTCTCTATGTTTCTTAACGCTACAGTACATTTCACTATATTTTCACACTTCCATTAATTCCAAACCAGGCTTTTCACTTGTAGCTTTCATTCTTTTCATTGTTGTTTGGATGGTACAATCAAGCATACATCATCAACCTATTTAAAATGTATCTTTAACCTTTAACTCTAAAACAACTAATGGTATTAAAGGAACTTTAAGAAACCATAATTTAAGGAACCTTCAAGACCACTGATAATTAAATATACGCCACATGCACTCTCCCAGGCCAATAACCTATAGTATAATAAAATTCTACCTTTAATACCCAATGATGGTATCAGCCTAGAGACTACTGTTTGGTCATTTTATTTCTGACAGTATATCTATATTATGCTCTATTTATCTATGATGTACTTAACTGTATTTTTGCTATGTAGTTCAACTTTTGTCAACCAACTAGTCAATTAAACATTGACTTTTAATAGACTGATGTTGTGTCAAAATGTTCCTAGCTTTACACTCTGATTTTCACTATTACCCTCATTGTACCAACTGCATTCTTCTTAAAGCTCTATAAAGTTACAAGGGTGGTCTTTAAGGTTCAGTTATGTGCCTTAAAAAATGAAATGAAGGTACTTTAACATTACCATGTGAAATATACATACTAAATGTCTAAAACACACACACACCAGCAACAAAGATAAGGTAAAGTTTTGAAACTTGAGTGTTTTCAGATGAACAAATTGGGCAATTCAGAAAATCCCCGTTAAGAAATGCAATGACCTCTGGTTTTAGATCGCGTTAACAGTAAATGAAAATTTCGCTCACCACCAGGACGAGTTCACGGTTGGTGTGAACATAAGCAGCAGTAAAATGAAAGGCAGACAGATCCCCTGCGCTCTATCAGGTCCGCTACTTCCCAAACTCCCGACTTTACGCAGCTTCAGCATCTTAGGAAAAGCAAATAGTTTTCCTATGTTTTAAAAAACCTCTAGTCCAGCAGTCCTGCGTTGAACCTTAACATAACTGCTTTTCCATCCTTCTCGCGTTGTACCTGTTCTCTGTTCTTTATGACTTGAAGGAAGGGACTAAAACACCTTCCCTCAGTAAACGTTTAAATCCAAAGCTCTCGAATTCCTTTTAATATCTCGTCTTATCTGCTGTGAAGTTGAAGCAGAGCAGCTCGAGTAAGAGCAGTGCAGTTTATCTGCTGCAGCATCCGAGTGTCAGGGATAATAATGTGGATGTGGGCGGTGGGAGAGATCTCTCTCTCCCTCATTGGACAGGATTGGTGTTTAGTGTCGATACTGTGTGTGTGTGTGTGTGTGTGTGTGTGTGTGTGTGTGTGTGTGTGTGTGTGTGTGTGTGTGTGTGTGCGTGTGCGCGTGTGCGTGTGCGTGTGCGTGTGCGTGTATGTGTGTGTGTGTGTGTGTGTGTGTGTGTGTGTGTGTGTGTGTGTGTGTGTGTGTGTTTACAACATTTAAATTGCCAAACTATCAGCTTAGGGTTATAATTTACTGCATTAATAATCTGTCGATAAGAAGGTCCTCACTAGGATAGCAAGAGAAGTTTGTTAGTTTATATAAGTAGTAAATAATAACAGATAAGAGTTTATTTACCAAATTCTAAAAGCACCAAACTTACAGTATGTGTTTGTTTTTTTATCAGTGTAATTGAATGCTTATGAGTCACTAAAGATACTGTACTTATGTAACAGTACAGTAACCCAGTACAGCTGTTCACATTACAAGCAAACTTGTTTATGGGGTTAAAACAAGTGACACCTCAAACCTCTGAGCCACTCTAAAGTACACTTTAACATCGACTTCAGGATAAACAAGCAAGCAAACAAGACGGACAGACAGACAGACACACACACACACAGACAGAGAGACAGTGATATTAATGTAGGCCGAAGAGTCAGTTTTTAAACAAAGCAGACCTGAACGCAATCAACAAATAAGGAATTTCCAATTATTTAACATGAACCTGACACCTGAATTACTGTTTTTTATTTCCTTCACCCATATACACATTATACCTATAAAAATAGATCAACATACAGTGTGTCTTTCCAGGATTGTGCTCACTTAAATGTAAGTCCTAAAACATGGACTAGTATACTTGTCCAATATTCCTAGTTTTAAATACCACCAAAAAACCCCTGATATTTCTTCTACATTGTTTTCTTCATTATCATTTTCTATCATTCACAAGGGCTTCCTTAATATGAACAGTTTAGTATACAAGTGACATTAATACCTTCCTATTCTCTCATAAGATGGTTGTCATTGCGCTTTTTTAGGATTTGACTTTGTAACATCTGCTGTTTCAATTCCTGTATGCTTGTTAGCTTGTGACTCACTATTAGTTTGTCCACATGTTAGGGTGTAGATATTATTGTGACATCTCCATGACAGCAACTGGGATTGGGACATGGAGGCCCATTACAACCACGGTGGGGTGTCTGCAGCAGAAAAAACAACTGTTTTAGAAGTTTTCGGTTGCTAATTAAAATGTAATTACCTTCTATATTTTTAAATGTCCACATTAAGAATTCTAACCTCTATCATTTTGCTTTGCTGTGCCTGAAGGACCAGTTTATTTTAGCCTTTTGATGTGGTTGTGCTGTTGCCTTTAAACATGCCCAGACACGATTTCACCATTATAATATAGAACTCAGTTATTTGGCTTTGTAATCACACTAGTATAATTGTTCTCTCCTGGGATGAGGCAGGAACGAACAGACTGGCAGGCTTGTACTCTTCAAAAAGCTCACTGGAGAGCTGGGGTTTGTGGCTAGGACCAGTTTCAAATTATTTGCAGAATAATGACCGCTATGCTTGTCCATAGAGGCTGTGGTCCTGTTATTAGTGCAGAATTGCAAAAATGCTATTATGGATCAACTGTGAGTCTCGTGAGATTTTGGTTTGATGATTGATAAACCCATTTGAAACCTCACTGTTTTGGAAGAATATGTGTGTGTGAGCCAAAGAAAGATTATATGGGAAAAGGGAACCCCGACTGGCAATTAGTATCATTCTGCATGTCTAGAAGCTTTGATTTTCAGGTGATTAATTTGACTGGACAGTCAGAGAGTTGATTTAATCTTCTCATAAAACCACAGTGAAGTACTAGCCCCTCCAGATGATGTTACAAAAATGATCATCATGTCCAAGCTGGTCATCATCATTTTATTCATATGGGCTCTCTGTTTCCTTTCTGATGTGATGAAGTTATCTACCTCTCACATGCCCAAGAGCTGGTGTTCATAACGAAATATTTCTGGAGGCCAAGCACATAACTATGCTGGCCTGATAACCCCAAACACGTGCTTAACAGGAATGTTAATTGGTAATATCCAGCAGGGGGATGTCTGCATGGAGAAAATCTAAACCTTGTTCACTAATTAACAGTGGCTGATCATTGGGCAGGCCATTTATCTACTGTTTACTTAATTATTCTAAAAGATTTATACAGTCAGCTCTGGAATTATTGCCACAAATATTGTAAAAAAAATGAGAAAATGATTTCATAAAAATAAAAATAATCCAGCAAAATGTCTTCTCGTTGATGAGAGGAATACAGAGCAAGAACATCTCAGACTGCTCTTCAGTTTAGAATCTCTCCTGATTGCTCCAGGTCTTCTCATGTGGACTCTTCAGCTTTCCCTTCAGTTCTTCCCACAGGTTTTTGGTGAGATTTAAGCCAAGCATGGTCATGCCAAAAATGCTTGAATCTGTGGTCACTGAAGTATCTTTGTGTGGATTTAGACATATGTTTTTGATCACTGTCCTGCTGGAAGATCAAGTTGTAGCTTCTTGACTAAGGCAGCACTGATCCCGTTCATGCCAAGCTCCAAGGGCATTGGAAGAAAAACAACCACCCATCAGAGAACCACCACCAAACCAAACAGTGCCAATTAAATTTTCTTCTGTGTAACTATCCTTTGTTTAGTGCTAAACTCACTCAAGTTTCAAGTGTCAAGTGGTTGTTGACAAACAGCTCTATTTTTGTTCCATTTGTCCATAGAAGTGGCATACAGTTAGATAGAGTAGTGTCTAACAAACTCCAGGGGCTTACAATAGTGGTTAGAGAAGACAGAAATGAAAGAATACCTACCAAATAGTTTGTTGCCTTTGAGATGATACTTAATAACAACATTGGACCCTTTAATACAGTTCAGTTCTATTTGTATAGCAGTTTTAACAAATTTAGAAATCTTTAGCTTTATTGAAATCTGAATTTGGTGATCCAATATGTGACCATTTTATGGAAACTCTTTGACCAATTTAAATTAATTAAAGGCAATGCGCTTTAGTTTTAAGGTAATCACAAAAATATTTTACTCATCATTACCAATGGTGCCAGCAATTCTGGAACTGGCTTTTTTTTATCATATCAAAGACGTTTGAAGATCTTGATGCACCTCTTTCTGCATTTTAAGCTCCTGTAGATTCTAATGTTTATGCATGTGACTTTTCGCTTCAATTCAGACCACATGTTTTAACAGAGTTCAAATCCAAACACAAAGATGGTAATTGCAAAAACATTATTTGGTGTTCCACATCCATTTCTGTGTTGACTTGGATGTAATCTTTTAGACTCAAACCAGATTTCCTGATACTTTGTGGAATTAATAGAACCATGAATCTTTGAAGTGCCCCTAAAACACTAAGAAAACTAGTAATAAAAAACATAAAACTTCTGAGTACCCTGCATACACAGTCAAACCTGGGGGCTACTGTGCATAACCAATCCATAAAGGCATGCAAAGAAACTCAACACAGACAAAACCTTAAGATCAAGATTGAACTGGGGGCTCCCAACTGGTGCAACAGAACAGCATTTGGTCTGTGGCTGAAAGATCTTGTGTTAGAATCATGACCATGCCCCAACCAGCCATGGGCAGGAGTCAGATAGCACTATACACCAAGTGTTTTGTGCTACTCTGTGATTCAGCCAGATTTGAGGGGAGCGAGAGCTTGTGGGTGGGATTAGATAACACCAACCAGTGGAGAAAATAGTAATATCAAAAAAGATTGAACTGGGACCTTGGAGCTGTAGGGCAGAAATTTTACCTGCTGTGCTGCTTAAAAAAATATCGGGGCTCAGTAAAAATCCAATCAATTCTGCCAATTCTCTGGAGTTAACAGTATAATAGTCATGTTTAAACCATAGCCATAGCATTCAAACCACTGACAGGTGAATAACTCTGATATTCATTACAATGGTGCCTGTCAAGGAGTGGGATATATTAAGCAGTAAGTCAAAAAGATCTTGTAGATGAGAGAAGGTTACCCTGTCTGGTCCGATCCCACAGAAGAGCTAATGAAAAATTGCTAAAAATGTATTGCTGGCTCTAATAAGAAAGGTATCAGAACACAGTCCATCACAGCTTGCTTTGTATGGTTTATTGCCCTGTGTACTGCCTGCTGTATACCCCCGTGTACAGTGGCTACAATGGACAAGTGAGCATCGTGGAGCAATGGAAGAAGTTTTCTTGTGGACAGCCTTGTTCATGTTCTTTGCTTACTGCAAGCTGAAGGAGGGAGTGGGATGCTCTCTGCAGTGTTCCAGTAGGAAACTTTAGGTCCTAGCATTTTTTTTTTTTTTAACACATATTACCTACCTAAACATTGGCGCAGCTCAAGTGCACACCTTTATGGTAACAGTATTCCCTAATGGCGGTGGCCTCCTTCAGCAGGATAATGCTCACTACCACACCGCAAAAAATATATCAGGAATGGTTTGAGGAACATGACAAAGAGTTAAAGAGGTGTTGACTTGGCCACTAAATTCCTCAGATCTGATCACACATCTATGGGATGTGCTCAACAAACGGGTCCGATGCGTTGGCTCACTAGCTCACAACTTACAGGATTCTTAAACTATCTGCTGCAAATGTCTTAGTGTCAGATAAACAACACAGCTTCAGATGTCTTCTGGAGTCCAGACCATAATGGTTCAGTGTGTTTTGGCAGCACAGTAAGGACCTACACAATATTAGGCAGGTGGTTTTAATGTTATGGCTGATTTGTGTAAATAGGGTGGAGTGAGCCAGAAATTGAGCAAGGCGCATTAAGTTTCCTAATGGAAAATCAATTCACGGATTTAGTATAAAAAAATTATAATAGTTTTTTTTAGTCATGGGCATGGAAATATCTTCCATTTGTGTTATTTGGTTGCAAACGTTATTCAGATTCATTTCAAACTAAATGCACTGGAACTTAGACAATTGGTCATTAGTAAAAGCTCTACAGCAGGGTAGCAGAGCAGCACATTCTTCATGCATGTTTGCTTCTCTGTCTCCCATGTCACACATCCACACACAGAGCGATATAACAAGGGGATTATGGATTTAGGGAGAGGCTCCTAGTCTGTTAGTCTCACATGGATGCTTGTCAAGTTCACACATTTTTCACACACAGATCTGCAGCAGCAGAATTTGACAGATAGTATTGCCAAGTGTTTTTAAAACCAATATTGAAATAATCAGATTAATTATAACTTAAAATGAAAACCAATTAATATTAAACACTGTCACAAATAATAATTATTTTTTTCCTGGATGGGTTTATTCCTAGATAAAAGACAGAAATATCAGAATGTCATACCTTACTCTAAAGGAAGGAAATGGGTAAAAGACCTTTACCATAAGCTAATCATTTGCTTCCCCCTGGTGGCTTGCATCAGGAGAAACAAACAAAAAAAACTTGATAAAAGTGGTCACGTTTAATGCTATGACTATGTATATGTATTTAATATGCAGAGGAATACAATCCTAAATCATATAGAATTATGGTACATTATATTATTATATAACACTGATATGGAATATATTGGACTAGGTATAAAATAAAATAATATACCAGTAACCATAAGCATCATACATACACATCCAAATATATGGTAGTGCTACCTTGTGTGATAGCATTAAAGCAGAATCTAAAAGTTAATAATTGGTTTATAATATTTTATATACATATGCACAGATTACAAAAGCTTTTAAAAGCATGCTTGCTGCATACAAACTGTCACAAACATACATTACAGTGTATAAACTAGAAAAGAGACAAATACAAATAGATAACAACAACAACAAAAAAAATCTTTTGAGAAAACCTTGTGTTATAATCCGAATGATAAGAACCGTATACAATACACAAGCATATACTGCACACACAAAATGATAGGAATAAAACCACCGTTATTGGTATTTGTATAAATGCTCAACTGACCTCTAACTGAATATGACCTTCTATATATCTAGAGTAAAAAAAACAACCCTCAGTGTGTTCTTTTATGATTAATACATAATAATTACCCACAGCATGATCAGCACACTTTTAATGTGGCAGGCAAATATGTGTGAGTAATATTTATTCTGTGTCAAGATAATCACCTCTTCTTTTTTCTGGTAATCACAGTCACTGCGTTAAAACTCATTCTGTTTACACAGACATTGGGTGGTCTCACTGGACGAACAACAGAGCTAAAGTACACCTTGAAAACAAATCTTTGAAATTTGCAGAAAAATATTCATTGTTCTTTAACATAGCTCTGACAGTAGTTCCAGCTCTAACATAAAATATGATTTTATACTGATAGACACTAGAGCTAATCTGGTATTCTTTCTTTAGTAACACTGTAATTCACTGTGAATTTTTGGGAATAGTGGAATCTCAATGATTAAGTTTGCTGTTTCTGACGTTTATGTTTCATTTACATAAGAAGTGTCAACACTTGGAAACAGTTATTCAGGGTCTTGTAAAAGTCTTTGTGAAAGACTTCAGGACTGAAACCATAATATTTTCCAATTTCACTCTAATCTGTTTTTTTGTATTATAAGTTCAATAGAAAGGAAAGAGAGAGACTAAAGAGCTAATAACATGACAAGTGATTACAGGAACTCACAGATGTTACAGTTTTTAAAGCTTTCGTTAATAAATAAATAAAAAATGTTCCTGCTGAACAAAAACCCATGAATGACTACTTTCCAATAAGAGCATGCCCGGTACAAAGCGTTTAAATGGTTTCATATAATAAAGTCTATAATTAATGGAATTCTTATAGTATACAAATACATGATGATGTGGCAGCAAGAGATATGTGAATAATTTTTTTTTTTTAATTTAAAAACAAAACAAATCAGAAGCCATCACAGAACCCATGGCGGTGTGCATGTTAGCTCCTGGAAGACAAAAGCAGGTCTGGTTCTTTGCTGTTTTCTGTTTTCCGGCCACATCCAGCTAATATCTGAGCCATGTGGGCAGCTCTGAGGGTAGCAGGGGAGGGTGGGGTCTCTGCCAGGCCGGGTTTCTTAGGGGGGATGGGTGGAGGGATCCCTCTATCAACCCTGGGGATTGTGGGAGAGCGAATTCCAGGAGACAGTGCTCCGGATGGTGCCACGGCACGGTAGTCTGTGCCAAAAGGTGAGCTGTTTGATATGGTTGCTGTTTTAGTGCTAAAGCGGCTGAGAGCCTGAGTCACTGTACTGCAGCCTGTCTGTTTGGAGTTGCTGCACTCTGGTAGAGGATCTGTGGTGGCACAGGGTAAAAGGTCACGAGGGGAATGAGGGACCGATGAGCCCAGTTGGGGGTCTTGCTCAGCAACGGACTGAAATTTGTGACGTGCTGCATGGAAGCGCTGCTGGATTCCAGCCTGATAGGCAGCCTGTAGGCTTGAGCTTGTCTCAGGAGAGGAGCCTGTGCCACAGGTTGAGAGACTCTCATTATTTAAATTAGTGGAGGACCCATTAGTCAGTTCATTATTGTGAGTGCTTAGGATGGAAAGAAAAGCCAGATTTTCTCCTCCATTTTCATTCCTCAGCCTCAAGCCATTCCCTCTTTCCTCTACTAGTGTCTGATGACCGTTAATCTTCAGCTGGATCATGTCTGATTTTTCTGTTCCACACTCCACCGAACCATTTCTCACCTCCCTGAACTCGTTTCTATGATCCTCCTTGTCGACCTCTCCGCTGAGCTGTCGTATCTCTCCCCTCAGCCTCTCCACCTCTTCCTGCAGAGCATTGCTGCATGCCTCTTCCCGTCTCAGCCGCAGACTCAGCTGCTCTCTTTCTGTATCAAATTCAGCCAGCAGCTCTTCCCTCCTTGCCTCCATTTGCATGGCACACTTCTTCTCCTCCTCAAGCTCTGCCCTCAGGGTTTGATTGGTGGCACGTTGGTGCTCCAGCCGGCGACTAAGTTCACTGGCACGCTGTCCCTCCTCGTGAGCACGCAAACTCGAGCGTTTGCACTCACGCCCCAGAGCACCCATAAGCTGCTTATGTTGTACACGTTCATCCTCCAGCTGAGCTTGTAATCGCTTGTTTTCTTTCTCCATCCGGGATAACTTTGTCTTTTCAAACTCCAACTAAACACACACAAAACAAAATGACAGAAATCCTCATTAATTATAATTGTAACATTTGCATTTTTCTAAATAACAAACATCATTCAAGTCAAAATTTCTAAACACAAGCCAAGAAAGCTCAGAACACCAAAGAAAGACCACAAGAGCAAAACTTTCCTCTGCTTTTAAAAAGGTAAGTCACTGTCTGTGTTTAAATATATAAAGAATATGGATACTACTCATCATTAATTTGTTGAAAAGCACAATATGAAAACATGAGCCCTTCCAGTATGACATAATGCTTGGGGTAAACTTGACTGAATGTGGTCACAGCTATCTTGATAAGTGTGCTATGTTACACAATGCAATACACAAAAGGAGAAAATGAAGAGTTCTTTTAACTCATGAATCTGAATGTGTAGGAAAAAGACCCCAGCATGGTTAATGCTAAATGTGATTTTATCTATGATTAATCTATGGATAATAATAATAATAATAATAATAATAATAATAATAATAATAATAATAATAATAACCTACATTAACTAGTACTGTTTCTATTCATTTCTAATTTAATTTATTGAAAAAAAAAAGAAAAAAAAGGTTTCCCTTTCTACACAACTGCAATGCATTGATACTTTCACTTGAAATTTTCACTTCTGCTATAACAGTCTTAATTTAACTTAAAAGTCTGTTTATTCAGAAATGTTGCATGATATGTGTGTGAACTAAAAAGTTCAGACCTTCTGATTGAAAGTAACAGTAACTTTGGAAATGCACTGCACTGTAATAAAGTACAGTTATAACATCATTTTGACTGAGCTGCTCTTAAAAGTGAATTTGACTGACAGGTACTTACATTTTTTTGTAGTTCACTAGTTGATAACTCTCATATATTACATACTATACTGCAAGTAATAGTGTGTAATGTGCAGTAATTACTTTTTTCAGTATGAACAGTGGGTTTGTACAGTATGCCAGTTCCAACACAGACATAGTGGTGAAGGTTTATGTACCTGCTGTAGGAGGCGCTCTCGCTCCTTCTCTAAAATGCATGTGACATCATCTCCTTCAGCTGTATCCTCAGCATGCCTCCTCTTCTCCTCCTCCAAATCAGCAATAACCTGAAACCAGCACAGGGGGGCACCAAAGAGGCAAATGACAATAACCTATTAATATCAGATTTCTCCTTGACCTGCTAGGCTGTCAGAAACAAGAGAGTCCACTTTGACAAATCAGGAAGACAAAAACACAATCAGTACCTAAAGATGTATTAATAAATACATGGTTTACTTATCCAACCCTTTAACCACCCACTCATCCAGCTCACCCTTCTGTGCCTGATCTCGGCAGCTGCAAGCTGCTTCAGCATCTTCTCCTGCATTTTCCTGCAGTGTCCCACCACCACCCTGAGCATGGTCAGTGGATCAGAGCGCCTGATGTCTGTCGCTCGTCTCTGTGAACAACTTGTGGTATTTCCTCTGCCCTGAGCAGAGCCCCGAAGAGCCTCGCTGTCCCTCTGCAGGGCCATGAAGGGATCGCTCAGATCATATTTCCCATAGTGCTCCCACACATACGTTTCCCTGCGCTGGGCCTGCACAAACAACAAGAGGTTCACATTAAGGCATTAAGGGGGAGGAATAAAAAAAAAAAAAGCATGTGTGAGTGAGTGTGTGTGAGTTCAGTAGTCCGATTCACAATTTGACTAAATTGATTTGGCATATCAGCGTAGAGGATTGATGACCTGTTTAACACTGCAGCTAAAGCTAGAACATAGAGTACAGCAGAATCCTTCTGTGTCATCTGTCCAGATCCCCAGTCTCTGCCCCACACATGCTCCTCTTTAGAAACAGGAAACACAATGATGCAGAGCTCAGGATCCTGCCACGATCAACATAAACTATCCTCTGAAGCTCCCTGTGCATGATACACTTAATCTTTGGCCTTTTGCATTCATTTATTCCATGCAAAGCCATTGTGGGAGGTCCATAAAGGCAGACGGGAAAATCTGCATGAGGTAAATCTGTGTGTGCTGGATGAGCGACCCAAACAACTGGAGTCATATAAGTAATTTAAGCTGCAACAAGGACACTGCTGTAAAATTAGTAAAGGAGTTATGCAAGCTTTAGAGGGAGTCTAGTCTAGAAGTAGTCATGCTTAAAGAAGAGGGGAAGCCAGAATGGAGGAGGGTGTTATCTATGAACTTTGAAGCCGCAGTTTTAGATATTACACACATAACAGACAGAAGTCAGGTCAGAACATGAAGGACCATCTGATAAGTGCAAGTGTGTGTGTGTGTGTGCGCAAGTGTGTGTGTGTGTTTTGACCCTTTGTGCAGGGTGCACTATAAATGATGTCTCCACATTCTGATACGGATGCATGCTAAAATGGGAACTTATGGGAACATATGGAAAAATGCTTGTACAGTAGTTCAAACATCCGGTGATGAACTACAGGTTTGTATCCCAGTCCAGGATACACGATGAAGGTTTGACTACAGTTTACTACAGAAAGGCTCAAAACAAACACACAAAGACTGAACGGCTATGAGTCAACCCTCCCTTCCATTCTTGGTGGTCTAGCTGGTGAACACTTTGTGACCCCTATGGCACTGTTTCTGGGATAGATAAAGGGAGAGAGGGAGAGGGAGAGGGAGAGGGAGAGAGAAAGGGAGGGTGTGTGAGGAAGGCAGTTGGCTCCTATTATTCACAGAAGTTGTAAAGCACATTCTTTCAAAAACTGTGTGTTAAGAATGCATGTTTAATATGATAAATCTGGCAACAGCTGAGTGTGTGTGTTCACTTTAGACAGCACAAAACAAGACAAAAGAAAGAGCTTTTTGTTTATAGGAAAGTAAATGCAGTAAAATTAATTGTTTACATACCAGCACAGTCAGTGAGTCTAACAGATAGTTCTAAATACGTAAATCATAATGACAGATAGGAAATTCTGCTTTTCCCCTAGATAAACAGCATCCAGTGCTAAATGGTAGCCACCCTGGCAGTGATTTAACAAAGCTGTGAGAGTCTGATACTTCCACAGAGCTGAAGGCATCATTGCACCCGATGAGATGAAGTCTTGATGAGATGAGCATGCTTTAGTATTTTGGCATTGACTGATGGGGACAACTCTGCTGACACATAGATAAGACACGATCCTGAGAAAGTATGTGGTATGGAATTACCATTTTCCTGTTTTTAGGAAGTCCCTGAGCCATCACTTAAACCCTATGAAGATATTTATTATCTGAAACCTACTGAAAACTGGGAACTTTAATGGTAAAGAAGAGGGTCATGTTTAAGTAAAGCAAAGCTAACAGCATTGTGGATGACCCCACACACCCCTCACACACAATCTTCACCCTCCTGCCGTCTGGAAAAAGGTACCGAAGCATTCGGGCCCTCACAACCAGACTGTGTAACAGTTTCTTCCCACAAGCCATCAGACTCCTTAATAACCGAACTGAACTGTACTGAGCACAACATACACACACACATCATCTGTATGGACTGCACAGACCTACACCACATACACACACTTCTAATATACATCTATCAACTTGTTTACATGCTGCTTACATTCATCAAACTGTTTACATGCTTACATTCATCAGACTGTTTACATGCTTACTGTTTACAAACTGTTTACTGTACATGCTGTTTTGCACACTTTTTTACTTTTTTTGCTCTTTGCACACACTGCCTAACATTTCAGTCATTTTGCTCATACTGTACAATATTTCAGTTGTTGTTGTTTTTGCACAATCTTATACACTATCTCAGGGACCTGCTGCTAAGAAACTGTGTTCATTCGAGTATTACTGCACGCAATATTATCTGAACTTACAGTATTTACATACAGTATTGATACTGGTTGGTTGGCGCTGTTTTTTGTTTACTGTCTTTTGTGTACTGTCTTTTTTGTATTTTGTGTATTGTCTTGTAACCTTTTGTCTGCACTGTCTTGTCTGTCTTGTCCTGCACTGTCTTGTCTGTCTTGTTTGTATTGTCCTGTGCTATCTTGTCTTAGCCATGTCTTTGTTTTATGTAGCACCTTGATCCTGGGGAAACGTCTCATTTCACTGTGTACTGCAACAGCTATATATGGTTGAAATGACAATAAAAGCTTCTTGACTTGACTTGACTTGACGTTTGCAGAGATGATGTACAAATGACTTGACTATGAGCTTTTTTCTTTTTTTTGCCTCTGTTTTGAAAAGCTCTCCTTCTACATTCTTTAGTGAACTCCCCCAACCACGCCATCCACTGCCTCCAAATTCACACAAAACAAAACATACTCCACTGCAGGTCCTTGCATTATGCATGTAAGCTAGAGCAGTAGAAGCTATGACTGAGGCTGATACTCACATGGCTGAAACTTTCTCACTGGTCTCACTTCCTAACTCAGAAAACTGCAGTGATTAAAAACTATGTAATATTTATCATAGAAACGCTCCTGGCTGCTTTCATTTCCCATTTCTCTCTCTCTCTCTCTGGCAATTTTAATATTTTTATTTATATCTGCCTGTGATATTTTCAAATGAGTTTATTTGGTTTTCCCAAATTCTAAACAAATCAGTCATTTATACCACCATAAGCAGAACTGAGATAAAGGAATGAATAAATTTGAGAGAAACTAAGTCATGTGAATTTTTTGGGGGTCCATGCTATCCAAAAAAGCTCTGTTGTACAAAATTAAAAACTGACTCAGCTAGGAACATATTTTGAAGTAGCCACAGGTGAGCTTTTGTAGATGTCTGTTCAAATAACACGGTATAAGACGAGTCATTCGTTTGACTCAACTCTAAATTGTGTCATTGCAAATAAAACTAAACGACTTAAACCTAAATTAAACCACAAGAAGTAGAACTCAATGTCAGTAATGTTCTTTTTACTAATTTATATGGCAAGGAAGGAAGCTATTGAAGAAAAATTTCATTCATTTCACCTTGTTTTGAACATGACCCTGATTGGATCAGAAGGCTAGTGAGGGGTACAAAAAAAAAAACCCTTCATAAACTCCATTACATTTAGCATTACTCCGAATACTGATCTGATTTTTGATGTAATTTACAACACGTTTGTCATTCACAAGAATGTTAGGAAACCAATTATTAATTCTAAATAATAAATTACATTTCATAGGTTATGTTTTCTTTACTAAAATAGTTACTTGTGTAGAAAAGGAACATTAGTATTTAACTATGGAAGATAAAGCGGCAGATTTGCTGCGTGAGACACATTGTTCCAGTCAGCTTTAGTCAGTTTCCACCTCTTCACATACTGCTAGTGAATAATTACTGAGGAAGTGAGCACCCTGGACATTTTGATTTCATGAAACGACCTTTTCCGACTGCATACAAGGAATTATCCTGCGCTCTAATCTTATCAGGTGCACACATTATCTTAAGGAAGGTGCAAGAAAAGAGCTCAGGCAGATTAACTTACCAACAGAGTTAAAAATACCATCTGTTCATGGTACATCTGAGTGTGTGTGTGACAGAGAAGAAACAACAGCCTTGTTAAAGTCATAGGGGTCACAGTCAACTTCACACACATCTGGTCACATACCGGGATAGCAGTTTAAATGAATACATGGTTAAATTAATAAACACAGAAATAACTATTTAAATGAGTAAATAGGCTGTGAAATCATTCAATAAATAAGCAACACTGAACTCATAAATTCATGAATAATCGCTGAAGTACAAAGGCTTTTAAGGCTCTTTTTATTTGGTAATCAGACATAAGTCACAATGACACATTTAATTTATCCTGATGTAATCTGTTAAAACAACATACTGGGGCAATGACTAATCCTTTGCTATTGAGCCTTTTGCCTGGAGCTGACAGTATGCTTCTAGCAAAGCTGTGTGGTAAAGTGATGCTAGCTTTCAGGCACATGGAACCACATGGAAGACTTAAGAGAGCTCAAGGGTTTGGAGGTTTCTTTTTTCTCCATGATTTGATGGTTTCTTTAGTTTGACCTGATTGTGTGCAACCAATGATCTTCAACAGAATAAAATGAAGGTGTCATTGTGAAGTAAAAGTCTCGTTAAGAAATGAAAAATAAACCATTATGGAACTGTCTTTTCAAAAACATTGTGAAGATGAGTACTCAAGTTCAGGTTTGCCCCATATACAAATTATACACAGTAGTAGTGAAACACTTTTACTAATGTACTAATATACTACAATAGTTTGATTTGGGTTTTTTTTTTACACCTGGTCACTTCATGCATTTTCTGTGATCCGATAGCTATCCGATTCTAAAAAGACCAGGTGTAAAAAGTCCTCCGAAATGGTTTCGAGACGGATATAAATCCGATCGCTCAAACCACTTCAGGAGGTGGTCTGGGACGCATTTCAGATGAAACTGGACAGGTGTAAATGCATGTGGTTGTTCAAGCTACATACGTCAGACTCGCAAGTCGTGCATCATGCCAGAAACAAATATGTTTTCCCACCAGCGCTGGCTCCGATCTTTCACCCAGGTGTCTCGTTTGGTCTTAAAATGCACTTCTGCTGCCAGCAAAAATGCAGCAAACAGTAAATGCTGTTTTTTGTAGCAACCGCATACACCAAAGCGTGTTCCAACTCAATTACCCCGGAAATGAGGTAAAATATATTTGCATTTTGGGCGGGAGTAAAATCATCGGATTGATATCCGATTCGCCAGGACGCATTTATGTGGCCTAATGTAAATGGAACAGTTTTAACAAATCAGATAGCTATCGGATCAGAGAAAACACATGAAGTGACCAGGTGTAAAAAGGCCCTTAGACACTAAGAATAATTAAATGTAAGTATTATTATTTCTTTCACAGTTGTTGTAATAATACTTACACATTACTATTACAATCTTGTACTTCTGACTCTTTACTACTGTATCTTTCTTGCTGCATTTAATTTTTTTTTATTTTTTATATCCTATTAATTTACTGAATTCTGTATAAACTGTATTCCACAACAGGATGCATTGTTTTGCAAATCTAACAAGCCATTAAACAAATTGTACCAAAGTATTCCACTTTTTGAACAGAAGCTTCTGGTGATGTTTTCATGTCTCACAGTTTGGTTTCTTCCCTTCAGATAGTTTTCTCTAACAGAAGCCATAAGACATGGAAAACATGACTTTGAAGTTGGTTTAGCTCACTTCCTTATTTCTCTACAAGATGTGCAAAAAAAGTGGATCACTTCCATAATTTATATTAAACACAGATTCAGGCGTCTAAGCAGGAACGAGGAACAAGAACAATAATCGTAGTGTGATTAGTGATTAGTGCACTGGAGTCTATTAAAACAGTTAAGAAAGCACAAATGTTTCAAAGCATTCTGTCAGACTCATGCACATCGTATCAATGTCAATGTGTTGTGTTTTTTACACATTAAAGGTCAATGACACATACTGACTAAGTGTCAATGGATGAATGTGACGGAGATGACAGGATGGGCTCAGTTCACCATGTTGAAAGATCACTATTGAAAGCCAAAGAAAACACAGAAGAACATGGCCAAATTCCCAAAAACACTCTGAGCCAACTTGTCTGGAGGATAGAAGTCTAAAAACAAGTATCGATTTTCTTATTTGATTAATAGCTGCCATAATTCCAAAGTGATGACAAACATGAGCCAAATCTATTGTATCCCAGCTCAAACACATTTAATTCATTTAAAAAAATATATATTATTTTCTCTCCTAACACATTTGGTTAAATTATTGCCATATCAAAAAAGAGTGACAAATAAACAGAAAGAAATTATCCTTTAAAAAATATATTAATCTTAAGTATACACGAGTTCTGAATATTATGGCAGTGTAAGGTCTGGGTATAAATATGAAGTGTATGAAAACACCTTCACATGTAACAACATGCTTTCAACATAAAGAAAATGAGAGCTGCTGACCTGCTGCTAGGGCCAGGTAATGGATCTAAGAATACATAGGCTGCTGAATTTACCATTAAGCACACATCAATCTTAAATTAAAATCAGCTAATAGACACCAACTTCATATAAAGAAGCCTGAGAGCATCTCTTAAAAGTACCAACTTAAAGTGCAAATGGAGCTGCAGTTGGAGATCAGATCAGAGTATTAAGTGGAAAAGAGTACTACAAAGAAGGCATGGGAAAAATATGGAGGTGGATCATTAATGCTTTGGGGCTGTTTTGCGGCTGGTGGTACAGGGGATCTAGAGATTAATAGCATCATTAATGTATTATGTATTAGGATATTTTGAAAAAGGTTTGCCTCTTTGCTTTTTTTTTAATGGCAACCGTAATATTTAAATTATTCGGCTTCTATGTGCTTACATTTAAAATTCCCCTTCATTTTTTTAATTTTCCCTTCAGTTCCATAAGGATGCCAATAATTCACTCAAAACATCACATTACTTTTATACTTCCTTCCACCTCTGTTTGAAATAACTGTACATGTCACACTGTATTCCAAGCAAACATTTACAAATCCAGGCTCCTCAGCAATGAGGAATTTGTGAGAAACCATCTGTAACTACATGTATGTGCCACTAAGTAAATACCTCCAAAACAAAGCACACAGAGCTAAAGTGAAGAAAATGCATGAGTTGCTCATTTTAACTAATGATCTAATGAATAGTTAAATTCGAAGAAAATAGTTGTCCATTTTAAAGGCTTCAGAATTTATTTAAACTCTATTGGTCTTGCAGGAAGAAGACAAACTAAAGTTACAGCTGATTTAATATAGAGCAGAATTGATTGCTGTGTGTTGTAAGTGAATCCAGTACAAGTCGAATGCTGAAACATAGCTGTGCTTGGAAGGCTGGTTTCCATAATTGTGGCTTCAGGGCCATCGGTGAAGTTGGCGTGCACTACACGGCTCAGTGCAGGAAATAAAAACAAGCTTGAGAGAGACGAAGAGGAAAGTGAGCACTTGTGTAATTAGGCAGCAGAGACATGCTGCAAATACTATACATCTTGATTTTACTGAAGGGTACAACTGTAGTATGTCTCTGGCATCCTGTAGCATCCTACATACCACACAAAGCTCTACACCTGCCCAACTAAAGTCAGTTAGATTCTCACACAAAGCTAAAACCAAGTTTAATTTTGAACCCAGGTTTGTCTGTACAAACAATCAATGATTGCACAGAGAACCCAAATCTAAATCTGAATCTAAATCTAATGTGACTCTAAAATCTGGTGTCCAATGCTCATTGCTAGTCTGGACTTTAAGACAGACAGTTCTGATGGAAAACAAATGCAAGCACTGCATGTTTGACATCATTAAAAACTTTCTTCACAGGCTCAGAATGTGAAAGCAGTTCATGTGATTAAGTATTATTGTGGAGGTGTATTTATTGTGGAGGTGAATTTATATATATAAGAGAAACTACCAGAAAGTTTCACAAGGTATATAGTTAATTAGAGGGCATAGACTTCTTCAGTTGTTTGAGAATGCAGCTAAAATCAAGTGGTAAACTGCATCTAAGCCTAAATACCAGCACAAAGTTTCATAACATAGTGGTCGGTTTATATTTTAAGTTTTTCCCTCTTAAATCCAAACACAGATACAAACCACAATGAAGATTTTGGATGAGACCCATATGAACACTGAACACTTTGTATTCATAGGTAATCTTTAGCAGTAGTTCCTATATCAGTGTTTCAATTAGAACCCTTTTATTTGTTGGTGTTTTTCTTTATTTCATCTTCTCTGCTGCTCAACATGCTTACTCAACATAGTTATTGTTGAGGAATTTGATATAACACTTTAGGATATAGGATTTTGGATAGGTGCTTTCCTTGAAGTGTAGTATTTTGCTTTGTGACCCAACCTCAGAAGCAGTTCAAAAAGTGCTTTGGGCTGGCTCACGGTTTCCTGAACAGTAATTAACCTTCATCCTCCCTTGTTGTCACAAGATAGGGGAGAGCTGGCCAGAGGGTAGAAATGATTGAGAGGCATAAAATCAGGGTTTGTTTCCAAGAAATATCTATATACAGTACACATGGGAACAGGGTTTTGGGAGCCCAAGGTGGTGGTAAGATTATCCCAAGTGTTGTTCACTCATAGATCTGAATGGATCAGCTATGATGAATGATTCCATGTAGGCGGTCGAAATTCCACTGGTTACTCAATAGGCATGCAAGGACTTGAACTTGAACAGGCAGTTACAAGGAGCCAATGGAATGGAAGTGAAGAAGGGCAATTAACAATGCACACACTAAAGCGTACTTTAGTTGAGCTCTAAATTATTTCTGGGATAGGGGCAGTGATGTCTTTTGTCAATTCCTGACTGGGGATTCAGAATGGAAATTTCCCGCAAAGATATCCACGATTTCAGATTTGGTCATATGCCAAAATGTGTGTGCATTATGGCAAAGAACAACAGCATCAGACATAGCAGCTCTAAAAAGCAGAACTCATTCTCACTCACTTACCCTGAGTGCTTGGATGACAAGGTCTCGGGCCTCCAGTTCTCCCTCCAGCACACTGAAGAGCAGTAGCACATCTTTCTTACTCAGAGCGTCAACATCCAGCCTGGACTCCTGCATGAAAAAACAAAGGCATAAATGAGCTATGCAAATGATTGTGGAGTTTAAACAGTATTTATGATTCAAGGGTATATGTGCTCAGTTCCTGATGAGAGGGAATAAGCTCCAGTCATGTACATAAGAGACTAGAAAATGGTGTGGTACTTAAAAGTGTTGAAACTTAATATTGGTCAGGAACAACATAACCATGTTAAGTAAATCACAGAAAACTAAACAACGGACCTTGAGACTGCCTTAATATTAAATATGCTGAAACATTATTAATATTTCACTCTCACTCACTCACTCATTTTCTACCGCTTATCCGAACCACCTCGGGTCACGGGGAGCCTGTGCCTATCCCAGGCGTCATCGGGCATCAAGGCAGGATACACCCTGGACGGAGTGCCAACCCATCGCAGGGCACACACACACACTCTCATTCACTCACGCAATTATTAATATTTCAAATATATTTAATTATTTAACATACTCACTGCACACTTTATTGGGAACAACTACAATGTACACATACACACTCATGCATTTATTCAAGCGGCCAATTATGTGGCAGCAGTACAATGCATAAAATCATGCAGGTTCAGGTCAGCAGCTTTGGATTATGTTCACATCAGTGTGAGCTTAGAGATTTTAAGCATGACATGATTGTTGGTGCCAGACAGGATGTTTTCTGCGTTTCTATAATGTCTGATCTCCTGGGATTTTCACACAAAACAGTCTCTATAGTTGACTAATTAAACATTCATTTGACAGCAGCTCTTGTTTGAACTGAGAGAAACTAGGTGAGGTGAAAAGCATCTCAGAATGCACAACCAGATGAACCTTGAGGTGGATTCACTTTGGTTGAGCAAGAAAAGAAAGCGAAGAAAGGCCCAGTGTACATTTTAAACTAACAGAAACAAGTCAGCCCTGCTTATCACGTATGTTGTACTAGCTATAAACAGTGATTCCCTTAACAGCTTCCTTTAGTTCTCTCGACTTCCAAACGACCAAAAATTCAGAGAAACCACAAAGGCCTTCATCCTCTCTCCTGTGTCAGAAATCCTCCAGAATGGTACAGAGTGCTGACTCTATAGACTCTTTTGAAAAAGCTAAATTCAATTCAATTCAAGTTTATTTGTATAGCACTTTTTACAATAGACATTGTCTCAAAGCAGCGTTACAGAACATAAACATAGAGCAGTAGGTAAACATAAGGAGTGATAAAAGAAATAAGGAATAATAAAAGAAAAATAATTAACAGAATAAAAAAAAATACATCCTCTCAGAAAACCTCAGTGATGTATATAATAAATAATCACTAGGCCCTAGGCTCAATATGTGCCTAGGGTTTTGGACTCCAAGCAAGTAAAACAATAAACAGAAAAAAACAATGTTAACATACTGTAACATCAATTCAGATTCTTGAATGCATATGACAAAAAAAACAACAAAACGGTGTATTTGAATGTAAAACAATTAAATATTGTCCTACAATTACCTCCATCACTGTCTACCCATCTACCAGTGTGCAACTGAATGTGACAATATTAATGTACAGTAAATGCATTAAAAACGACCACAAATGATGTATTACCTGGAGTAATGTTATATGGATGTATATGTTGCTACTTTGGTCATTTTATACTGGTACTTCAGTTTAAATTTTGCTTTACTGCTGTGCAAAGCTTTCCATGCTGTTCTGTTCTTTGGCTTGTGTCTAGGTGGTGTGTCTGAAACTTTAGTTTTCTTATTCTGCTCTTAATGATCTGTACTGTCTGTTTCATAGCTCTCTGTAGCTGAGGATGTGCTTTTGAATCCTGCATTTTCCAGCTGCAGTGATTTCTTTATTGTCTTAACCCATGACTCTCTGGCACCAGCATCATACCTTAGTGGGATCATAATAGCATCATACAGTAAGTGTTTCTTTACACCAGGCTTGAAAGACTTTGAGAAATCATAAAGCTCCTGTTGTGGTAGTTACAAACTAGTTTGTTGTACAAACTTGTGTGTTGGCTTGTACCATGTATTCAAACCCTTAGCAAAGGCAGTGCAAAATGAACTCAGGTGCATCAGGTGTGTGTTTGTGATTACTTTAAGCTGCCTCTAGAAGCACCTGTGACAATTTCAACTGAGTGTACGAGATTTGGAATGGACCTTTACAAAGTGAATGTCAGACTAAAAAGTACACAATAAAGTCAAAATAACTCTCTGCAGAAGTCGGAGATCGAGTTATTTAGATATGGGCATGGGCAGAATACAATTTCTAAAACTTTAAATGTTCTCAGGAGCACACGGAAATGGAAGAAGTTTGGAACCACTAGGTCTCGTCCTAGTCCTGGCCATCCATCCAAACTCAATTACTGGGAACCCAAGTACCACACCGACATTCTGTACAGAGGTTCAGAAGTAACATATAGGTACTGCTAATTAACTGGTATCATCCCTAAGGTGAAGCACTGTCATGGTATCATGCTTTAAAGATGCATTACAGTGGCAGCAACAGGTAGACTGGTCAGAATTGAGAGAAGGATGAAGAGAGGCAAATATAAAGAGGCTCTTAAAGAAAACCTGCTCCAAAGTACACATGACCTCAGACTGGGGTGAGGGTTCACCTTTCAGCATGACAACAACACAAAGCATACAGACAAGACAATGCTGGAGTGGCTACGGAACAAGTCTCTAAATGTCCATGAAGTAACTCTGCAAAATCCCCAACTTAAAACTCATAGAACATCCTTAAAGACGACTGAACTTGGCAGCTCACAAATGCTCCCATTTTAATATGACTGTGCTTGAGAGTATCTGCGAAACTTTCCAAATCCAGGTGTACAAACCTTGTAAAATAATATGCAGATTTTGCTGTAGTATTTCTACTGTTTTAATGTTACAATAACAATCTGTTTTGGATAAATATCTGCAGCATTGTGAGCATGTTTTTGTCATTGTATTGATCAAGTTCTTGACAGTTTCATAACTCAAGTTGATACTCAGAACATCTACTGGGTATCATTCTTAATGCACCCGAAAGCTCTTGGAAAATGTCATAGAAATTATCATTCTAAGTGTACTCCTGATTTCAGACGAGTGCAAACAGAAAATCAGGTCTTCCTGGGGGTATCTTAAGAGTAGGGATAAAAATAGGGAAGGCATGTGGGAATAATTAACTCAGGTACAAGACTGAGTAGGTGCTCTGTTTGGTGAGTAAAGGAATTGCCTGATATAGCCCAGTCAATGCCTGGAGAAAAAAGTCAGGGTCAGACAAAGAGAGCTGGAGAAATCTGATGCCTTCCTGGTAGGTTGCTCCTGCAAACCACAGTGTTGGGAAGCCTTTAAATGCACATCATTTAACACCGTCTCTGCACTTTACAGGATCTCTGTATTATTTTAATGGCAGTAAAGTAATACATAAAATATGCAAAAAGCCTGGAGAAGAGAGAAATTCTCTATTTTTATAGACCCTGGCAAACAAATGTATATGCATGGACATCTGGATGGTCCATCTCCATTTTTTTGTAGAAGGTTCATGAGAAAGTAACACATTCCATATTATCAGCACTGCCATGTCTCAGTAGTTTTCAAAATGTTTAAAGTCTAAAATGAAGCATGGCTTAACTGGGTGCAAATGGACTAGAACTGAAACTTCTGGAAATCACATAAGTTTCTCTTATTGACCTCAATATACAATGACAAAAAATATTTTTGGTCAATTTAATTCCCATCATCATGCATAAAGCGCAGTAAGTTCAAACAGAACACTCTTACCTCTCTGCTCAGCCAGTATTTTACTTTCTGCAAAACTGTAGGCTCTCACTGAGATTAGTCTGGTCAGCCAAAGTTTCCACATCATGAAGTGATGAAGATTGAGTTACATAATATGCTCTAAAACCACAATTTGGGCTACTGTACTAGATCAAAAATTCAGACTGCAAAGACCTTCAGTTTTCTCTCTCATCAAACTGTTACCACTAATCTCAACATGGCTGTGTTAACACTTTCATGTTTGCACAAATGTGCCAAGTTGTTCCAAACATGTTGTTTTTGTTCTGCAAAGTAACTCTTTAGTGGTCTTTAGTGTTTGGTCTTTAGTGGTGTTGACAGCTTGCTTGGTTTGTGTCAGAGCACATAAAAAAACAAAAATTATCACTGAAAATAATCTTCCCCTTCCAATATATGTGTTATATGTTATATAAAGGCTGATAAAAAAGTTTACTGCAGGGCAGATAAATGATTTTTACTTGATTCTTTAAGTATGATGATAGTTATGATGAGCAGTTTTATCCCACCTGTAAGCTATACAGGCCACTATATATCATCACAGTGAACCTCAAACCTGGCAAGACCTTAAACATGTCACTTGAACAGTTTACCTCCTCTTGAGACAACTTTTTAAAAAAAGTTTTCCAACTCTGAAAATCTTAGCTATCGGGTAAATCTTAGCTATTTTACCCCCGATCCAATTTCGTTGCTCTCGGTACAGGGGACAAAGTGATGGCTTCTACGCTCAATAAAGTGAACTAAATGTTCTTTTGGGATTTAGCCTAGTCTTGGTGCACTCCTTATATGGTACAGTAATATGGTATTTCCTCTCTGGCCCTGAACATTGAGCGAGGCTACAGTGTTAAACATGTCCAGCCACTTCCATTCCTTCAGACTCCACAGAACACAACTTTTGACTGTATTCCAAGTGTCTATTCATATCGGATATATAAAATCCTTGATTTCCTATCTATTTTATACAAAGCAAATAAATGGATATACAAACCAATTTGGATTGAAGATAATGAAACTCTCATAAAAGCACTCAGCCTTCCAGTGCAAAATGAAATACATGACATCTGGTCACTCGTACATAGTGTAATATCTAATTTCTTATTCTAAGTTAATATTAAACATTGTTCTGTTATTTCTGAAGACAGTTTTGCTTTGCTTTATTGTTATATATACCTTTGTGCTTTTGCAAAACAAGACCATCAAATTTATTTAGCATGAATTAAATCTAAGCAACAATAAAAGTAATTCTAAGTTATATGAATACATTGTTTATGAGTGTTTTTTACAGCTTTATGTGTAGAATATGTGAGGAGTGGAGCAGTGTGTTAGGAATCCTGTGGTTATTTGATATCTGACTCCTGCACTGCAAAGTAACAAAGAGCAGGCTGTCCAAATTCTACACAAAAGTGCATCACTTGTAAAACTTTAAATATTCCCAAATCTACAAAAATAAATAAATAAATAAATAAATAATAAAGACAAATAAAAACACCGCTTAATACAGATTCTATTGACAGTGTTTCTAACTTCTAAGTTTGCAAACTTTTGCGCTACACTTTCATCCCACGCATGTAAAAGAAAAAAATGTTTGGGGGGGAGAAAAGAAAAACCCCCAAAACAACATTTCCTTATTTTATACGATGGAAATTCTTACCGTTGTCGGTGCCATTCCAGCTTTGTTCAGTTTCTAACACTGGTCATCAGAGTTTGGGTTTAAGACGCGTAACCTACATACCGCATTTCGTGATGCAGAGACAACGGGAACGAATAACAATCATTGACATCCCAGACAGCCAATAAGCATGCGGGATGTAGCATCACGGACCAATAGGAAAGCGATGTGGGCAACAAGTTTGACGATGGGCTCTGTTCTTTGTGCAGCCTCCTGTAACTCTCTCACTGTGACTGGGATAGTGTAGGGAAGATATTAAACAGGGACGTGTGAAGAGTATTGTGCAGACACACACACACACACACACACACACACACACACACACACACACACACACACACACACACACACACACACACACACACACACTTTTGTTATACTCACCTATTTCAAATCCCTTTTTAGCTTTTAGTTAAATAAAAATTATTGCACAAATGCTATAATGAGCTAATTAGTATCTTCTTGTTGTTGTTGTTGTTGTTGTTGTTTATTTTGTCTCTCACATTGCAACTTACAATGGAGTCTTATTTTATATTTTACATACACCTACAGGTTAAAGACATTCAAAGTCAATGTTTCAAATATCCACACGTTTCAAGTTACTATACACTTCCTGTTTAAAGTCAGCTGGGGTCTATTCTTTATTTCAACTCATTTTAGGTTTTGTTTACTATGTAGTATTTTCAGTGAGTGAAATGTTCTCATACACTATGAACGTGTTTGGTGGCATTGCCTTTATTTGCTTGAGCTTGAATCTCAACCTGATGCCACCAACCCCATGCTTCATAGTTGGGATTGTGCTCTTTGGGCTAAAATGCATCAGATTTTCTCCCACAAATTTTGGTTAACTCATTCAAACGGCTATGTCTTCATCTTGGAAATCAACTGCAGACTCCTTTCTGGCTTTTTTTTTTTTTTTTTGCTGGTGTTAGAGTAGTAGTTCTTGGTTCTAGAGTAGGTCATGGTGATGTAGGTCTCTCCTCATGGTGGCTGTGGATACTTTGATATGATGAATTGAACATGCTGGACCAAATTTCAGTTCATAATTTTTTGAGGATTGAATTTGTTGCTCTTTCCTTAGCAATCCAGTATGTGACCCCAAGAATGTAACCTTTGTTTTTGATGATGTTTGTGGTACCTTTAGTTCTCCTAAAGTGGAACCAGACATGTGGTGGTTAAATTTTTTTTTTTTTTAGATTTTAGCTAAGTTGCTTGGAATTCCTTATGATATAAAGGGCAAAAAGGCACTTGCTCTAGGCCATTTTACAGCATTTTTATGATCTAATCAGAATCTTTTAAAAGTCATTACATATATTTCCCGAATAATCTATAATGTTTAAAAAGAAAGTCTATAAATCTAAAAATAAATCTGTCACAAATTAATTGATTTAAAGTTACATTTCACCTATTAAATTCCCCTGTCATAGCAACATAAATGTATATTAAATCTCACTAAATCCCTGGTTATGACCACATACTGTAGGTATCTAAGTAATCATAACTGAAATTGTAGGCACACTTTCAATAAGTTAATATATCTTGTGCGCCATCAACGGGTCATTATTGGCATTAAAATACTTTAATATTCCTTAATTCCATGTTGATAAATGAAGCCCAAGATTGTAAAATGATTATAAGTTATTAGAATGGTCTTAGCTACTGATCAGGTTGTCTATATTAAAATGTTGCAAGCAGCTTGAGGTCAGACTGTTCTCCAGATTTATTCATATATGTTGTAAAAAAGTGCTACGAAAGGAACAAAAGTAATGCTGTTCTAGAAAAATCATCAACAAAGGCCTGATGTGTCAACTAAAGTTGGTTATTTTCCTATAACAGCACATCCTAAAGAGTTTTATTTCCCTGATACCACAGCAATTTTGCATTGAAAACAATTTTTACTGCCTCTAATACCACAGGATATTGTCAAGATCTTATTTTTATATACAAATATATTTATATTACATTTTATGGAATCTCTATAATCATTTTATTATAAGTCTCTATAAACAATTTATTTCCTGTTTTCACTTATGTTATAGCAGCTAGAAACAATACCGTAATTCCCCCACGAGCAAATTTTCATAATAACAGCTTAACTTAGAGTCATTGCTGCATTTCTTATAATGTCTTGCTGCATATTTTTAAAAGCAATTTTTGATAAAAAAAAAAAACTTTCCTTGGAAGTAATCATTTTCTGTATTCCATTTTTAAGCAGCATGTGTTGATTAATATCTGAAGAAATCTTACCTGCTTGATTTTTGCAGTCAGTTGTTTCTTGCCAAAATCGCTCAGTGTGGATTTACAAGCTGATACAATACATTGAGCAAATTGGCAACCATACTGTTTTCCTAGAAAGTAGGATCACAAGGTGTCCAAAAATACTGTTAAAAAAATGTTATACAAAACAACTTTTTTTCATTTAAAAATGAAAATTATATTACCAATTTAAATCCATTTGATAAATACAGGCATTTCACAAGGCATGCCCAACAAAGACACAATACGTTATTACAATTCTGTCTAGCAACACACACTGAAATCCTGCAACATGTTGAAGAACATTTTATCGTTCCAAAGTCTCAGACAAGGTCTCATTGAGAAACAGTATGTGGGCTGTCCTTTAGGCTGATGAAAATGTATTCCTAATACAGGTATAACCCAATGACCCTAACCCTAGAAATGCATGTCTGGAAAAGAATACCCACAATGCCTTTCCCATTGTAAAACTTATTATACTGATTTTCATTCATCTGTATTAAAACTCTAAACAACACACTGTAGTCAACAATTAGTGACTGGGTTATACCCATACTGTTCTGAGTCTTAACTTAGACACACTTTCACACACATACACACGTATGAATAATTTACTTGAACATAATAATATAAAAGGATCAAGCATGTACAAAAAGATAAAATAACTTCTGAAATGAACAATATTATACAGTTGTAAATAGGGCAAGGTATAAAATGTGAAATCACTCCGTTCACGTACAGTATGGATGTATAATGGATGTGAAAGTTTAGACCTTGTGCCATCTGATATCAAGAGTGTCTTTAAACATCATGTGCCGGTGTACTGCTCTTCAGCATTCTCAAAGGTACTGTGTACTTTATGAGTCAACATTGCTGTTTGTGCCATCCTTCATAGATACTATATCTTAGCTTCCTTCCATTTATTGACCTTCAGGAGGTACAGTTTTTTTTAAACATCATAGTGCATCTGTAATTGTGAGGTCATCTTTAGATGACCACTGTGAATCGCATAAATCACACCCACACACACTCTCTCACTCTGCCTTCGGAGGCTAGGAGTCTTTGAGCATGTTAATGCGGGCGAAGATCTTGAGCGCTGGACCTAGTTTGATGTTCATAGCACTCATTAAATGGTCCTCCTTCAGTAGCAGCATGGCTTGTCCATCAATCTCTTGAGAACGGAATTCATCAGCAATTTCCTGGCAACCTGTCATGACCACAGAGCAGTCATTATAAAAGTAAGGCATAAATTCTAGCAAGGAATTGTTATATAAAAGGATATAAAAGGTTTAAATGATCTCAAATCATCTATTTGTAAATCACTGACCTGGCAGAGAGCGGATGAACTCAAACACCTCCTGCACATTCCACTTGGTAGGGTCACATGGCAGGAAGTGCTGGCTGAGTGTTGGAATGTCTTCCGGATCGGAGGTGGAGGGTCCTCGGGGTGGCCCCACAGGGCTGGAGCTGGCTGCAGATAGAGGAGACGGTGGCTCTTCGTAACTGGAGATGTCTGAGCAAGGACTGGACTCTCCTTGACTGGGTTGAGAGGGGAGTGGAGAGGACACAGATTCGCCCTGAGACTGCTGGCAAACAGACAACCTCTGCAAAAACACAGACAGAAGTGTGACAGAAGTTAGAGTGAAAACTAAGATGCTGAATATGGTTTGAGTATTAGTGTAACAAGACCATGTAGAAATATACTGTTTGTCGACACCTGACCATCACACCCACATGCCTGTCTTGCCCAACCTGTTTCCATAAAGTTGGAAGTACACAGTTGGTTGTTCTATACAGTTTTGTAGAACAACCAACTGTGTACTTCCAACTTTATGGAAACAGGTTGGGGAAGACAGGCATGTGGGTGTGATGGTCAGGTGTCGACAAACAGTTGGTTGTTCTTTACAATTTTATAGAATGTATTTTTTGCTGTAGCATTACAATATATTCTGGAGTGGCCTCATGACCTCAAACCCACCAAACACGTTTGGGATCAAATAGAAACCTTTGCAATTCAAACATCCTATCCCAACATCAGTTCCTGAGCTCATTATTGCTCTTAAGATGGAATAAGCAAATCCCTGCACTTACAGTATACTCCAAACTCTAGTAGAAAGCCTTCTAAGAATAGTAGAAGCTATTATAAAAGCAAAGGATGACTAATTATGGAATGGATGTTCGATAAGCACATATGGGTGTGATGGCCATGTGCCAACAAACATTTGGTCCTAATCTACATGGTAAGGACTAATTACTATTCTATTCCTATGTATTGTAATTAAGCTTCCCGTAACAAACTGATGAGTCTTATTCCAAATTAATTTTGTTTTGACTGAAGTCATGAACCGATATAAACACTCTTAATCTGGGAAAGATGAGATCGATCAGGATGCTCAAAGAACACAATAAAATATATTATTTATTAGAGCATGTCAATTTACAAAAGTTGCAGACTACAAATCCCATGATCCTCAGCCCATCAAACTATTAAATAACTATTCATTGATAAATAACATTTTAAAACCTTTTGAATGTAATGTCATATAGTCTTTGGATTATATAAAGTTAATAATAGATAAAGCATTATACAACAATCAATTTATTATATTGAACTAGATTTAGAATTGTGTGTGCTGTTTTTGGAAGATGTTAACCTGTTTCTTGGACTCTGTGCTTCTGCAACTTCGACTTTGTGACCTTCGTCTCCACCGACTGGCTGTTTTGGAACGGTCAGGGTGGAAGAGACCAATCCGTTTTGTGCAACCGACGTTGTACCTGGTAAAAAGCAACACAAAATATGGTTACTAAATGAACATGGCGATCTCTTGTACCATAGTTATGTGATGTTAAACATTAACATTCAATTACTCTACCTTTTTGCACACACCACCGAGCAGAAGCGCTTGGAGCCTTTAAACTTGTAGGCAAAGTCGACCCTTCCGCACAACTCACACGTCAACTTGGGCTCTTCTGCCTCCTCCTCATCTCTCACTGCTGGATCTGGGAACATCCCAATGTAAACATATATAAAGCAGGCTAAAACTCCAGCACCTTGAAATTGACCAATTGAAGAAGAGATATAAGATGATTGAAATCTAAGCTAATATGTATGAAAATAACTGTCTAATCCCTGTGAAGTCTAGCCTATATAAATCAGTGAAGATTTATATTCCATCACATGCAAAACAATATTAGATTAATCTGTAATCTAAATATCATAATTAAGCTTTATTTTGCACCTTGTTGAGAGGGTTCCTCCGGTTCAGAGTCAGTGGTGGTGGGGGCGTTGCTCAGTGGGGTTGTCTGTGAGTCTGAAGGCAGGGGCTTCTCTGATTTCTTAAGGTTGTCTGACTGAACTGGAGACCTCTCCACCTGCAAATATGCACAATTACCCATAAATACACAACAAACCATGTTTGTACATTTTATTTGTGTTTTTTGTAATACAAATTTTAAAAAAAAGTTTTTGAAAAAGTTTTGGATGATTGCTCTGACCATGATTGCAATATACTCTGGCAGACCTGAAAACAAATCTTTCGACACGGGCCAAGAGCTTCAGATAATTGTCACATCAAACATCAGAATATACCAAAAAAAGAGATCCCAGTGACACACTGCTTCGACTTTTCCAGAAACAACGGATATACTGGGATATTCAAGCAACAGCCCATACAAGTTACTCAGAAGAGATGAGAGAGGTCAGAAGAGAAAGTCCAGACTGTTTTTAGCTGAGAGGAAGGTTACTGTAACCAAAATAACCACTCTTTACAACAGAGGTGAACATTAGGGCACAGCATGCCGAACCTTTGAGGCAGATGGGCTATAACAGCAAGAAAAAACCCAAAAAAACACTTTGTTCTGTTCCTGTCAGCCACAAACAGACATTTGAGGCTGCTTTGGGCACAGACTCACCGAAACGGGAGTAGAATGGAAACAACTTTGACAACAAAATGTCTTTGTGTCCTGTAACATTACAAGTTCCCTTTACTTTAACCAAGTGCCTAAACATGTTTCAGCATGACAATTTCCCGGTGCAGACACTGAGGTCCAAATAATTTGGTGTGCC
Organism: Tachysurus fulvidraco; assembly: GCF_022655615.1. Lineage (NCBI taxonomy): Eukaryota > Metazoa > Chordata > Actinopteri > Siluriformes > Bagridae > Tachysurus > Tachysurus fulvidraco. Next base: position 18,348,595 of record NC_062522.1, read on the forward strand.
ACAGAACTTTGTGTGGAAGAACTTGGCCTGCAAAGAGGCCTGACCTCAACCCCATTAAACACCTCTGGGATAAGCTGCAACACTGATTGTACAACAGGCCTCCTTACTCAACATCAGTGCCTGACCTCACTAATGCTCTTCCCCACAGGCATGCTTCAAAACAGAATGGAATATCACTCACAGAATAATACAGTTTATTATAACGGGACAGATATCATTAAATGAAGCTCAGGTACGTATATTCAGTAAATTCAGGTATGTATATTAAAAATAGTCATAATTTTAATTTTACAATAATATACCACATGAGGGCGACATGACACACTCACCACTCACATCCTTTATTAATTGACCTTTCTGACTGTGCAGAGAGAAATACACTGTATTGCAAAAGTCATGCCGATCACAACTTTTATACACAACCCACCCAACCATTATAGAATTATTTATAAGGTAATCTATCCTGTGGCTATATATCTTCAACTAGAGTAACTCAATGTTGTCAGGTCTGAAGTCCTCCTGGGAAGCAATCTGACTTTTGGATTTTGCCATTAGTTAACTGCTATTTAGACTAGTAAGCCTACATCATTATGTAATAAATAAATAATACCTAATACAATATATATAATTTTGATATCTAATACTGATAATCAAAAGTTCCGACCAAGAATGTTTTTGTCATTCATAGGTTCTATATGGCTTGAAGTGAGGTGCACAGGCACAGTTAATCAGCTAAGGCTATGTATTAGACATGGGACATGCGATAGCCCTTTGTACAGCAACAGTCAGACAGGAATGCTATTATATATTCAGTTGTAAGTATATTGACTGAAACTGACAGCACAGACAAATCTGTCAATTCAACCTAATCCTTTATTTTGGTTGTGCTGGTTTCCTCACCCACACTTAAAGATTATGAGGTGGATAAGTATTGATGAAGCCCCTCACTGAAGCATCTTCAAACTTACACCACTTATCCAATGGCCTGGTCTTGCAACAAAATAATGACTTCATCTCTTTAGAATGACTAGAATGATTTAAAGCATCTGACTTATCCAGCCCTTTGCATTTCCTAATTAACATTCATTTTTAATAGATAAAAATGACATCACAGTGTGGAAATTAACATATGCAGTACGCCTTTGTAAACATACCCTCATTAATGTGGACACGGTCTTAGGCCCTCTTATCATGCCAGACATATGGTCTCATCAAGGTTGTGTTCTGGCTGCCAGATTCAGATGAGTTCATTGTTACCATACCAATGCAGTGTGTGGGCCATATGAAAGTGGTAAGCCAGAATTGGGCCTTTACACATTTGTTTGGCTTGTAGGGATGTCCCACAAAACAGTTCTGCTGCTGGACATCTCTGAAATGATCTGGCTTTAATAGATGCTCTCACTATTCTGTCTTATACTGTAGGCTATACTGCAAGTTGTTTAGGGAAATGAATATCATGAATGTCATGAATACTGTTCCAGGTTTATCTACATTTGCTGGTTTTGCTTAGCCATCAGTGTAACAGTAGATTGTACTCACTGGAAATGGTACAGCTCCCTCTTGGATGACAAAGCCTTCAATCACATGTGTGAGCACATGGGGCTTCACGATGGCCTGAGGTGGTTTGTTTTCACCGTTGGCCGGCTCAGTTTCTCCTCGGGGGGTCATGGCGGCTGTGCTCGGAGTCTCCACTGCTCCTGCTTGAAAACACCAAAGTGTATTTATCTCCTTGACAGTTATTGCATCAGAAGCAAAACTACAGTTAAACTGCACATTCAATAACCTTTACTACCTCCCACTCGATTCAGAGATTAAGTACAGTAGATATATATTTAGTGTCACTTAGCCAACATATCAGAATGACCAAGATGACTTCATACTCTTACAGACTTACAAACAGCAAAATATTAAATAACAATGCCTCTTATTTTGTTTGACAATAAGAAGTGTACTGAATATGTACTTGTTTATTGAATAAGTACCAGTTTATTTGTAACTCTTTTAAGTCTTTGTTAAGTAAGGAGCTACATTGTAAGTGAGATCTTAACTAAAACTGGTTTAACTGATTTAAGGCACTTACAATCACTAAAAGGCTAAAACTCTCACACTTCTAGAATTAAACATGAAAGTCACAAAACACCTAAACCAGTATGTATCAGCATGTAATGAGGCAAACTGCTCACCAAGGTAGACTAAAACCTGCTTAGCTTCAGTGGCACGGTCCAATTCTGTGTGGAAACGTGTAAGCGCTCTCATCTCATGAGCCTGTGAGGAAAATCTGCACACGAAATCTTCCAGTACTGCTAAACGTGCAGCCTCTCCACTCTCTTCATTGCCTCACTAAACAGAACTACACCCTGCCTTCTGTTTCATGGGAAACTCACCCTCCTGCTCTAGATTACCGCCCCTTCAACTCTCCCAAAGGAGTTGTCTCATACACAAGCACACGTACACTGCAAATACGCTTTTTTGTGTGGGAGGAATCAAATAGAGTAATATATTTTTTTCACTGCAGCTGTGGCTGCTAACATTCTCTGAATCACCACTTCGTTTTTTGAGGAAATAATCATATGGCTTACTTGGCTTACATGCTTCGGTTTTATAACCCATTCAGAAGTGGATGTTTCATCGCTGACTGTGAAGTTAATCTATAATCCATGTTAAGTATTTCAGATAGAAATTGCTTCTTATAAGAATATCAATGTAGATTTTTTATTGAAGAGTGCGTCAAAGGGCACTAAGGGTCCATATACAGTATATATAACTGAATACTTTGATTACTTACAGTAAATCTTATACTGTAGCCTTTGTAATCATCAGACCTCAACCCAACTGAATACCTATAAAATAGAGACTCTCTCTACCACCATCAAAACTTCATCTTTTAGAAAATCAGTGTTCTAACCTCCTGTTCTGTCCCAGAGACTTCAATCACTATCACACTGAAGCAGTTTACACAGCTACTTGTGTCACAAAACCTAACACACTGGGTCTTATTAAGTCATGTAGTAACTACAAAACAGTAAGACACTGCTTGATTGCAGTACTGCCGTTTAAGGAGAACCAAAGGCTCTTGAAAATCCAAGCATATTTTACTGTTCTCACCTCTCCCATCACAGTTGATTCAGATACTCAGCTATGATAGCCATGATAGGTTATGGTGAGCCATAAGAATGATATAATTTACAGTGCAGGTTTCAGAGCATGATACCTTGAGTTTGATCTGTGACAGTCCCAGTGTCTGCTTTAGGTGGCTCTGGTGGATTGGTGTCCTGTGGTGGTGCAGATGTAGGCAACTGGGCAACAAGAGGCTGACAAATCTCTCTTATTACCAGGGATGTAGGCTTATCTTTACTGTCCTGAGCAAGTCTGGACGCCTGAGACAAGACAAGATTAGACGATGTGTAAGTTAGAGGCACAGAACAGAAGAAGTCTTTAATCTCAGTGGTTTACAGCTCAGGTTGTATGCAATAACACATGGCATTCAGTATATTTATTTGTGAATCAGCTTATGTACAGTCGGGAACTTAATGCATTGTCATAACAAAGTGGAATAAACATTATGCACAATGCACCGTGTAGCCTATATAGTAAATAATGTGTGGCTTTGAACTCTCTAGTGGACCAACATTTTATTGATGTGACTGATTTGTTACTTAAAAAATGATATGGCTAAATCACACATTGTGCTTATTCTTACTGTGATTTTATTAATTAATTTGAGGACTAGTGGTTAAGGTTTCATTTTGGACAAAGCATTAGTGAATGGTGGTTTGTATGATCAGTCAGTGAGAGTGGTGTAGTTGCATACCTGGCTATGTGCAGGTTGGATCTGCAGGTTGATGGCTGTAAGCTGGACGGGCTGAGATTTAGACTGGTTCAGGCCTGAGTGCTGGCTCACTGTGGAATGGAAGATGGTGGCCTGTTGGCTCTGAGCTGATCCCTGGCTGAGAGCTGGTGGTTTAGGCAAGACAGGGACAGGTCCTCCAGCTGTGGTACTCTGGAGGCCAAGTGAGGCAGTTGCTTGTGGGTGGGGCTGGATTGAGGCAGTCTGTAATAATTGGGTCTGCATTCGAGGAGTGGGTGGAGCTTGGGATTGAATGACAAACTGTTGTGGTTGCTGCTTGATGAGAGCTTGGGGTTGAATCTGGGCATAGGCTAGAAAGATCACACACATGCAAATGTATCTCATGTATCAGCTACAACAGCACATGTAACAAATAAAGCTTTGAAATCTTGAATGAAATGACAAATTAAATTGTCTCTGATTGGCTCAATTTATTAAAATATACATTGTTCATATGTGTGCTTGAGTCTATATTAATATACTTACTAACAACTAGAACTCAACATACACTTGGCTAGCTAATGAATTCCTCATTTGTCCACCTCTGAAACTCTAGATGAACAATCCATTTTTTACTCTCTTGCATGACGTTTCTAAGCTAACAGCACAATAATAAAAATTGCTTCTGCTTTGGAGTGTACTGCATCCAAGAATATGTAATGCAAATAACTGTTGGTGCTTTTAATACGCATGTGGTGCACAGCTTGCTGGAAATTGTGTTTAAATATGTGGTCAATTCAGCTTAGCTTCAGGATCCTTTAGCACACACTGTGCCGAAAGAGATCATTATGAGACAATGCAGTGTTAACAGGCTGTATAGTGTGTGTGTGTGTGTGTGTGTGTGTGTGTGTGTGTGTGTGTGTGTGTGTGTTTGTGTGTGTTGGGAGCAGAGGTACACTACATTTCCGACTGAATGATGGATATTAGTAGCAGAGCACATTGAGATTCCTATGAAAACAAACAGAATGAAAATGTGAGAAGGAATCTAGTTTCTCTCTCCTCTGGATGGCGTGGGATAGAGAATTCAGATGACTCAATCCAGATGACCATACCCTCCTACTCCTTTCTCTCCCACTATCCCTCCCTCTCCCACTCAGACTTTTTTGCTTTTCTCCTCACACTCTTTCTCCCTTTCTCTCTCCTTCTCTCATACTGTAGGGTTGATGAGTTAATCCTTCCAGATTGTTGAACCCGGCCCTGGAAAACCCCAGACTTTCCACACACAAATTTTTGTCACAACACATTCATACAATTTATAGCATGAGCAATTTATGCAAATAACCAATGACTTATATGTATTTGTACCTTTGCTGCATTAAAATTTTGACAATTATAATAAAAAAGGCAATTTTTGTATTTAACTCAGTACACAGAGAAGTCATGTGTGTAAGATCAGAAGTTAATGGGAGATTAAGCTCTGCCTCAGTGAACAAACAGTCGAACAGATAAACATTCATTCCCTCGATACAGCTTTCCTCTGTAGATATACACCTCTACCCAACATTCAGGGTGTGACTAATACCTCACCTCTAAAGACCTGTAATATATCATGTAGCTAACCAACCTTACTTTAGCAAGCAAATATAATCAATGATGTCATAAGCCTAGTTTCTAGTAAACATTTTATGGACCTTAAGTAAATAGTCATCAAAAGAAAATGAATCAGCAATCCTGTTAAATTAAAAACCTGAGGACGACTGGGGTACGTGAATGCTCAATGTACATGCCTGTCATTGGTCTATGTTCAAAAACAGAAAAAGTCAGACAACAGCAGTGAGACATATTGCTTTAGGGATCCCAGCTAGATCTAGAGCTCAGTTTAGTTTCTGTGAGGAGTTTTGCATATTCTATCTGTTTCCATGTGGGCAGACCTTGTTTGGATTATATCTTGTCTAGTCTGGGTCATGGGCTTGAGATAAAGAACTGTAGGACCACTGGCCATCAACTCAACAGACATGTGAAAGTGTGCTGGCAATGTGCAATTTATAGCCTCGTACCTTGCTGATTTACTTGGAAAATCTTGTTTGAATCACTCATTTAAGCATTTTTGACAGACCAAACTTTCAGTTGATCATAATTTGTTTGATATTTTTCACCCTAAGTTTTGCATATTCACATAAAAATGATGTTTGGAAAGCTTTTAATTGGCTTGTGCACACACACATACACACAATTCAATGAAACAATGAATTAATATCATTCATTCATTCAAAAACCAGACAAAACCTAATAATTCTAAGGTCACAAACTTTTGTGGCAGTGCTTTTAAGACCAGAGATGATGTGCAACAAACCAATGAATGCATGTTACAAGCCTTACCATGTCACCAACACCAAGGAAGCACAACAAAGCAGTCACATTTACCAGAGGCATAGGCTAGTATTTCAGAATGGGAAAAAGCTGGTAAGTAAGTGTGACTTAGTTTGTAATATGTTTGTCAGGTTTATACAGATGTTTGAGTTGTATATAAGACAAGGGATTTAAATATTTATACTCATTGACTTTGTTCTGCAGCAGTACCTAGAACAAATATAGACATCACTTCACAAGAGCTGGACAGCTGTTAACCAGGTTATGGCGATTTATATCTGGCCAGATCTAGACCTGTTGTGTTTCCCTGTTTCAATTTAGAAGTTCCACAGCTCAATGCCACATTTGCTGACCCAAATAAAAGATCAGAGGAACTTGATTATCCTATTTGCTCATATTTTTAATAGTTTTGTCTCATTTAGATAGTTCTTACTTGGTGCGATAAGGGGCTGAGTCGATGTCACACTGCGGCTCATATTCACTGCCTTGGCTTCAGGCTCGCCGCTCTCTGGTTTCTTCCCTCCATCAGTGGTGAGCATAGGGAGCCCACCCTTCCCTGTGATGGTTCCTGAGTTGGAGACACTCTGGCTAGGGGTCTTGATGAGTGGAGTAGGCTGGATGGAGACAGGAGTCTGCTTAAGGCTCAGGGCCTGTAGACCAGTGGATTGAGAGGAGGACGTCACCCCCTGATGACTGCGAAGGGCAAGATTCTGGACCTGGGAGGCACATTTGAAGAATGACTTAATTTAACTGCAGGATGATATTAATTCAACTGCAGTTGGACCCATTTGTAACCTATTTGCTATAGGATTACTAAATAATATATGGCCAGTAAAGTAAATATCAATAAAACAAATTTACAGTAAAGTACTGTAATGTCCTACAAAGTATGAAAATATAATTTAAAAATAACACAGGCTGATCATTCGGCAGACGCTTGTATCAAAATAAAGGGATTTATTATCAATGCAGGAAACCAAAGAACTGCAGTTTAAGGACCTAATCATGACAGTGTGGTGGTGCTAGGATTTGAAAACATGACCTTTTGTTCTATAAGCCTCAACCAATGAGATACTATATTAACTAATTTGCACTGATTTAATGAGTTAATGCACACTTTTGGTATGAGTTAATTCTGTGATGGTAGTTGTTTACAGAAATATTACAGTACTTTATCAAAGTACTGTCAAACGTGTTAGTCTAAAACATACTTTTCTGTGTGTGCATTTATGTGAACTACAGCTCTGAAATCTAAATCAGAAGGTGTTAATTGATTTTCCTCAACTGCAACTTGAACAGTAGATCTGACTGCAAGGTTCTTCTATTATGTGACTGCTTCTATAATAACAACTTACATACTTATATATTGGACATTCCATTTAAATGGATTTATGAGTGACATTTTAAGTGAAAAGCTGTAACTTTACGCTTCCATAAATGATAAAATCTTTGAGAACAAAGGGCCATGCAGTTTCTTAGAAACACTACAAACTACTTCAAGGGATAGAACAGGTCTGGCTGGTGAAGGAACGACTGTTTACAGCTTTTATAATGCAAGGTTACTACTTTTTGTAGGTTACTACAAGAACTACCATGTTGTGTATACGTTCTGCAACATTAACACTATTAATAAATGGGACATTTTTTTTTTAAAATAAATAAACAATTGCAATAATTTGCAAATAGATGTGTTAAAACAAAACACTTCAGGAAGGTGTGTGTGTGTGTGTGTGTGTGTGTGTGTGTGTGTGTGTGTGTACCTGTGCAGACGCAGACTGGGTGTTGCTGGTTCCACTGGTGTCAGACTGGAGAGCAGTCACAGTAGCTGTGGGAGCGAGGATAAGCTGGGGAGAAAGAGGAACAGCTCGGCCAAGACTCCTAGCTACATGCACCAGGTTATTTTGCTGAGCCTGGGAACACGAACACACACACAACTGTTTTAAACTAAATTATTCTAATTTCAATTAAAAAAAAAAATGAATCAAAACAATAACTTTTTGTATAAAAATGTTTTTAAAATAATATTGTTTAGATTTAAAAAAAAATCGATGGATAAATATATATATATAATGTATACTGTATGTCATTATTTGTTAGTGTTTGTTATCCTTTGTACTGTAGGTGCTAGTTCACCATTTGTGCACGCAGGTACATCTGCGCCTGGGTGGCTGTGAGGCTGGGGCTCGAGGCGTTGCCTAGCAGCACAGCCTGCTGAGAGATGGCGGAAGGGGAGGAGTTTACACTCTGGGCACGGCTTATTAAATGAGCTGTGGCAGGAGACGTTGTTAGATTAATCTGAGAGTAAAAAGAAGGAAAAATATTCACACACACACACACACACACACACACACACACACACACACACACACACACACACACACACAATAATTTGGATTCAAACAGATAGAATATCATTTTTGACACTTTTGCTACAGTGATCAGCTTTACACCAGTAATGAATGTATGTTGCTTTGTGCAGACTCACTGTAGTTTGTGAGGATCCGCTCTGGGTGGATGTTGTGCCGTTTTGTGTAGAGCTCTGCCTACCAGCAGCTAAAGTGGCCTAAGAGAGACACAGAAAGATGCGAGACAATGAGGAATGATTGCCATGCTTTTTAATTGTAGTGAAATCTATTTTTCAGCTTGCCAGCCCACCTGCTGCACAGCTGCCAGACTCTGGAGCTGAGCTGTGCTGAGGTGCTGCTGCTGCAGTGCTGCTGTCTGAAGCATAAGGTGCTGCTGCTGAGCCGCGTACATCTGTTGCAGGTACTGAGCCGCTGTGCTGGGCTGCCTGTGCAATGCCTGCTGAATAACCTAAAGCACACACACACACACACACACACACACACACACACACACACACACACACACACACACACACACACACACACACACAGACACACACACACACACAAAGTGAGAGGGAGGAAATGTTTGACACTGTGTTAACTGAAGATAAACAGGTGTTCAGATCTGTAATGAGCGCCTGAGTTTTCTGTAGTTTATCCTCTAAAACTAGAGTCCTGCTACCACCAAAAAGCGCTGGCTTGTCTTTGCTCTTTTCGCCCTCTTTTGGCCAAGAAAGGTACATCTGAAAATTCAACGCCTTGAAGAAAAAACAACAAACAAGATAGTTACCCTTGTTTCGATATTTTTACTGCAGTATTTCCTGCAGTACTGTTGTGGACATTTTCGTATTTTGGTCCTCTATCTTGACCTGCTTCAAATTCAGTTTGGTTTAGGGATAGATGTTAGAGATATATACTGTGGTAATATAATTTTAAACTTTTTTATTCTGTTTCTATACTTGTGTAAAGCTGCTTTGAGACTATATGAATTGTTAAAAGCACTTTGCAAATAAATTGAATTGAATTAATCATGTTAATTAGCTGATGATTTGTAAGCATACAAAACACACACATAAAAAAAAGCAAAACGGAGGTACTCCAGCACTGACAATAATTTAGTATATGTCTTATCTGCCCCATGGTTATTGTGCACATGTTCTTTAAACTACTACATGAATATATGCACAAAATTCTCGATGTATGCTCACGTATGCTCCGAAAGCAAATTTTTGAAACAAGATGTTTACTTTTAATTGTAATTGTACAAGTTCTTGCTGTTACCTCAGTTAATGTTTAGATCTGTTAGGAATTTGGATCAAGTGCTTGGAGCTGTCTTATGTAAGTTACCTTACGATGTGGCGGATATGATAATAGAGGTGTAGTGTGAATAGAAATGTTAGGAGTGGAGTAACTGCCATATCACATGTAACTGCCATACAATGTACACATGGTTATCCTTATGTGACAATCTCATCCAATACTATAAAGAAACAAAGTGAAATTAATGCAGCAAAATGAGAAAAAACGAAATAAAAGACAACAAAGACAGAGAAACCAGGAAAATAAACTAAAGGAAATGGGGAAATTGTTATTTGACATAAAGAAATTGAATATATCTGATTAAAACTGTAAAGAAAAAGACCTAGAAGGAACCTGATTCAACCCAAAGAGGAACAGACACTGTACCTAGACAGTTGGATCATCATCTTGCTGAAAGAAGATTATAGAATTGTTATGTTTTCTTTTCCATTTTATAGAATGATAAGTTTCCTTTAACTTTATATGAATTCTCTTTTTGATTTCATAAAATGACAAGTTTCATTTACCTTTATATGAATGTATGTAACCATTATGTGATTAAGAAATTATCTAATTTTCATTGGTATGTTTAGATATTAAGACAGAGAGTAACAGTGAAAGCTTGAAAAGGAAATCACAAGGTTTTGTGTCAGCAGCTTTGTGTCAGCAGAATAAGAACACACAATCAGCCATGCAGCCTAGGAGACTTCTCAGGATGTTTTGCAAATGTATGAGATCATGAGAGACCTGATGGTATGCTGACAGAGGCAGGATGACATTATGAGATCATACTAATAAATGGTATAAATAGGGTTTTAGAACCAGTTATCGGTGTGCATTCACCTTGAGGCAAGTTCATCGTGTTATACTTTGTTGTTGCTTATAGAGGGTGCATCAGGAGAACAAACGCAGTCTTACACTTGGAGAGTGTTTCTTGGTTTGTTTTATCTTTGCATTTTACTTATTTCTACTTATGCCAGAATTGTTTGACTATTTGAAGGAGATTTTTGTTTGTAATTTTCTTTTCTTTTAACTTACATATATTACACACATCTATTTGTATTACGCTACTTTTAATAAAAACATGGCCTCCCATTGTGAGGATCCTGAAAAGACAAAAAGTTCTAAGTCTGACTCCTTCATCTAAAGATTCAATCAGTAGCATAGGTAGAAGAACTTGGAGCAGAACCTTTGTTAGAAGAGGGACTTCGAAGAATATCTGTGTTCAAGGTAAGAGCAACTCTAATTGTTGATCTTGTGTTTTCAATACTAACCCGTGCAAACTAGGACACATCCTTTAGTGGGATTGTGGAATGGTTTCCTACGCAATCCGAAAACAAGTTGTCACTAGAGGACACGTATGTCAGTATAATTACTTCAGTAGTGATGCAATGTTTGTAAATGTAGTGAGTATATTGTATTCTTTTAAAACGTAATAAGTAAAGGTATTAGGTAAGAGATAAATTAGGGATGCTTCTAAACTTGACTCAAGTACAATAACAAAGACATTTACACTGTAATAGTGTCTGTAATAATGAAAATATGTACATATTTATACATTTGAATGGAGTGTGTAGTCATTTAAATGATCCACATTTCCAATATTCTTTTTTAGATATTGTTTTCCAAATAACAACATATTGGCCAAGCAGTAATAAAAATACAGAGGAAAAAATCTCAACCATCATTAAATATCACAGTGCAATTACAGTAGTAACAGCAACAGTGTTTGTGGCATCTGATTCATGCTGTCATTCCACCAGTCAGGACCACTCAGTTTTAGACCTACAGCTCTTTTAATTTCCTTTTAGGCTACTGACTGGGCTACTGTTCACACCTCTCAACTGGCTGACCTGTGCAGTTGCTAAGCAACAGCAAGTGAAGGCTCTGACCTCTGCACTCGGTAGGATCATGGTGGAGCGTAACCTGAACACCACACATGCTACTGTGAATGGTTAATGTACTATGGATGTACTAAGACCAGAGGCAGGACAAAACTCAGCAACCTTTTCTAGAATGTGTTATTGCTGACATGAAACACTGACATGTTAAATCAAATAATAGACTTATAGACATTGCCTTTCTTGAATGGATAATATAATTGAATCAGATTTCCTTACAGTCTATATTAAATAATGCCCACATGGAAGCAAATCCTAGGCATTATGTCAGCAAATTCTATTTCTTTCTCAAACTAAGTGGATTGTGTTGTCTGTGTGGTCAAAGGTCAAGGTTGATCCAGACTAAAAAGGAGGGCATGGTGAACAGAGAAAGTCAGTAAATGCCTGTGAAGGGCTTAATGTGATTGTAATGGAGAAACCCAGCTGAGCTTTTCTCACAACATGCATCTTGGCACTTTTATACAACTTTCAGTTTCCAGAGTCGTCCAGCAGAAGGCAGTACAGACAAGTTTATGAAAGGAGTTCATGAGTCTGTTGACATGACTTTAACACTCAGAAAGGTGTGAATGAGAACTTGTGAAGCTGAGGCTGCAAATGTGATTAGGTGTTTAAGGGTTTGACTGGGTGCCAGTGTTTCTGTGTTACATTTCTCCGTGTGTTTGGACATTTTACAATGAATTAGTCAAATGAGAGGCATAATATTATGGAGAGTCTGTATCAAACACATGGATGGATGCATGCTCAGATGTGCAGCAGTAAAATAACTGTAGCTCTCTCTGTGTCTCTCTCTGTGTCTCTGTCTCTGTCTCTGTCTCTCTCTCTCTCTCTCTCTCTCTCTCTCTCTCTCTCTCTCTCTCTCTCTCTCTCTCTCTCTCACTCTGTGTTGGGGTGGTCTCACCTGTACAGTTTGTCGGTCAGGTATCCCACTGTATACTGATATTTGGGAAACAGTTTGTCTGCCACTGCTGGTGCTGCTGCTTGAGCTGACACTGGGGACAATTGAGGTGTTGGTGGTGTTGGTTGTGTTAGGTGTGCTGCTGTTGCTGTTTGTAGAACTTGTAGTGTTTGTGGAGGAGCTGGAGGTGCTTGCCATGCTGGCAATGGAAGCAGGAGGACCCTGCTCACCCTCCATGGTGCCACCCTGACGCTTCAGCTTGGACCCACGACTGCCCCGCTGGCACAATCTTTGCAAGCTAAATGAAGAGATAAACAGACAAGCAGAGAGTCATTGTGAGTTATTACGTGTAACGTTAGCAAATAGGTCACTGCGCCATCACCTGAGTCAGCATTTACTATCACATTAACATTTACAATATGGCCAGTGACTTTCAAGTTACACAGTCAATTGACTATACATTGAAATACAAGTGTTATATTTGAAACTGATCAACTCAAGACTTGAAAAAAAGCAGAACTGATTGTATTTGGATTTCATTGGCGAACTCACTGAGCACAGGTTTGTGTTTGTAGAAGAGTGCTATATTGTTTAGGCTTGCAAGAAGTACTGTTAATTCATCACCATTGATGACATTTTTGTTATACTGAACTCAGTATGATCCTTTCCAGAAACCGCTCACATTTCAAATCACACTATTTTAACAAATACCAGAGGTAGAGAGAAATCACTAAAACATGTTGTCTTAATGTTTCTGTAGTTGTGGCTGTTTCTATAGAGGCAGGATCCCACACTGGGAAAAGTTTAACCAAAAATGCCTTTAATCTTTGCTTACAGAGAATTTTCTTGAACATTTACAGTGGGGTAAAAAAAAAAGTTCACCATGAAAAACTATTTCTATTGCTGTGGTTAAGTAAAAATATTGCAACGTATTTCAAATATGTGCAAAATGTAAGCAATTATTCTGTTGCATGTCGTTTTACAGAACATTAACTAAATATATTTATTAATAAATAATTAATAGGCAGGAATGTAGTAATATGTTAGAAATAATAAATAAATATGTGGTAAACAGCTAGAATGTTACAGGTATATATGTCCATAGTAATTTGGTTGTATTTCATGGGGAAGTTTGTAGCAAGTATCTGGTATGTAATAGGGAAGTATTCAGTATTTTCTTACTTACGTAGGAGGTATTTTCTGGTACATACTAAATAGAACTTTACTGGATTTAACAGCTTTTGTAAAATGATCAATGTTTCTTGGTATTTGGTGCCATAAGGTAATAATTATGCAGATAGTTTAAAATAATATTTACAGCTTAATTAATACAAAATATTTACAATCCCATTTCATTTGCATTACAAAGTAGTGACTAATTAATTTACCTGTTAAATTTGTCAAGGTCTAATAATGATCTGGCCCACAGCAGATGCCACATAAATAAGAAAGATTATTAATTATCATGCAAGAAATGCACTTTATTTTAAGGTTGTTTTTGTTTTTTGTTTTTACCACATGGTTACACATGGTACCATATTTTTAAGAATTTTCTTACCACAAGAATCTAATTCTTTGAAATGTCTAATGTTACATACTTATTAATGTAATAATTAAGCAATAACTCTTTAAATTATTTTTCATGAGGTAGGTATGTAATTACTGGATTTGCTTAGTAGTAAGTCTGAGGTTTGTACTTGTTGCATGGTATTATTTGTACTTTTGTAAATTTTCAACTTGTAAAGATTGCACCAACAATTTCTTCTACGCAGTACATCATTATCTATTTAACATTATTTTTTTAATGGCAAGTACTACTACAGAAAGTTTCACAAAGGTAATATACTTGAATATCTAAAGTACTATGGTACATATCAAACACTACTAGTAATTACAGCCTATTAACTTACTGCATGTTAGTTACTCAGCTTAAATTTTCCTAATAAAAACAAACTAATTACCGCATGCATTTCTATTACAAATCAGAGGCATACCACATTCTTGCCTATTGCAAACTTCATATATATCATAAAGCTATAAATTTAAAACAAATGAATCTTTAGTAACTGCTTCATTATAGTTAAGGGCACAGTGGATGGAACACTGGATAGGACTCCGGTTCATCACACACACACACACACATCTTCACAGCAAGTGTATTGCCAGTTCATATCCTGGCATATGTTTGAGAAAACTCACAGGCAGAATCTGAGCTCAGGAATGTTATGGATATTTTATGGATGTGAGGCAGCAATAATATCCACTATGCCGCCATGCCACAAAAAAATACAACCTTAACTAGGAATACTGTCGGTTTCATCCAGGATGGAGATGAGTCTGCATACAGACAAGAGGTTGAGCAGTCGGCTGTCTGGTGCAGACACAACAACCTGGAGATGAACATGCTCTAAACTGTGGAGATGATAGTAGACTTCACTACCCCCCTCCCCCGCCCTCCCCCACTCACCATCATGGACAGCACTGTGGCTGCAGTAGAGTCATTCAAGTTCCTGGGAACCACCATCTCCCAGGACCTGAAGTGGGACATTCAAATTGACTCCATTGTGAAAAAGGCCTAGCAGAGGTTGTACTTCCTTCAACTAAAAAGGTTCACAGGCACAGATGATGCATTTTTACTCAGCTATTATTGCGTTGGTTCTGTGCTCCTCTATAACTAATTGTTTTGGGTTATCCAGCAAATCAGATTTAAGAAGATTGCAACGGACTGTTTGGACAGCAGAAAGGATCATTGGTGTATACCTGCCCAACCTTCAGGACTTGTACAACTCTAGAGTGAGGAAACGGGCAGATAGCATCATTACAGACCCCTTTCACCCCGACCCCGACCCTTTCACAACCTGTTTGCACCTCTCCCTTCAGGAAGATGCTACAGATCTCAGAGTACTAGAACATCTAGGCACAAAAACAGTTTTGTCCCCCAAGCTACACAGTGTTATTTATGCAGGTCAGTATAACAATTCAGTATTCTAAAATTCAATATTATTTTATGTTATTTAAAGTACTAAAAGTTCAATTTAATATATACAAATATAATATCTAAAGATTTCTTACTGTAATAATCATGTATGAGAAAATCACACAAAACTGATAATTAATACCAGAGTACTAAATGGGTGTTGGATAGAAAATAGAATTAATTTCATCACATATTCAACAAAAAGTACTGAATGGTTATTTCATGGAAAATAAAATTGTAATATCTAAATATTTGAAAAATATTTGAGAAATTTCCAACAGAAAAAGCACAGAAATCTAAAAACAGAGTAGATATTAGGTAAAAAATATCTACTATCTACTAAAAAAAAACAGACTAATGTAAGTATGAATAGCATGAATATAAATAACAGGTTTATTATATGGGTCTATTCCTGTCTGACATCTAATTCTGAGCAGATATTTGTATGACAACAAAAATGTATGTTTTTAATTGTAATACTTCCCAGAAAGAGCTAATTCTGAGAACTGTGTTTCAATAAACATTTCCCTTTAGAAGTCTCATATTACAGCAACAAACCTGAGTAGCCATGAAAGGGAACTCTGCTTTTAATTCTGGACATTTGCCATGCTAGCCAGGGTCAAGGTGCAAGCATTACATCTGTTCAACACTGACACCGAATATTAGCTCTTAGAAGCCATTTTGGTGAAAATTGCCCTTTTCTTGGTTCTTGGTCATATCCTCTTATGCATTTATCTGTGTGTTTTGTTAGAAGCATGATGAACTGAGCTATCACACAATCAGCTGGAGATGACTGTCTTGATAGGGAGATATTTCAAAGTCACTTTAACCACACCAACAATAGCTATATAATCATAGCTAATCAGGAATAATGGATGGGAAGTGGCCACTTGGACTGAAGCACCATCTATCTTCTCCAAAGTCTCTCTCTCCCCACACACACACACACACACACACACACACACACACACACACACACACACACACACACACACACACACACACACACACACACACACACACACACACACACACAGGGTTAACTTCAATCTTCTATTAATAGAACTGTGCATGCCCCCACCTCCCTTAAGTGAAGCCCAGAGGTCAGAATATGGAAACAGGGAAAGGAGGAGATATGGGGTTTGTTTGGAGAACACTGAACGACTTTCTTTATCTTCACCTCATTTGACGACCCCCCCCCCACACACACACACTCACAAGGGCTAAGCCTACACACTGCTTACCATATGTCCCTCCCCAGCACCAACACCTTATAAAAACCTGTGTCCTACACACTCTTAATCCGTCAATCATTCCTCCTTTTGAGCTCAACCAAATCATTAACCCCTCTCTAATGTTTAATTGGATTGTCACATGAGAAATAGTTTCTATGTGCTCATATCCCTGCAGACAATTTCCTGCGCTAGGAGGACTTAATGAATTATAGTCATGGTAATTAGATATTCTAAATATAAGAACGGAGTCTCATTATTGGCTGAAAATACACAGGGGAAATAAGACTCACAGGCTGATCTGAATAGTGTTATTGTGATCCAGAGAGTGAAAATCTGTTCATAGGGAAGGTTTCAAAATTTCATTAAGACAATGAGATACCAGTGATAGCTAGTTTAGTAATCAGATTGAATCCTAGTGGCACAGAATTGTAATTAAAAAGCATTCATTTCTACTCACTATTATCATCACTACACTTAATCATCATCACCATCACGGTCAGTAAAGTTTGTTTGAAGTCAGTCTAAATTTCGTTTAAAATTTTCAATACCTTCAGATAACACAGCTCTAACCTGCAGGCGAAAAAAACAAAACAAACAAGAGATAAATAAATAAAATCACATACACTGAAGTACTATAAAAGATGTCAAAACCTCTTCAGTCATCCAAAATGAAAACCAGAGAACACAAATCAATAAATATCCTCACACGGAATATTGAGCATCTGTTAGGTTTATGTTCTGTGTTTGTGTAGATCTGGTGGTGAGATGTGAGCTGTCACACTGAGTTAAGCATCTCTTACTTCAGGTGTAAAACCAGACAGCCCACACAGAAGCTTACAGTACACCGTATATAACTCTTGCCCAGCACGGCAATGCCGCATCAATCCAGACTCTACAGTACAGTCTGCTCTTTCATCCTCCTCACAGCTGCCATGCAGAGTGCAGAGGATGCAGAGTGATGTAAACATGATGCTGGCAGCTCTAGTCTAATCAATCTTTAGGTAAAAATGAACTCAAAAGTGTAGTCTGCTTGAGCTACTACTACTTTAATTGTGCTGGATGATTGTGAAATGCAAACTGATGAAAAAGTGAGGCATGTAAAAAGTTTCAAGGATGTAGTAGAAGAGATGAATGATGAAATCGAGGTGAAGAGAGAAGAAGCTCATATCACAAACAAAGCTCAGTTCCTACCTCCTCTGTGGGCCAGCATGCGCTCCTGTGGTGAGCCCCATCCCCCGGGAGCCTGTCGCTTCTTTGTCTGACGCGTGTGTGTGTGTGTGCATGCATGTGTGAGTATCCCAGTACTGCCTTCTCAAAACGAGCATCCGCCGTCCCAGCCAACTCGCACTCTCCGTCTCACACACATTCGTGCATTCAAGCCCTCTGTCTCTTTCCACCCTGATTATGTGGTTTCCTAGCGACAGCCAACGGGGGTGCCTTTCGGAATTCCGGACTCAGAGCTGCCTGCCGATTGGCCGATTGGATCTCCTCTAATGAAGATGAGGATAATGATTTTTTTTTATCCTATTCCATAAGCATCACCAACCCCCTTAAAAGAATTGAAGCTGCTGAGGATGGTGCTGCCAAAATGGAGGGACAAGACCAATTCCAGGAGAGATCCCAGGATACTATTTGATATCTGGCATTCAGGTTTCTTCTGAATGTCCCTAGTGCTTAAGTCATTAATTTGATGGGCTGTAATATGTGAAAGGGGAAGGGGCCGTGGCTAAATTAAGAATTGAAGATTAAACTATTTTTTAGAAGGACAAGGAAATCCACAAGGTTGTGCTTAAATCAATTTTCTGCTTAATGAGGTCTCCTCTTGCTAATTAGCAAGGCAATAGGTTTATGGCACCTGTGATGAAATTAAAGCCATGCTATTCCTCGAAAGAAGGACTGGCGAGAGTGCAGTGAACTCTCTCAAACTAACAGGTCAGCGTTATTTTGCACCTCAGCACTCAATGGTCAATAATGCTCGTTCTGACGAGGTGTCAGAATTGAAAATAAATACAGGAAACTCCTGGCTTTAACTGAGGAATATGGATAATTAAACCATTTATTCTTTCTGAATTACATCTTTAGTGTCACTGTAAATTTCCGTCATATGAGAGTAAAACATCATATTGATTGCAGTCATGCAGACATATACGTCATTGATTGCAGTCTGCCTATTAGCATATAGATTAGCTGCTGGCAGAGGAAGATAAATTAAAACAGAGGAGTGTGGAAAGAATGATGTAGAGAGAGAGAATGGGTAAATGGTGAGAATCAAGAAGGGAGAACCTAGAGAAACAGAGAAACAGAATGGGAAAAGAAAAAAGGAAGTATAAAAAATGAGATAAATGTAAGTCGGTCTGGACAATGGCGTCTGCCAAATGCCACAAATGTAAACGTATGTGGAAGAAAAAATTAAGGACTGCTAGATAGAGAATAACCAATAAATTATATGTGGAACCAAAGGCAAAATGATGTGAGCATTACATGATAGAGAGAAATTATGAACTGAACCAGGATTGAAATCTGAATGGAATGCGGATCAAATAAATGTAATAAATATAAGATGCGAACAGAGATAGAGGGTTGGAGAAGAAGTGGAAAGGAATGAAAAAAAAAAGACCAAAAAATCAGTCTAAGGAGAGCGATAGAGGGATTGGAAGGTAGGTAAAGGGATGAAGAGATGATGAGAGAAGGCATAGAGACGAGAGAGAGAGATGAGGCTGCAGGATGAGATGGGATGGGGGGAGTGCTGTCTGTCTGCTCTGGGTTTGATCCACATTAGTTACCCACTCAGCCAGTCAGCACAAGTGTGTGGGGGAAGGGAGGAGAGCATGGTAGACAAAACATAGAGATGCGCAGAAATAACCAGTTGTGGTTTTGCTATCCTTAGACTTGCCATCACTGTGCATGTAGTAATTAATGAAATTGTACTGAGGGTACAATTAAAGCCTTAAATCCCCTCATTGGGTATTGCACTGATTTGTGTCATGTTTGTTACTGGTGATGTAGCAGACAGATGATGATGTGGCCTTAAGTGGTGCTAATTCACCCTAATGATGATCACTGGTGCTCAGCTCTTTACTCACTTCACAGCAACATTTCAGACACTTTGTGTGCCTGCATTAATGTATTAGTTCAACTCAAGCCATGGCTCTTAAAAGCTTGTTTATGAATAGCAGGTCATGGGTAGGCCTTGACACGAGCAAGCGTGATGTAATCCATAGTGAAATCAGAATCATTCATTGCTTGCTGACTCTTTTATTGTATTGTTCATGAGGAAAAAATCCTGATGTGGCAAACTGTTACAGTAAAATCATCAATGGCAGTATGGTGTGATGCAGCCTAGTTTCCTAACAGCACATCCCAAAGTGCTTTATGCCTTTTATACCATGGTGATTTGTCAACTATTACAGTTTTATTTCAATTTATTAATGAATGAAAAAATCACGCAAGTTTTATGCAATGTTGTGGATTTATGGTTAGCTTAGCTATAAGTTAATTTAAAGTAGCTACAAGCAATCAATCGGTCCTCGACCAGCTTCTCTTTTTTCCCACTCTTGAATATAATATGAGAGAAAAAAAAGCAGTTTGTCATTTTACTATCAGCCAGAACATTCAAAGTTATCTGTCCTGAAGACTCTTATATGGAAACCCTTAGTGACTGTTAGCAAGCACTGACACCCAAGGCTGCTTCAATAAATGTTAAACAAAAGTCTCTTAATTAAAACATATCAGTGAGTATCAATAGGTTTTTTTTTTAAATATGTGTTAACTATAGACATGACCATGTCTTAGAACAAGCATAGTTATACAAACCTATCATGTGAATTACAGCCAGCGCTATACTCAGATCTGTGTTCAGATAGAACAATATATAGCACTATCTAACTTATCAGATAAAAAAAATCCCAATAACAATGTTCTGTAATGCAAATTCTATTATATACAACAGATAGAGACCTTTGCACAATCATTTTTTCTTGACTTTTAATTGGGCAATAATGTACTTATTTGGATCTATGGGAAAAGTCCCCTTGCCTCACTTTGCCCCAGGGCCCCTCGAGGCTTAGTTAATTGCTACCCCTCTGCTTCCTCACTCAGTAGGAATTGGAGCTTATACAGTCAGAGAAATGTATTCTCAAGCGACTTAGTGGATCTCATGGGAGTCAGAGATCAATACAGGGGATCATGATGGAGTCTGGATGAGAAAGCCATGAATAAAGTATACCCTGAGTTGGGTTACCAGAGGCCTCCTCATTTTTATTAATGCTGACTAGATTATAACAGGCACTAACAAGATCCTATGGACCTCCAGACCTGATGGAAGAACCACTAGGTTTGACGCTTCATAGCCAGAACTGCTTTTTAATGATGGCACAGTCCAGTGTGAACATTATCCTTTTCCATCCATGTGTATGACATTTTTAAAAACATATATTGTGTGTCAAATAAAAAAACACTTCTATAGATCAGTTCTAGATTATGTGTATACTGGTCTAATATTTAGATATTCACTAAACTGATTATTATTCTCTTCCAACCAGTGACAAATTATGATGAACCATTCTAGAAAGTCACATAAGCTTTGACAAACAAAACAAAACAAAAATAAATATTCTTGAGATTTTTCTGTACACATAAAACTATTTTATTTGGATTCCTTTTTTAGTTGATCTTATGGTCAGTAGAGCTGTTTTGTCACTAGCCTTCACGAGTAACCGTTTCCCAGGAGAGCAGCACACATTTTACAAATGATGGCTGACAGAATTACTTGTGCTGGCTGCGATACCTCGGAAAATGTCAACCAATGTACTTTGAGTCTGAAGCCTCCATTGTTAATGTCAGAGTGCGGGGTTGCATGGCACTGCTGTAGCCCAATAAGAGAATGTAAACATTGGACCAGGAAGATCCTGTCAGCTCAACAGCAGCCCGAGGACACAAGGTGTAGACATAACTGATTGGTCTACTTCTGGGAATCTGTGACATTTGCACTTCTTTTCCAATGCTCTGTTGCCATGCATTCAGAGAGATCTTACTTTACCATTTTGATCTCTTTCTCTCTCTCACTCACTCTCTTTCATTGATTTAATCTTTGACCTCAGGTTAAAAGATAGACATTTGAACCCCTAATTCCTTCATGTAGTTTACGGATAGTACACAAAGCCTGATTCCCTTTGCAATTAACCTTCAGTCTCCCTCTCTGAGCTTCTCAGTCATGAGCTCAGTGAGATTATTAGATAAAAGCACTTTCAGTGGAAACCTACAGTGAAAAAGAACGAAAGCCTGGCTATATCCAGCATTAATCAGTGCTTAAAATGTCATTTTATAAATAGATTTTGCTGCACTACCTGAGTAATCAGCATATCATCTGCATTTTTGAATAAGAAATGAATATTCAAAGAAAAAAGGGTTTAAAATAGATTCTTCTAGGTTCCTGCATATAACTTCAACAGAAGCTGTTGGTCTAGATACAAAATACCTGCTTTAATAAAATGCAGTTGTTCATGCATATTTCTAATACTTTTCAGGATGAGTTGTAATCTGGCGTTAAACTAACTTCAGTACTGCCAGGGAAAACATATCAACAGTCAGTAGGAGTAGTGCATCATGGTCATTTGGATGCAACGGTCTCAACCTGGCATACTGCTGTTTACTATAGTGTGCTATAGCCATAGTTGGACCTGGTCCATGTTGCTAGCCATGTGGCTGTCTCACACATAGGGCTTAAAGGATTCCAACTTTCAGATAACTCAGCATCAACATCATACTCTGGAAATATTGTTAATGTCCCATTTGCTCTCACTTTCTCTATATTCAGAGGTGCAAAGAAGGATCAATTCTGATCTTCTCTCCATGCATGAAGAAGCAGGAGCATAAACCATGGTTCTGATCTGAGCTTTAAGAACTAACAGCGGAATATGTACTCCAAAATAGTGACTTCTAAGAAGTGGGTCACTTGCATCACAGCTCCAATGCCATCCATCAAACTGTCAGATTGTTGAGCTCGCTCCTTTCAAAAGAGCCTGGAAGCATGCTGGCACTCGTCGAGAAAACAAACACACACTTATACACATGTACATACACACACACCATGAGTCCCTAGAGCCAATTTTATGGAAAAGAATAGTCTTATATACATAAACCATGACTGACCTACCTTTAACTTAAGCCTTAGGCCTTGTATGTTCCTCCGTGGGTTTGATTTCTTCCTCTTCTCCTGATCTCCTACACCATTTCTGGGCTGTGCTCTTGCTGTACACTGGCCACAAACCAGAGACAGCAGCAGGAGGGGGTTGGTGAGGGGAATCCAGGCATTAGCATTCCTAAGGTCACATGGGATCCTGTTCCAGCCAATCAGTAGATATAATGTAGAACTCCGGTCCACCTATTTCTCCAAAACCCCTCCTTCTTCCTCCTTCTCCTTTGCGCCTGTCA
The DNA here is from genome assembly GCF_022655615.1 of Tachysurus fulvidraco. Classification (NCBI taxonomy): domain Eukaryota; kingdom Metazoa; phylum Chordata; class Actinopteri; order Siluriformes; family Bagridae; genus Tachysurus; species Tachysurus fulvidraco. The sequence continues at coordinate 18,371,839 of NC_062522.1, forward strand.
GTCCAGCAGCACTGCTAGTCTGTGGAAGTCACCATAGCAACACAAAGAGATTTAACCCTTGTGTGGTGCTTTGATGGTGCCTTGCTTGAAATGAGTGAGCTCTAATGGGCCATGCAAATGCATTGAGCACAATCAAAATAAACACTTCTGGTATAGAGAAAGCAAAAGAGATTGAAAGGTTTTTCAGGTTTTTCTGATGGATACATTTCATATTTAATAAATTGTACCTGCCTGAGTCTGCAAACTCTCTTATTTAAAAAAGAAAGGAAAAACCTATTGTGTTTTTGATTTAACAGTTAAATTAAAACAAATGTTTATTGGGAAAACAGATTCCTGGACAAATAATGATTGCATTACATCCCGAATGAGTAATTTTATACACATTACTGCACATTTTTAACTGCTTTAATATGATTCGCAAGTGGTGTGTAATACAACTATATAATATTGATATACAGGTAATCTCTACTCACAGTAATAAGTAGCTTATTATACATTTAAATATACTTTTTCATACTGATTGTTTCATTTTTGTTTTTTGTTTTTAGATTTTTTGTGTTTTTGTAGATGCTTTCTGTTTTTATCAATGATAAATAAGTATAATTCTAAGTATGCACATTTATAATTAGAATGTGGGTATAATTATGATAATAAATATGCCAGGACTTTTCTAGCACACTTAAATCATGTATATAATGTGCCTTAAAAATATCATTAATCGATATGAATTCAAATATCATGAATCGATAAGAATTCTTGCCATGTTGGGATTATTATTATGAAAGTCATTTATCAAATTTGATAAAGGCAAATTTGCAAATTTGATAAAAAAAAAAAGACAATATTTTTACAATTCGCATAATTCCTTTACAAATAATTGATAATTTATTGTTTATTTCTGTGTTATTACACACTTTTACATGTGACATAAGGGACTGTGGCCTGCAATTTGTGTTTGGGGGAGGGTCTGTGTGTACTGTGTGTTTCAATGTATGCAAATGTATTCAAATAATGGGGTATAAAGATCTTGTAAAATGCAGGCTTTTTGGTCTGAGGGTTAAGCTGATTGGTCGAAGGGCTTATTTTATCTTTTTTGATTGGTCCTTAGGGTGATGGTTTTGTGTGTCTCTGTTTATGTGTATGAGGGGGAGGTGTGAGACATTTAAAAAAAAAAAAAATATATATATATATATATATATATATATATATATATATATATATATATATATATATATATAAACTTAAAAAAGATTGTGTGTGTCTGTGTGTGTGTGTTTTACATAATGTTTGCAATGCATATTACTTGCAAAAATGCATTTTTGTAACCCATAGAAAAAGGAGGTGAAAAAACAGGCATTTAATGCAGAAGCTTAATTTTAACATTATTTTTTTAAATAACATTTTAATTCCAAAAAACCCAACCATTTATTTCCTGTGCAAGCTCTTGACCCTATTAGCATGAGGATATACTGTAGTTCTGATGGTGACTGCCAAATTGCTCTGGATAAATGCGCTTAACCATGTAAATGTACATTCATTTTTCTTGCAATCCATATTACGGCAGCACAGTGGAGTGGTGATGAGTGAATTCTCCAGCCGAATAAAAGTTCATTTTCTCTCCATATCCTGCATGCTATAAATAAATGGAAATAAAGGACTGCAGTCATCACTATGGTAATGCTGAATAATTCATCTGTAATATTCTGTTTGACCAGTACTTAATTATATAGTCCCCAACAGCTCCCCAGGTACTGAGCTTCCGGACACAGTGATCTGCTGCCTTAACCTCCTTTCCAGTAAGGAAGTAATTCCCATAAGCCCTGTGGTGGGAGGTTGGGGGCATTCGCCACAGGATCACATGTCACCTGCATGGTAGATTTGATAGTTGTCAACCGGAGGAGCAATGGGCCTTCAAATTGACGTGAGCATCATATTATGTGGGGATGTAATAGAGTATGCATAATTCATAGAAAACTAGATTAAATATTTATAGGGGTGAGGGGTCTCTGTGCACCATGCTCATCCCACTGGTACAGTCACGCTGCTGAGAAATGTCTTCTGCCAAGCTGAGGGTCGTTTCTTTATATGCTTAATACTCTTTGATAAAGTGGCACAGTTTGAATATTATATTAACATTTTAACAACAGAAACAGGTGCTCATAATAATAGAAAGGAAAAAAGGAAACAAAAGCATGAGTATGCAGGTGCATGGACTGAAGACATGACTATAACTACATTGACTTTAAGTGGATCATGTAAGCCACTTGCATACAGAGCATTACTCAGCTTAAAAAAGTCTTACTTACTCATTCATACACGTCGGATAGCTCTGTGCTAAGAGCAGGTGTTACCTACACTTTCTTTCTGGATCTGAATGGTAGTGTGAGTGGAAAGACCAAAAGTATGACAGTGGCTGTAAAACTATGTACACAGACTGCCATCTAATGGTCAGTAATAGTATTGAGTTAATTTCACATAAAGTGATTTTTTTTTTGTTTTGTTTTCCAATCTGTCTAATTTAAAAATCAGTACATAAAGTGAACAAAACTGAAGATGCTACATAATTTTGCAATCATTTGGTACACTTTAGTTGTATAAAGGTCACATATGATGGCTTTAATAGTTAAGCATTTTGGTCATCTTTCTTTCTGCTGCCAACAGTCTGCCCTGACCTCCGAATAGAACTTTTCCAATTTCCTTTCCCTTATCTTTCATAATGAACAGCTGAAGAATGTTTATAAAATGGATTTTAGACAGTCCATGCTGTTGCCAGAGACCAAAGGAACTGAGAATAGATGTCCCAATCAGCTAAGAAATGGAATTTGTGTTAATGTAGAGAGGTTGCTAGCTTGTTGTCACTGAGGCAGTTGTGTGCAACTTGATTTTATTTTAGAACATACATGGGGTCCAGGAAAAAAAAGAACAGCACCGGTTACCAAAAACACATATAACATCACTACCTTTGATTGTTGCTCTTTTTGTGTATCTTCAAGATGTTATGCATTGTGCTGCTGCCACATGGTTGTCTGAGTGGATAGCTACGTGAATGTGCAGGTAAACAGGAGTTCCTAATGAAGTGCTTGGTACGTGCATATAAGTAAGCATATACATGAGTTTTTCTCCATAACAGTGGTGGTACAATCAACTAGAGTACTGCTAATAATTGCTCATTTACAAAAACATCCAAAAGTATCGGAACAACCAGTTGAATTGGCCATTATTAATTACATACATGGCAGACATTTGACTTTGAGATAAAAAGAAATGAGATCTAAATGTGATGATAGATCAGAATGTCATCTTTCATTTTCTGCTATTTACGTCTTGATGTGTGAAACTACTTAAAACATAGCACTATTAATTTCTTTTTTTAGGTGATCAGAAATATTGTAATATATGACAGCCAGATGTTTCTTGCTACCCAGGTGTGTCCTGTTAGATTTAATCCTTAAATGATTAATGACTCTGTCTTCTATTGGCTGGAGGCCCTGTGAAGACTGCATTTGTTAGACTGCAGCGAATAAAACTTCATAAAGAATAGAGACATTTGTATAAGCACTGAGCATAGCCAATACAACAATTTAGACTGTACTGAAAAATAAAGCACTGAAGTACTAACAGATAAACATCAAATAGGTTGTCCAAAGAAAACAACAGCAGCTGATGACAAAAAAATCATGAGAGCTGTGAAGAAAACCCCTAAAATAGTCAGTCAACTCAACAACCATCTCCGTATGGCAGGGGTGAAGTATCAAAATCTACCATTCAAATAAGACTTTGAGAGTAGAAACATAGAGGTCACATTACAAGACGCAATCCACTAGTCAGCAGTAAAATACAGAAGAAAAATACACAACTCACACCCCCCCCAAATTAAACAACTGGAAGAAGCTGCGGTACAACCCTGTAAAAGCAGCATGAAAGAAGAGTTCAGCAGTTTGTTGATGGCAGTGGGTGACAGACTGTATGCAGGTAAAAAAAATCAAGAGATATGCAAAGTGTTATTTACTTTTATTAGCTTTAATTATACTGTATAACCTTATACTGTTTCTCACCTAAAATCACCAACCGAGGAGCCATGTTCCCAGCTGTTTATTAAAAGCTTTTATATAAAAGCAGACAGTTTCATGTTTCATCACTTTCTGGCTGTTCTATTACTTTTGGAGGGGAAGACTGTAAACGTACCTTCAATGGTACAGTGGTCATTAGTAAGAAGTGAAAATACATTACATTCTCTATTTTTTACTTTCTTTATCCAGTCATGTTACAAATGTTAATTTCCTTAAAGCTATATAAATATTTTTGAGGCTCACTCCAACTCTGTGGTCATGTAAAAGTCTGTGTTAAAGTTTGTCAGGCGTCCAGCACCATTACTGTACCACAGGGGTCGCCCTAGAGCCATACAATTAATGGAACCCAAGCTGACTGAAAAGTACTTATGTATATTACAGTGGTCAGAGTCAGTCCAAAGTGTTAATGATATATATCTTCACCCAGATATCCCAGCCCCATGACTATGCTCCAGGTATACACACACACTACACACTCTACACACACACACACACACACACACACACACACACACACACACACACACACACACACACACACCTATATGTCTGTAAACGAGGTATTTGCTTGTCACATATGTTACAGCACAGTGATTCTCTTTTATTTACATATTCCAGCTGAGCACATCTGGACCAAAGAGGCATAAAGGGCTTTGTTCAGTGAAAACTTGAACTGCTCTTCAGTAACTGAGTACCTCAACCACTGAGCTACCGATGTTTATAGATTAAAAACAAATTGGAAATACAACTACACACACCAAACAGAAGTACCCGATGTATTGTTTTATGGGGGATTTAAAGTTTCATGCCTTATAGGTTTTGTGTTTTCCCCAATAATATTAATGGCCTGAGCACATAAATAACTTCAAAACTAGCTGTTTACTGATAATAATCTGATTATTTTTCCGTTGTACATTGTACTTCTCAGTATTTTCCAGTTTATGATGTAAATAATCTTATTCTGTAGGGGATAATCAAAAACTTGGAAATCAGTGGAAACAAAGGGAAATCAGTGGAAACTTAGATCCAAAAAGCATATTGATAGGAGGGTTGCCCTCTCTAAAGTGAATGAATGTCTGCATTGTGTCTTGCAATGGACTGAGATCCCATCTTGGGTGAATTCCCAATCTTACTGTGTTCCTGAGAGTGACTCTGTATCTACTACAGCACTGACCAAAATACATAAAGCAGTTACTAAAGCTTAATTCATGGATGTATGAAACAATAAAAAGTTTGCTTCAGCTTACTGGGAATGTTATCGCACAATTTGTAGATGCTAAATTATTTTCTTTGTACTTTTGGTGTTGAAACTCACCGTCAGTCAAATGTCTATTTATTGACCCTGTCACCAACTGCAATGCCTGTTGTGTGCCAGTGTATAAACAGCTGAGGATTGCACAGGGACCCAGAGAGTATGTCAGCAGTTTATAGTGCCCTATGTGACATGCAGAAATATCAAATATCACATATTAGAGCTTTATGTAATATCTCATAAGATAGTGTGTATTTTTTTTGGTGTGGCTTTGAATCATAGACCTACAATAAGAGTCTAGCATAAGTAAATACATACACACATTTATTGTTTATTGCTGCTGTCTGATTTAATTCAGATTTCTGAATATCTTGTTATGTTTGCTTTGTACATTACGTATCTTTAAAGTTGCTAAGAATTCTTAGTAACCCATGAAGATTCAAGCAGCTTTAATTAAACCCAATTAATTTATCAAGTGGGGGGCACGGTGGCTTAGTGGTTAGCACATTCGCCTCACACCTTCAGGGTTGGGGGTTCGATTCTCGCCTCCGCCTTGTGTGTGTGGAGTTTGCATGTTCTCCCTGTGCCTTGGGGGTTTCCTCCGGGTACTCCGGTTTCCTCCCCCGGTCCAAAGACATGCATGGTAGGTTGATTGGCATCTCTGGAAAATTGTCCGTAGTGTGTGAGTGAATGAGAGTGTGTGTGTGTGCCCTGCGATGGGTTGGCACTCCGTCCAGGGTTTATCCTGCCTTGATGCCCGATGACGCCTGAGATAGGCACAGGCTTCCCGTGACCCGAGAAGTTCCGATAATCGGTAGAAAATGAATGAATGAATAATTTCTCAAGTACATTTGGATATTAAAAGTTTTCTGCTTACCTCTATGGTAAAGAAATTAAGTAGCATATACTACATGTTATAACCTATCATGTTGAATATGCTGTATATTGACTCTACTCTTGCTAGAACAATAACTAGATCAGGGGTCTAACAAAGTGTCTACAGATTACACAGAAGATACATAGAGGATGTAATTTTTATGTGGATTATTTTGTATAGTCAATCTCAAAAGTAATGGCCTCTAAGCCCTGACCTGCTCTGTACTGCATTATCATGATAAGATGATAAAGTTTTGTTGAATAGTTTTCCCATGTCTGACCAAAATTTTTACCAAAGCCATCATCTGTATTAGTAGGGCTGAATAATTTCAGATGTACTCTCACTTCATGTTTACACCAGGAGGATGAAGCTCCTTTTATTCTGCCAATAAGTGCTATAGTACTGTACAAAGATCATTCTGGAGCCGTAGTCTTTCCTAGTATTTAGCCTAGACATAGTAATATATTCTGTAATGCAGTACTCGAAACATTCATTTGAATATACGGATATGAACCTTTAGTGTCATAACTCTAGTTCTTTTGTTATTGCTTGTTACTTCCTGTTGTATATAACTTTTGTGCATTGTGAACATTATGTGCTTTATCCCAGCAGTTATTCATTAAAACCATTGCTCACTTGCAACCAAGCTAACTCATGCCTCCTAGGTGTTTAGATTGTGACTCAATAAGACTTCCAAAATTTAATCCAATCACTTATCACTTAGTTAGCTGATCTAAGAAGCTCAAGATTCAATTACATCTCCATATAGGAACAAGACTAAGATTTATTTTATTTTTACAGTATGTTCAACTTTTTTGCCCATATACTGCCTTGCAAATGTTTTTTGAACTTTATGTACAGAGTTTGTTTTCCCTGTGCTTTTTCACTTGTGTTATCATAAATACCTTAGGTTTGTTTTTAAAAACCTTCCGATTCCCATTTTGTTCCATGGTCCTTCTTTCTCGAATGTCTCCCGAATGTCTCCTGAATGTCTTTCTCGAATGTCTTCAGGCAGTGCAAACTAGGATTTAACCAATTCAGTGTACCGATATTTAGCCCTGAAAAAATGTAGGGTCTTTATCCACATGCTGTAAATGGCTGGCCTTTTGAATCCACAAGTGTCTGAGGCCATGCACTGTCTGTGATCTTTCTAGTTTGGCATGACATTGTCTGACCTGACCGGTTCAGATCCTGTTCAGCAATTCCACTGAGGCCTGGCTGAGAGCTCTGTGTCAAATACCATTCTCAGCACAGAGAAAGGTGTGAGGTTAACTCAGGATAACTTGAGAAATATGATATATGAAATAATATGTGGGTGTGTTTGTATGAGAGGTTCAAAAATGTAGTAACTTACTGTCTTAATTAAATCTAATTATAATTCAATCAAAGAGGGTAATTAAAGTATAAAATGTGTATCTTTCCCACATGATGATGCTTGCATGACCTAGCATATAAAAATGTACTTCTACTTCTACAGCTTTTTAAGACCTTGAAATGACATTCATATGAATGACAGGAACAAGGGTATATCCTCTATATGTTTAATACTTTAAGTGTTTGGTACAAAATAAGCATTCTTATAAGCCAGACCCTGCTTCTGAAGTTTTATCTGGGGGGTTTTTTCCACAAGTGAACTACACAGATGAAAAAACACATCAAAACATTTGTTAACAACTTGATGTAAGTGTCAAGTATAAGATCTCAGGGCTAAAAGGAAACACTGCATTGTGGGAAAACAGTGGGAAAAGTAATGAATATAAATGAATGATTAAGAAATGTTAAAACACCACAGTGATACCGGATACAGAGTGACAGCCTTCACTCGTTTTTTTTTGTAGGTCTTGTGTTGACAAATGTAGTTTGAATGCTTAAAAATCTTATGTAACACATAGCAAGAACACCAGCATGTCTTTCCATACCCAGTAAGGCTATTTAAAGCACTTCCTGTATATAACGTGTCATCATGAGACATCTGATTAAATAATTCTGACCAGGAAGTTAAAAAGTTTTGGAAGCCACATGATTGATGTGTCAAGAGAATGAATACAGACAACCATATATAGAATAGACGGCAACAGGATATGTTTTATATTGCAGTTCTTTAATTGAGAAAACATTCTGCTTGTTCAATTAAAAGCTGATGTATATGATAATCGTAAATCAATTACAACTTCAGTACCATCTTTCCCCATGTGAAAAACTTCATTTTTCTATTCATTGTGAAGCTATTATTAAAAATATGAAAGGTTTCCTCTAGTTCACAGATGGCAAGGTTTTGGTCCTCACCATGATAGTGATCACTGTGTGCGTGAGAGAGAAAGAGAGTCGTGAAGTGTATTTCATTTTTTTTATTGCTGTCATGCACATAATCTTTTAGTTTCACATTTCTCACTAGTTTCTTTTGAATTTATGTTTAGGTTAACACTGTTCGTGCCAGTTTCTGTTCATGAGAAATGGGTGTCATCTACTTAGAATGCAGAGAAAGGTTTATTTTAAAAATACAATGTTATCTTAATTTTTTGTAGAATTTCTTAATAATAAAACAACAACAACAACAACAACAACAACAACAATAATAATAATAATAATAAAACTTTATTATATGATTGATGACTTAAATTGTATTGTTACATCACAGCTTTGTCTTTCTCCCACATCTTATGCAGAGGAAAATAAAACAAAACTTATGCCATAAAGTTAAGTAGCTACAGTAGTACATTGTGGATTTTTCTTTTGCATGTTATTCCCTTGATTTATTACGATTTCATAAGTGAAAGAATAATAGCACGTATATGCAAGGTATATAATTTCTGATTTCTGAAAAGCAGTGCTAATTATATTAGATTAAAGTAGATTAGATTGGATTAGATTAGATTAGATTAGATTAAACTTTATTGTCATTAAACATGTACAAGTGGAAGTACATATACATATTAGGACTATATTAGGCAAAATCCTTGCTTTGTTTTTTTTTTTGGAAAGAGTAAGTAAAATAAATGAACATTTCTGGAAACAAAGAGATGGCTAACTTATCTTCAAAAAAAATACAGCAGACCTTTGTTGCTTTTGTACATTGACTGGGACTGGGACTGGGATTGAGATTGTTTATTTGGGTAGGAATGCTTCGTGTTCCTCTGCATTGTTGTAGGTTTATTTAGTTAGATGCATGACTGATGTTATAGGTGCTCAGTCAGGATATTTGGTCTAACATTGCTGGGCCTTTTTCTTGATGTATGAATGGACGTGACAAGCATCAGACAGACCTTCCTCTTTGAATCTAAGCGGTGTACTGGATTTTTCTGTGTGGGAATGAGATATTCCATACATCCATCGTTTATAAAATGAGATACTGTACTTTTGAAGTATCAGTAAGTGTTTACTAAAACAAAGAGAATAGGACTGTACTCAAGACCACCACTGTCAAGTACAAGACAAGTCCAAGAGTCATGTGTAGCCGAGATTAAGTCTTAAGGAGGTCCAATCCATGTCAAATTTGAGTCCAAATAAAAGCAAAACTGAATCTCGAACCAGATACAGTATATAATATGATATATAGTTATATGTAAATATATGACTCGAGACAGTGTGACAGTGCATTTGTTTTCCAGGACATGCATGAGTTTAACTACCATGCAAAAGTGGTGAACACCTAAACCTGGCTTTAGACTTCCCCTATGTGTTGTGACATGAATACAAACACTGATACAGATGTCCTGTCTTACTCTCTAAGAAACAACCTCCAGACCCATCATACCACATGCTTGCCTCCGCCCACTCTTGAAGACATTGACTGAGAGATCCAGGAGGCTGCTGCCAGTGAATTTGTGACTTCTGACAAATCCAGTAAGAAAACCACAAGAGCTGTTTCCAACAAGTTCACCCCTTGGTTTTCTCCTTTGGTTGTAAACAATTATTAACTGCCCCTTTTCCCTGGAATCTTGCTAAAGTGCAGTTTGTTTGCATTATATATTACTTAGGCATTTCTACATCTATATTATATTTTCAGCATTTGCCAGATTCTCTTATACAGAGCAACTTACAATTATCTCATTTATGAAACTGAACAGATGAGGTTTAAGGCCTCACTCAAGAGGGCAGTATTGGCAGCTTTATGGTCTTGATATTTGAACTTACATCCTGCAGTAGTCCAATCAGTTAACCCACTGATCTACTACTTCAATTTATATCTAATGCGTTCCATGTTTCCTTTGAATAGCGAGTGACACTTTTAATAACGAGTGACATTTTATCATTCGAATTTGCCAAATGTATATTTTCTTTTCATCTTTTACAGCTAGTTGTCTTTAGAGAGCATCACCCTTTCAGCATTAATTCCCCACTGAAGCTGCAACATCAGGCGAACACTGTCTCTGAGCTCTCAAGCTTGAATAGCTTTTATAAAAGCTGTAAAACTGTTCTCCTGATTCCAGCCCTCACAGAATGGCTTGTCTTTTCTTTACAAGACCTTTGATTTTTTTGTAAACGGAATGTTTTTGTATGTGTGTGAACGTGAAATGTCCAGAGAATTCTGTCTATTCATAAGTCAGCAAGGAGCAGACAATTTAATCTTCTGTCAGATTTTGAAGGCACAAAGAATGTTTGTGTTCAGGTTCACTTCCAGTCATCTCTCTCAGAATCATAGTCTGAAAGCATGATTCCTGCCAAGGTCCCCTGTACTAAAACTGCTGTCACACTTTTAATACAGATGACCTGCCTTTTCAATTCTCGATCATGATTTCTGTAAAGATGTATCAATTCTATGTTAACCTTTCCCCAAGAGCTGTTGAAAAACCTTCCTCATGCCTGATGACATTCTTTCAGAGTCATATAACACAGTTAAGTAAAATCATACCACAAGCATCCACTATAAAAAGGTTTTTGTTTTTTTTTAACCTAAACTAATCCAGTAAAACATGGTATGGTTATTCAGATCACTTGATAACTCATTTTAGTATTTGTTTTTATTTTTGGTGGAATTTTTAGTCAAATTTTGTCATTGCCAAATTTTATTCACCACCTCATTCTTCCCTCTTGACTGAACTAAGCAAGGCAGGTAACATGCTTTATTCCCCGAGATATTTCAGTCATATTCTGTAATGGGGTAGACTGAACATGCTTGAAGTACATCACAAAACTAATATTTCTACCTTTTCATGATATTGTTTATTAAATATAGTATGTACATACTATTCATTGAAAATGTGGATATTCAAAAGAGAATAAAAAGTTAAAAGACCCATTCCTAGAAATCAGTTTGTAATACAAATACTAGAGTTCATTTGTGGTGAAGGAATGATGGCTGGATACAACAACCTGTGGCACTGGCATGAGGCAAAAACTGATGTTTGCTGTAAAATTTCTAGCCAGCATGCAAACTACCTCTTTAATTTCTTGGTTGTATGTAGTCTGTCTGAGCATGTTTAAAAGAGTGAGTGTTAGAATGGTACATGTATTCTGTCACATACACCAGGAGTTACGTAGTTGTTTCCGAATGCAAGTGGTTACGGTTAGGTTAAGTGAACACTTGACAGAAAAACATGTCTGTGGCAAATAAAAAAAAGGGACTGTGTCCATGTGACGATGAAATGAAGAGAGAAAAAAAGCACTTTGCATGCATTTCATGGAGTCACAAAGACAGGGTAAAAGAAAAAGTACACAAAATTGAAGGATAAAGACAAAACAGACAGTAAATAATGGATGAGGATAGAGAGAACAAGAGCGAGAGTGAGAGAAGAGTGAGAGAAGAGAGAGAGAGAGAGAGAGAGAGAAAGAAAGAGAGAGGAAGTGAGAAGTGGCAGATGTGAGCACTGGCACGCACGCACAGTCTTTAGAAGCTCAGCCTTTCAGAAGCTCAGTGTAAATGCAAATTACAGTATGAGATACAGTACCTCTTATGCCACTTTCTGTAATTATAGTTTTTATTTATTTGTTTATTTTTACATAGACCGGTATATTGGTATATGTTTTAATATTTATCAAGTTATAAGGATATTGTTTGTGTGTGTGTTTGGAGGTGGGTGGATCTTTATTTATACAGTAAAGCATCATTTCTATTTCCTTTCATATACAAGCCACACCTCCATAATTGACGTAATAAAAAATCACAAATAAGGTGTCACTTCCCCTTCATTTTCAGTTTACTGGTAACTCAAATTTATGACTCAGACTCTACGTGAGGGACTGCACATTCACAGACATGACTGCAGCCTTCCTAGTGCCAGTGTAAAGAATACATCAGCACTGAAATGAACTGTAGAAGAACTGAAGTGGCTGCAGTTATGGATAACAACTGTATTTTATTCTTTAGTTTTCCAGTTATCTAGATAGATAGATAGATAGATAGATAGATAGATAGATAGATAGATAGATAGATAGATAGATAGATAGATAGATGGATGGATGGATGGATGGATGGATGGATGGATAGATAGATAGATAGATAGATAGATAGATAGATAGATAGATAGATAGATAGATAGATAGATAGATAGATAGAAGTACAAATAGTAGAAACATGTGTAAAGGAACAGTTCAGTTAATATGTAAGTATATGTAAAATAATAAATAAAGTTATAGTAGGTCATATTTGCATAGGAATATGGGAATATATAATATATGACCTGCAATAACTATATATATATAATTTTAGTGATATTGTGGTGTTCAGCATCAGATGTAGTTATCCTCACTGGCCTAAACTGCTGCTGAATGTTTTCAAACACACCAACCATGCCTAATGCTGGCTGACAGGTGGATTTTATACTCAAGCAACAGCTGACTAATTGCACATAATAGTTGCTGGGGAGTAAAGGTGGGGAGGCAACTAAACAGAGGTGCCAGGATAACTAGTTTTTGGTGCAAATAAGTGCTTTTAGGTGGTGTTTTAAGACTTGGATTCGCATGTCATTGCATAATTATATTAATTTGGAGCTGCAACACAAAAATAGTCCTATTTGGGTCAAAAGATTATACTCAATGCAGTATAACTAACAGTTTAACACGTAATTGTTCCTCCTGTCTTAGCCAATGTGGGAAATTTCTCAGTGTATACCATGTAGGCCTGTGATCATCTATCTTCCTTGTTCTGTAGCTAGAAAATAAAAAAGCACAGCATTTGTTTTCAGGTGTCCTGTAGAACCACAAGCTGTAACCGCGACTACAGTCCATTCCCACTTTCACAGAGCAATAGATTTCTTAATTGCTTACACCAATTGATGGCTTTCCATGTATATGCCAGTGCACAATAGATGTGTCCAAAAGTTCTTTCTCCTGTATACTCCAGAGAACCATGGAAACCCTCAGGATTGTATCATGTATGGAGTTAGTGCTAAAAAGTAAGTAACATAAGTCAGAAATAAGTGTTCTATAAAGGCATTTATATCAAATGCTTTAGGTTCCAAGAAAGCAAGAAAAAGGGCTTGTAATGTTTCTTTAAAAAACAACAGCAACAACAACAAAAACGATCCCCAAACCCAGGACCAGGGAGCATGGGAAAGCACTGTGGAACATTAAAATTTTACAATAAAACTCTTCAATTCTCTCAGACTTCCAAATCCCATTTAATAAAAACAAAGACATTAAACAACATAGCCCTCTGAAACATTCACTGGAATTACTGGGTTTCCCTGGAAGGCTAAGCGATCTAATTACAGGATATATGAATTTCATCCTTCAGCACAGCAGTTAATAAAGTACAAAGTGGAAGAAAAAGATATTATTAGTTATTTTTCTTGAGATTACCTCTTCAATAATTCAAAAATCCACAGCAGAGTGATGCTATTGGCAGATGGGAAAAGGAAGGTATAAAAGATTTCTTCTCTGGAAAGTGGGAAATAAAGCAGAGTGAGGTTATTACATTTCCCCCCTCTTGAGGCAGGGTTTAGTCAGTGGATAGTAACTCATTACTCATCATCTATATTCATCCTAATACTTGTGTACGTGCTCACTAACAAGTAGGCACTAAACTGTGAGGAAAAAAACACCATATCCTTAAAAGCCTTCATATAAAATAAAAATAAAAAAATCCCATGATTGCATTATTTTCGTATCACAGCCTGATTTGTGCTGTGTTATTATGCTTATTCAAAAACAACATGGCACATATTTCAAATGTATAGTTAGACTTAACTTTAAGGAACATCAGAGAGACAAGATAGATCCATGCAATAAATCCTCACCCTTCACCCGTCTCTCTGCCCCCCACCTCTGTCTGTCTGTCTGTCTTTCTGTCTGTCTGTCTGTCTGTCTGTCTGTCTGTCTGTCTCTCTCTCTCTCTCTCTCTCTCTCTCTCTCTCTCTCTCTCACACACACACACACACACACACACACACACACACACACACACACACACACACACACACACACACACACACACACACACACACACACACACACACAGCCACTTATTTCCTGAAGATTTTATCACACCCTGACTGTTTAAACGACTTCATAATTTTTTTTCTGTTTAGTTTTGTGGCAAGTCCCAGTTTATGAGCTGTTGCATGGAAACATTAACAAGCACATTAATATTAACCTACTGTTCATGTTACAGCTGGAGCTACTCGACTAAACCGGGCTTAGAATTTACACTAAAATAAAGCACACCTTGAGTTTCAAGCAGTCATGCACATCACGACATAAATATTTAATGCCTTTTGCTGTGTTATGTGCATTCTTTTCTTCAGAGATGCTTTAGAACTTAACTGTGTGATGGACCTTTAGATAAATTATTGTGCTAAATTATCAGCCTGATGTCTCTGTGCTCATTAACAGTTTGGCATTCATCCTCCACATCCTCCACATAAACACTACACTGTTGCTTAGGCTTCAAATGTAAGTGTAAACTATTTCTTTTGTCTCACAGTTTTGATACAAGTCCAAGAGGACAGTAATAAACCAAACTGGATTAAGTTATTCAAAAGTAATTTAGACTCTAATAAGAACTGCAATTCCTCAAATATCAATCTGCACATTATGTGTTTAGATTTAGAATACTAATGTTTTTCTGCATTGTGCAGTTAGGCATGAACAGAATGTCTGCCGACATTTAAATGGTAAAGGATTGTTTAGTAAGGCTGTCTACATGACATCTTCCTGTGGGAATTCTTTAGCTCTGAATGCTGCAATTGTGGAATGTAAGAGAATTATAGACAACAGGCATGTGCTTGTTTGGAAAGGCTTATGTTTGACAAGAATACTAATCTTTCCTCCAACTATCTGATAAAATATATATTACTGGTTGCTTCACTATTGTCACAAATACAGAAGAGACACCTGAAGCAAGACTGTGTAAAATAGGTACATGCATACATACATAAAATATTTAATAGAAATAAATGAAATAATAAATGAATGGATGAAATAATAAATGATGGACTTCAAGGTGTTGGACTGCTGATTGGAAGGTTGCCGCAAAGGGGCCCCGAGTTCAGTTGTGGCACAGTTGACTCTCAATTGCTCAATTGTATAAGATGAGATAAAATTTAGTCGCTCTAGATAAGGGCGCCTGCCAAATGCCGGAAATGTGAATGTAAAAATATAACCCAAGCAGGTGTGGTATCTAATATGTGTCTTAAGTTTTTTTATTTGACAGTCTGGAGCACTTCCTGTTCCTGAATGTCTTAATTTAGACATCAGATGTTTTTAATGCAAGGACATTATTGATGCAATTATTAAGAATGAGACAGACGTACCAGCCCTCCATTTTTGCACTGATCATAATAAAATGAACTTAATAGTAAAAATAATTTCAAAATTGTTGTTATTAGACAGTTATAAGCCCAGAATCACAACATTTAGATCACTGATAACATATCATATACTGTACTGTTGTTGTTCATATAAACTATGTGTCCCAAGTTTTGAACATCCTTGAGAATTCATAAAACTACAGCAAATGTTGTGCCATTAATTAAAACTACATTTTGCTAGTATTTACAAACCTGCAATAAAAATAATCATATTCTGGTAATCACTGCATATTTATTTTATAATGCATTAGAAGCACAGGTATGTGAACTTCCTCAAAGGCAGAACAACATGCAGTGATGTCTACAGAGACTTACAAATAGCAGGTCAACTAAAATATATTATATATATATGTCCCTGTGTCTCTCTGAAGCTGTAAAACAAGTCTTACAGGCTAGATCAGGCTAGATCTCAAATCTCTAGCCTTTACCTGGTCTCTTTGTCAATTGTTAAAAATGTCCAAAAACCAGCAGCTTTTTAAGCAAGTTTGACTGACTATCAAATTTACTGGTCAGGTTTTATTCCACAAAACTGTTTAAAGTTTTGTTTTTTTGGCACAGAGATTGTCATGTCCTACGATATAAGATTCTGAAGATTGTGACTTGTGGAGTAGTAAGAAATCAGTGGAGAATGTCAGATAGTCCATGGCTATGGATGGTTTAACATTACACATTGTTGAAAGAGGGAACAGTAAAAGTTTTCAATAACTGTACAGTTTTGATGCAGCCTCAGTTTCCTCTGTTCTCTTGTAGAAGTGTTGTAGACTGTCGGCCCCATTTGTGTGTGTTCTGAGATGCTTTCGTGTTCACCGTGTTTATTTGAGTTACTGTAGCCATTATGTCTGGCCTCTCTCATTAAACAGATGTTTCCTCACAGAAAACTGCCACTCACTGTATGTTCTTTTGTATTCTACCATTCTGTGTAAACTAATTTGTGGGAGACTTTAGTGTGAGAAAATCCCAGGAGATCAGCAGGTTCTGGTACTCGAACAAATGTGCAGGTGTAATGATTTGAAATAATTTGGACAGCAAAAGTGTAATTTGAATTTATTCTGTTTAGAAAGTGTTCTTATTTTATATTTATCAATATATATTTTTACAGCAAGTATAACTTTTTGTCAAATAAGCAGCTTTCTGATGTCACCAAAACATTGCACAGTGCATACAAAGTTTCTTTCTGTTTCTTTGCATGTACTGTACCAAAATCCCTACTGCTTAATTACATGATGCTTAAAGCTATACTAATTAACATTGATGCTTAACTAGCTACTGCATCTGTTCATCATACTATATTTAATCTTTTATTATATATTATTCCCAATTATACTAGCAGTTAGTTAGTTATTATGATACGTGACCAGAAAAATTATAACTCACACCTTTTTTTCTGCAGACCACTGGTCTGTTTATACTCCTTTCTATTCCTCCCATTCATAGTCAAGTGTTCCTGAGCCCCCTTGAACATCTTACTGTAGGTGCACCTGCAACAGTAAATCATCAAAATTGTCAAACAGCTTCACAATTACTGCTCTGTTAAAATGCAGGCTTTGCAGCAGCTTTGAATTAATTCAGGTTAATCTGATTACATAACACAGTACCACATAACAAAGTACCACATTCCTAGTAGCCTGATTCTAAATCACTCATTCATCTAGAAACAATAAGCGTAAATAAATGCAGCAGGGTTGGGGATTTAATCTTGACCTACAGTAACCCAACAATAAAAGCAGCTTCTGTAGCTAAGCTGCATCATACTGTTTATCCCAACCACATCACATTTTCATATCAAATTTAAAAAAATAAAATGCAAATAAATGACCCCCAATCATAATATGGAAACAAATTAGAAGTGGCAATTCTGAATGGATGCTTGAATAAAAAAACAAAAAAAGATTTGAAGGTTTGTTGTTATAAAACTCAAAGCTAAGAAAACGTGCTGCATGTACAGGACAAGAAATATGCAGGCATGCTAACACAAGCCCAGTAACACTTATTACACGTGAGCTATAGCAGCAAGGAAAGGAGAGAATTCATGTAGAGTAGGGATTCTGAAATGATGAAACAGTTACGTTTTATATGGTGAAGAAACAATGATCAGTTTTAGTCAAATAATGAGTCATTCTGCAGTAGAACTTGCAATAGCATATGAGTCCTTCTGTGATCCTGCCTTAAAAGGAATAAGCCGAACTGGGCCAAATGTGACACTGTCTTGAGGTATTTCCCCTTTCACTCTCTTCTAAGATTTTCATCTAGAAAACTAATCTTCAAAGATGCTTTATAATTAGCTATATTTTGGGTTGGTTGAATCTTGAACTACGAAGCAGACATGATTTTTAAAACTTGCATGAAAACCTATTATGAAAATATAGACATAATAAATAAAGACATCTGTCATGAACAAGGTCAAAGAGATGCTATTAATAAGCAATCTAGTGTTTTTTTGTGATCAAAATACCATTGTGCAGGTAAAAAATAGAACATGTTGTTCTCTATTATAAAAAATTATTCATAACCTGCAAAAGTCATGTACAATAAAATTGACGTTGACACAATGGTAAGATTTTTTTGTTTGTTGTGTTTGTTTACGTTAATGGTGGTGCCTGTTACGGTAAATGTACAAATGATTTATAATGGTGAGTTTGCAGTTCTGTGTTGGCACGGCCGATTGGGTGTGTAACATTCTCTCGCTTTTCATTGGTTCAAACAGATGACAATGAAATTCAGAACTTGCGCTGCAGGGCTGTGCCGAGCTGGCAGAGAGCACATTGGATTGCGTGCTAGAGCTAGCACTGTCATGGGCTATCGTCTCAAATGTCTTGTTTATGTCCTGCCAGTTCGGCACTGTGGCTGTGGCCTACACTGGTGTAGTTGTGACCTGTCATGGTGATTACATAGTTGATCACAGATACTTGGCTAAATAGTGTAGTATTATTCTGGGATTGGAAAGGGCAGCATGGTCTTGGGAGCCAATTATTCCAGGAAGCTAGCAAGTCAGCTAGGCTGTCAGCATTGTGGACAGATCCAAAGATGGGTGAGAGCTCAATGCATGCCCTTGACCACTTAGTACGAAAGCCTTTTCAGGTATAATTCGTGTTATATTTGTCTCTCTAATGTGTGTGAAAATATTTAAGGCATGATACATATTGGCAAAAATAACTAGATATACCTAACAATCCAGTATATTTACTTGCTTTTGGGGGAATAAACACTGTAATAACTGCCTGCGCTGAAGTAGGTTTATTGAATTGTGTACAGTGCAGAAAGTACAGGAAGCAGCTTTAAATCACACAGCGTAACACTGTGTCATTAGTCATGTGCAGGAAAAAAAATTAAGAAAAACATCTTTGTAGTTTTCTGATTTCTGATGCAAAACATCTGAATTTTATAAATTGTAGTAGTTGTGTAAAGATACAATCCTAATTACATGTTCACAGCTTTATCAAAGACAATAAAAACACTGTTTTACTTTGTCAGAAGGAATGTAATTTCTATACTGGAAACACTGCCGACAGTTAAGTGAATTTGTAAGTTAAAATTAAAGTGTGGTATTACAGGTTTGTGACAAACGTCACAGCACCATGGCCTAGATTTGGAATGTGCTAGATTTTCTTTGTCTCCGTAGGTCAGTTTCAGTTGTCAGCTCCATTAGAAAGACATTTTTATCAAAATATAAACTAATCGAAAATCATTTGAGACTGTTGCTTAAGAGTGAATTAACTAAGCAAATAATTGTTTCAAATTTCAAGGCTGAGGTTTAATTAATGGTAAAGGTCATCCAGACTGCTACAACTCACCTCTGTAGCATCCATAATCATCACTTCCTGATTTGTCACTTTTATTTGCATCATAACACTAAGCACACATTTAAGCAACAACACATTTAGGCAATTCCTATTATGAAATTCACCGAGCTGGATATACTTTGAATTCAAACATAGGCAAAGCACAAAACAGTAACATTACCTTTCTATAATCTAGAAATTAAATAATAAGAACATTTATTTCAGATCTATATACAGAGAAATCAATGTTGGGATGTCCAGAGGTGTCCAGTCTTATCTGCAAATGGCCAGTGTACATGCAGGTTTCATTCCAATCAATCAGGAGCCACACCTGATTCAACCTGTTTACTCGGCTGAATTTGCCATTCAATAGACTCAGGTGTGGCTTTTGCTTGCTCTAAATGAAAACTTCAAAACCCACACAACTCTTTCCTGATAAGGTTGGACACCATTTCTTTAGAACTATTTATTCTACCACAAAATGTAAACCTTTTCTGTAAGGACCTATAAATAACATAGCATGCAGCTTATGCTATACTGTATGAAAAATGTAAAACAGCTGTAAAACATAATTACAGTAATGTACTGTAAAATCTTAATCTTGTATAAAGTAACACATAACATAAAAACACTTGGATGTTCCAACTGAGCTGAAAGTTAAAAGTCTTGCCCAACCAGGGCAGCTTGGTACTATTACCACAGACTTAACCCCACTAAGAGATGGTTAAACTTTGTGTCACAGATAAGATGGTCATGCTCAAATCCCAGTGCTACCAATTTACAGTGTCAACCAAAACAGAAAATGTACTGGGCTGTGTGCTATTTTATTCTCTGTTAGATATTACAGTTTTTTTTTGTAAATTGTAAATTTTATTGTTTTACTCTTGTTTAGTGTCAGTTTTACAGTAATTTGTTGTACAAGCATGGTTTCTTAAGTTGCGTTCTGAATCCTTGCCCCCAAAACACCACAAAAACAATGTCACAAGCATAAAGTGTGACATTTTAGTATGGTCATAATAAAATTTTGGTCAACACATACTAGAAATCAGAAAATCAGAATCAGGAGGAACTGATTCATTATTCATTGTTGGTATTGTCATTAATTTTAATTTAACTTCTCTGTATGTCAATATTTCACTGTGATCAGACTCCTGTATGTGATATTTAAACCACTTTATTCTGCTTATTATGCTTTATTCTGGACCACATATTCTTTTAAGATTCATCAGGATAGCATTGGGTTTTAGTGCCTAAAGTAGTGTCCATTATAGTGTGCTACATTTGAACATGTCAGCCAAGCATCAAATTATCTTTAAAGAGTTGTTTTGTAGGTTAGAGACAAACGATAAATATTTAGTAGGTCACTTTAGCGACTGTCATCAGAAATGCATTTTAATGAAAATATAATCTAAGAGAAAATAATTTGAGACTTTTGCTTAAATGTGTAATATGAGTAAATAATTGAGTTTCAAATTTCAAGGCTTTAATTTGCATCATTTATGTCAAATGTAGCTGGCTGTATTGAGAAAAATTGAGTGAATACATTATCTGTGCAATGCCGCACAGTATTGTTCTACACCAATGATGATAATATATTCAATAGCTGACAATAAGGCTGATCTCTAGTGCTAGGGTAAAACTGGAACTGAATTATATATCAGGAAAGACCTCCAAAGACCAACAATTAGGGAAAAAAGACAAAAAGAAATGCAAAACACTGATCACAGGAATGCAAAACACTGATCACAGGAATGATGACAAAGAGACAAAAACCATACAAATTAAGGCGATCAAATGACTACAAAAAAAGGTCAAATTGAAGAGCAAAGAAAGGAGAAAGATAACAACAAACAAACTAATAAATCAGAGCACTAGAGATTAAAGTGTGGAGATATGTAGGCTGAGATAGCAAAGAAGACTTAATAAACTCCAGGTGTATTTCTATAAGGTTTTTATGAGAAAAGGGTCAATTATTTAGAATTATTTAGAATTACAGTAAACTTGGTGCTGGTGGGACTCCAAATCTTGTGTAGGGCCTCCTGAAAGCCCCTGGATTCTTACAGCCTGCAAGTACCTGCTTGAAAATGTTGTTCTGCGTTCCTGCCCTAACCTGCTTAACATGGCACACCTAAGATGAAAATAACCCATTCTGTTTTCTTCGTTAAGCCCCATGTGTAGTTTTCTAAACATTTCACATTAGCTTATAATGATGAGTTGTCAAAAAGGCTGAATCAACAAAAGTGACAAAGCAACGAACCGATGGATGTATGTTAAAAAGGTGCCAGAACATTCTGAATGCTATTAATTAGTTAAATTAATAAGCAAATTATTCTTGATACAATGTAATATAAATATTTGCTTTATCTGAAACTTCACTTTATTTGAAACTGAATAAAGAAATGAGAGGATTTGCATAAAAGTGACTTTTTTAATATCTTGCATAATATGTTGACAAAAACAATGTGAAAAAATGTAATGTTTAATATATAATTTAAGTTTTAGACCCAGATGACTATCATTTGGACAGAACTCTGGTTGTGGTGGAAACTGGCACATTAATAATGAATTCAATTATTGCAAAGCAGTCACTGCATATATTATATTGGGGATGTGGTTGCTTAGTGGTTAAGACATTGGAGTACTGATTGGAAGGTTGTGAGCTTGAATTCCATTTCCACCAAGCTGCCACTGCGGGGGCCCTTATCAAAGCCCTTAACCCTCAGTTGGTTACATAAAATGGGATTAAATGTAAGTCGCTCTGGATAATGGCGTCATGCAAATGCTGTAAATGCAAAAATGCTAAAGTAGCTCTGAATGTGGCTTAACCAATTCAATTTTACATCCAAAAATATTTTGTCTTAAACAAAAAAAACCTCAAATGTTATTTTATATATTTAATGTTATGTTATATATTCTTTCATTCTGAGTTATAATTAAGCACTAGAGATCAGACACTAAACCTTTGATGCCATTCCAAGTTGCTTGTTTTTTTTTTTATTCTTCTTTGGAAGACTATTGTGTATAATAGAGTAACAAGTGGAAGACCACCAGTAGAGACATGCTGTGATTGTTTGTCCAGAGAGGTCTGATGGTGTACAATTCACATTATTGTCACAGCTTCTGGTGTCAGAGATTATTTTTTCAACAAAGCTTAGTTCTTCTGGGACTCAATTTCTGGTACAAAATAATGCTGGCAAACATAGACTGGGATATACAGTCTTACAACTTATGAGTAAAGTGAAATCAGTGCCATTATTTTTTGGAATGTTTAACTAGTTAACACCATGAGATGTTTTGTAATGACATGTTTATAAACTACAGTATATAAATTTATACCAAGTTTGAATTTTCTTGAATTTGTAAGCTATACTGCTTCTGCTAGTACTACTACTACTACTACTACTACTACTACTACTACTACTACTACTACTACTAATAATAATAATAATAAGTATTATTATTATTATTATTATTATTATTATTATTATTATTATTATTATTATTATTATTATTATTATACCACTAAATAATTTAAAATGAATTAGAAGATATTTCTCAGACATTTAATGAACACGGGCAAGAAAATTATAGCATTGTGATAATCTTAACCAGCGTAGATGTAAATCTTTCAGTACTTAAGGAAAAAAAAGAAGATAAACAGACAAAAGTGATGCAATGTATAGTCCAACTTGCACGAGGCAAGATATGTACTTGAAGTGCAATGCAAGAGGTGCAGTAACAACAGCTGAGCTCTGCATTAAAGGAACAAAAGGCCAGTAGATGAGCTAAGTGGGTTGACCACATGCAGGAATAGAGCCCAGTGTATCCTAAAGCCACACACAGATATGTAAAAGAGGTGTTTGGTATTACTCATTATTCGATGTCAGTTTGCTGTCCTCAAAAATCCTCAATTATGTGTGACATACCATATATACTGTAATAAAAAATAATATTTGTTCAGATCCTGCATTAGCACGCAAGATTTGATCAAATCAAATGAGAAATCATTTTGGTCAACATTGTAGCACAAGCAAGTGCATTTTTTGATGTGATACAAAGCCACCTACCTTCAAAACGTATCGTTCGAAAAATGTGTTTTTGTTTATTTTATTGGATTTGAAAAGGATTGCATAATAGGACAAGAAACAAAGCCAAAGTGAGTGAATGCTTTTCCCATATCTCAAAGAACGCACTATATGCTCCTTATTTCTAAGGAGTAGATAGGTGCCTCTTCAGAATTTCTGGGCTTCCTGTCAACACAAACACTGACATAAAAACAGTTTTAATAATTTTATGAACTTATACTTTTTTATGACTATTATGTTGTTTACATTGAATCACTTACTGAGTGGTACTACAGGATATGACACTATATCTTTTCAATGCTGTTGTGGTCCTTCACCAAATTTGGTATATATGTTTGTCACATCCTGAGTGAGTTTATCTTAAGTTTGCAAGAACTATGCCAGGAAAGTTGTATAAAATTCACAGGGCATGATATGGGTATACGCCCTAGATGGGAGACGCAGTCCATCACTGACACCATGCTGAGGATTTACAGTACTTCCTGCAGCAGCTAAAGAAGTTTAACGAACCAAAGGCTATAATGGGGCACTTCTACACCTCCATTGTTGAGTCTATATTCACTAAATAGTTCAATAAACTACCCCATCACTGCTCAGACACATTACATTAATCTGACTGTTATAATGCACCCACTTTGCACATCCTGCATTAGGGTACAATTCATGTTCTATATATGTTTAAATCCAATTTCTTGGGTGTTTTTTTTTGTTTTGTTTTTTTGTAAATCTTTATGCTTATACACATTGTATTATTTTATTATTTACTGTACCTATGTACCAACACACCAAGACAGATTCTTGTACGTCTAGACTGATTCTGATGCACTGATTCTGATTCTGATGCACATACACACACACCCATGCTCTTATTCACTCCTAGGCTACAACAGTCGCACTACAGATCTACAGATCTGCAGCGTCCTCTTTCAGTATCATGGCCATTTACGTAAAGGTTTCACTGTACCGAGGGCGTGTTTAACACGTCACGGTAATGGACCAATAGACTGTCCGACACGCACAAAGTAGGCGTGGTTCATCGGACACGAGAACTAATTTAGCCGGCGAACACCGTGGCATGAGGAAGATGTTCTTCATCGGTGACAAGACTTCGAGGTTTTCTCCATAAAAACAGAAGATATCCTTTAAGAAAAAGGATATATCTAAAGGCTTTTTTTTTCTTTCTTTGTTTAAAACGTCAAAATTAGGTCAGAAACTCAAAGTACATAGAAGTATTATAGCTACAGTCTTTTACAGTACCCTAGACATATAGGTCGTTTTATTTATTTATTTCTTAGTTTGTTTGTTTGTTTATTTATTTGATAACGACACAAAAATACCCAAGGACCAACGAGAAGTTCACAAGTTTGTACTCGCCACGATGGAAAGGGAGAAGGTAAGGAGGCTAACTGAGGCTCTGTTAGCTAAGCTAGTTTACTAAATGTTAATTATTTACCAGTTATTCTGCTACTTTGTATGTAGATATTAAAGAATAATATATATATATATATATATGTATATACATATATTTTAATACGTCTCATAAGGTGTTCGAGTTAAAAACTTTGACACAAAGTGACCAAAGAGGAATGAATCTCAGGATAGCTACATTAGAGCTAATTTACTAGCATGGTGGAGTTTTAGTGACGTGATGATGGGTCAGATATACAGACATATTGTGTAAAATGTGCCTCCACCTTAAAACGTAAATGATGATGTTGCGAGAACTGTAGGGTTGTTTTTACTAAGGCTATGGCAAGTCTTGAGTGTCTAATTTATTCAAGTAATTGGACTCCAGATCTGATCACGTCCAGAACCGCACATCACGGTATGTTGCTATGGAGACCATAGGCAGTGTGTAGAATGGAGGGAGGAGGTGTGTGTGCTTTTGCACGTACTCACAGACCCTCTATTCTTCAGGATCCCCATCACACGTCACACACACACACACACACACACACACACACACACACACACACACACACACACACACACATATATATATATATGACTTACGTCATCCGGCTTCTTTGAGGTGATCAGACTGAGCTTTATTATTAAAACCGTTAAAAAGAAAATCATTAGTCATTAGATCATTAGTATCAATAGGGTTTATTATTAGCCTCAGTATTGATAAACCATCAAAGTGTTAATTTGATGACATGCTGTTGTAAGAGAGCTATAACTAGAGATGCTTCTTAGGGTAGGAACAAGTGATATCTTAACATCACACAGTCTAAATAGGCTGAAGTGGTGCAAAATATTCTCATAATAAAATATTACATATATATATATATATATATATATATATATATATATATATATAGAGAGAGAGAGAGAGAGAGAGAGAGAGAGAGAGAGAGAGAGAGATAATATAATCATATATTCACATATATTATTATTATTATTATTATTATTATTATTATTATTTCTTCAGCTCAGTCAGCTGATCAAACCTTTTGTAATTCCAAAATAATTATCAGGGTGGGCAAATAAGACCCTCCTGACACTCCAAAGAACAGAAAAGAAGACTTGACATGAGCGATAGATGGCTTAGCATAAGTCGAAGAGATCGCACAAGACTAACAGAAGGTTTGATGTGGCGTTCGTCACACAAGTGTTAGCCACTTGCTACTCAGATAGAAACCTGTAAACCTAAAAAAAAACATGGTAATATTACATGCTACTAAAGTATGTCAATACTACTAACGAAGGATTCCATAAGAAATGTTTTTGGGGACATTTAAAATGTTTTTAAACTTTTAGTTGTAGTCTAAGACACATCACAGACCTTTAGTTGATGACTTTTTAAGAATCTTCAGTTGTAGTATAAGATATATTGAATTTAGGTTGTTGACAAGGGATTTTTTGGGAACGTGCTGGGAAATGGTCTCCTTAGGGAGAACAGAAACAGCTGTCTGGTCGAGACAGGAGAATATAGCTCAGCCACAGAGCTAAGGTCACAGAGCCACTCACTTCTCATAAATGTTTGGCTGAGGTTCACTCGTCCATACATGAAATACTTAAAATAAGTAAGATCCTCATGCTTATGCTTTTCTTACTGAGTTGTACTCGTGTGAGCTTGTGTGAAAAGGGGGAAGGAGCTTGTTGTGTGGGGAGACTGGCTTCCACATCCTGTTACTATGATAAGGCACAATGGTACATTACTTTACATAAGAGAACTATGTGGTTTTTTGAGGCAGCATTCACCTTCAACTCTCGACACTGAACTTTCACAAAACGCGTTGTTGCTCTTAATCCTCACTACAGGCAGTTCAACTGAGTGTAGATGCGGCCCTTTGTATTTGTGCTACGACGTGTAATTACAACAGGTACTATTTAACAAGCTAAAGGATGAATAAGCTACCCAAAATATTATTTCTGATTTCATGGTACTCAAAGAGGTGCTGTTGTGGCTTATGCAACTTCAAAAAAGTGAATGTAATAACTTGTTTTGATTCAACAATAGTCCAGATGCTTTCCTTTTCAAGTCAGCATTCCTATGATGCGTATTCATATATTTCTGAAAACCTAATGAATAGATTAGGAAAAGGTTATAGGATGAAATTAGGTGGCATGGTAGTAATGTAGTAATATTCAATAACACAATAAAAACACAATCTGTTGTAAAGTAAAAGACCAACTCTGTTTTAGGACTGTTGTCTGCATGGGTTTTTTTCACTCGACAGTTACCAAGTTCCTTTAACCAGCACTGGCACTGTGTTGGTGGAAAATGGATTGCAGTTTTTTCGGTGATGGGAGGGAGTAAGAGATGGCGGACGTGCCGAACGTGGTGTCACTCTGACACAGAGCTAGACAGAGTTGGAAAAGAGCGAACATGATACTCAATGCTAAGGTGTCTCACTCATCAGTGTGTCTCACACAGCACTAGCACCAGGCTAGCATTATCACCCAAACAGTAATATTGTTTTACATCATTGTCTGCGTTAGTTAATACTGATGAAGTAATACTGGTAAAGTTCTGAGAGGCTGTTTTTATGTAGGAATCTTCAGCTCCTCGTGTTTCAGATGGGAGCTAGAAGATGACTGTACGTGAATGATGCAATCTCAACTTTCAAAGTTACGACCTAGCTGAGTTATATAGAGAGAGCTTTGTTCTGACACCCTTCCCTTAAAAAAAATCATTAAGAAAACGGCTTATTTACTATTTATGTATTGTTATTACATCAATATTATGTGTATCAATTATTTTCTAACAACATTCACCTTAACTTCTATATTTAGTCATTACTGAATACCAAGGCAGCCTGAAACGTCCGTGTTTCTTTTGTATACGTTTATGGAATTCCTTTGAATTTCCACCCATCATTTAAACAACCGGATTAAGTTCCTCCATGGTGACTGTTTATTACGTACTTTCTACGAGCTAGCATCAAGTCTTCTCCGCTGCCTACGTCACACGGCACGGTTTGAGTAAACTAAGAATTCAAGTGCAATGGGTAAGACACAGAGTGCCTCATCATAACATGGCGCAGTGTTTATTCACCGATGTGCACGGCCAGTTAAACCTGAAGATCTTTATTGCTACTAATGTGGCAGGTCAGCTGACACGCTACCTTGGTTTGTTATGAGGAAAAGAAGCTTGAGCGCTTGAGCGCCGGCTTGTTATCGATATAGAAAGCCGGAGTGGAGTTTTTTAATATCACTCATTAAAAAAGTCAGGATCAAGTCATATAACTAGTTAGTAGAATTTTGTTCGCCTAAAACTACTTATTCAGAGAAGGATGATTCTAATTGTCATCTAAACCAATTGTAGACCATAACAAAGACAACAAATGTATGTGAATGCTGGTTTGATTTTACTGCCTCGAACCAGTCCAGTAGTGTTAGTCCCAAAAGAAGAATGAGGATAATCTTTATGGTATTGCTTGTACGTATAACCTCTCTTACTGCAGAAAGTTCTTATCGCACTGATAATTCTAACAGAAGAAATGTGAGCTTCCTGGTAGGCTTTCATGGAATGTAAATAGTCCACTATAAAACCATTCTAATGAATAATACATCACCGGCAGCTCAGCTGATGGACCTGAGTGTTCACAGGAACTCTACCAGACAGAGTTCCAGTACAGAGAATGAGGAACAATCCTTCTATAGTGTGATTTAACACTGGGTGTGTATACATGTGCACCATTAATCGGATTACCTGTTATCAGATTATATAATCAGTCATACCAAACAGTACCACAGTTCATGAATCAGTTTATCAGGGTTTAACGAAACAAAAAAACAAAAAATCACCTGGATTTTAAGTTGATTATTAGATTCCTTTGTTTTTCTATAATGGTGAACGTGAGGAAACATGAATAGTAGAAAGAAGGAATCGTGTAGAAGGATAGCATTATGTGCAATATAAAATGAATTTAAAAAAAGCCCTTAAAAAACAAGCCTAATTTTTTTTTTACATTAGCAGTCATCATATGTAGCCTGCTTCATGTTTTAGAGACATTAACTCCTGTCCTTCTCAATTAGCTTTCATTTCATCGCAGAGCTTCGCTGCGGCTTGTCCGTGTTTACCTCCAGTGTTTACCTTTCTGTGCCCTCAATTTGCATTTTGGCTGCTGACAAATCCCATTCTCAGCAAAGACACTAGCAGATTATGTACCAAGATTGTATCAGGATAAATGAAATTAGATTCCTTTCTCACACGCGGACAGATTTTATTTGCCAAGTGTTGAATTTCCACATTCTGGCGGTGTGTCGGACAACCGAATGTAATTGCATAAAGAGCAATCTAATAAGATTTATAGCAAAATGAATAAATATAACCTGGTAAATACAAAGATCTACATGAACCTTTCTGAAGTGCATTTACCAAGTACCGTCAAAGATGTAACGTTAAACCCTACATGCGTAAATGTCTTTATTATGTACTTGTATGTGTGCATGTCAGTATTGTTTTTTTTTATTTTCTATACCTCTTGTAACCTAGGATTAAAATGTCAACGTGACCATGAAGCTTTTCATACATAAACACTCCCGTCTTTCGCAACACAAGCACCAAACTCCATATTTAGAATTCTCCAGAGCCGATATCTCTTAAAGAGACACACCCAGTGAAATATCTTCTGCTTCCAGCATTGTTGTGAGAGAAGGAAGGATATAGGTAATGTTTGAAAGTTGGCCCAGCTACCATTTGTTTCCGAATTCATGCCTCAGAAACCAGACGGTAACTTGGATGCTGTTTTTTGACATTGATAACATTTATGAAAATTTTGCGCGGTAGTGCATAAAGTTTGAAATAATACCGATTTTATTAGGACTGTCAAAGACCAGATGAAAATTTCACATAATCAAACATTACGTTGGCAAATGATCACCCGGAAGACGCTGATTAACACCCTGCTCTTTGATAACTCTACACACTATATAGGCATGTCACAGCAAGCAGAAGCCTGTTTGTTACACCTGGGTGATAAATTCTTCTCAATACAAGATTTTAAGCCCAATGGACCGTGAAAATTTTACAATACAAGTAACTCTACTTCAAGCTATTACATGTGTTATTATGAGAAGGTGTGCTTTTTTCTTTAGCACTGCAACATTAAAATAGATAATGTATTCACTTTTATTTATTTTAATTAGTTTACAATAGCTAAATAATAATATCAGTACAAGCAGGTTTGAAGGTGCCAAATAATCGGCTATTAAAACAAAGGGAACGGCTGAAAAAAAAAAGGCTGAATTATAATACAACATTTTTGCTGTCAGGTTTAAAAGTAATACTGTTCCTTTAAGACTTCTTCCACAGAATACTTAAAAGTGTGTGTGTGTGTGTGTGTGTGTGTGTGTGTGTGTGTGTGTGTGTGTGTGTGTGTGTGTGAGGGTGTGTGTGTGTGTGTGTGTCAGTGTTCACACACAAAGTAACATCCTGTACTTGTGATGGTTGAACCACGTCATCATGGACTCCTTGGCCTCCAGCAGCCTTTGGGCATGTAGTCTTATTGGGTGAAAGCCAGTGAAGGGGTGTTTCTGCTTCATGTTCTTAGCCACTCAGACCGTGTTCTACAGTTTGTCTTAGTGGTTGGGACCTTATGTAAAATGAGACACACAACTACTTGCTGACTTTTTTCAAAACATAATTGGTGAGGACTATGTTCTCCTCAGGGCTTTGTTTACATTCCGTCTGCTTCCCGCACAACACACTCCAGCTGTTAAGTAGCAGTTAAAGCACCTCCTCTAAAACTTTCTTTCCTTACAAAGACCTCACAGACTGTCGACGATGATGCTACTTTTAGAGATAGCAATAGCATAAATAAGAACCATGTTAGGATTTCTTGCTGTATGGAACATATTTACAGTCTACCTGGAGTATTTATAGCCATGGATGAACATGGGTGTTGTAAATGATATGGTGTGTATCATAGTGTCATCATAGTGCGAACTAATCAAGGTGAAATGAAGGTTAATGGCTGCCAGGAATGTATTTCAACTTGACTACAAGTTCAGTCAGTATGTAAACAATGGAAAACAGTCATATGATGCCACTGAGTGTAGTTCAACCTCTTAAAGCAGATTCATATTTCAGGAACTCTGGGGAGGACTCACAAAACATGTTGTACTTTTTGCAATAAAGGAGAGACAGCTCAGCGAATGACAGTATTGTGTTCATGGTTATTTGCCAACCGATGACTTACTATTTGGGCTGGTTTACTGGCAAGTCGTAAAGCAACTCTAAAAATAAATATACTGTTTGTAATGGGTTTACAAAGAAATGCACTTACTTATGTGTATGTGAGTGCATTCCCACCTTCAATTCTGGATTAATTTGTACATGTAAAATTGTATGTGAGATAACTGATTTATTTTCTTGGGTTATGGTTACTCTTTGTAGTCGTTATTTATTTATTTATTTATTTATTTATTTATTTATTTATTTATTTATTTTTCAGTTTTTGCCATCGACTAATCAGTCTTTGTTTTTTTTTTTGTTTTTTCCCTCCTGCAGAAAGTGACCTTCCAGCTGTTGCTGGCTGTGGGAACAGCTGTGATTGGCTCTCTTCAGTTTGGTTACAATACCGGTGTCATCAATGCACCTCAGAAGGTGAGCTTGGTATACACACACACACACACACACACACACACACACACACACACACACACACACACACACACACACACACACAGAAGGAAAAAAAACACACCCCAACCATCCCTATGACTCCCATAACCTACACTGTCCCTGACAGAAATAGCTTATTTTACGATTTAACTTTACACTCTACCAAGACATTTATTTAAGATGTCCAGCTTGTCCATTGGCCGAGTCTCAGCACTCAGTCATAAGTGTTCCAGCTCCAGCCTGTCAGGACTGTATGTTCCAGGTGTCACAGAAACACGTACTTGTCATCCTTCTGCAAATCCAACAAGGTGTTCACAATACTGCTAAGGGCCCAAAGGAGGTTTATAAACCCAGATAGGGCAATTTTCCTGGATGATGAATAATGAGGTCCAGATGATGGGGTGCACACCTTCCATTTACTGGGGAAAACAATTGGGTCTTTTTTTTTTTTAGCAAAGTTTAAAGAAGAGCCTGGATTATCATTTTGAGAAAGGTTAAAATCTACAAGACAGTGTCAATCTAGCAGCTAACTCTGGTATTAAAGTGTGTTAGGCATGTTGGGAAAAGCAGAGGGAGGGGGTAGGCCATCTATCCAAGGACACAGAAGCTCGTTGATGTGAGTATGAGGCCACGCTGGCAGTAACATACTGGAACTAGTGTAATATACCTCACACACACACACATATCCTGTTTTGGACCTGAAACGTCTAAAAGGAAGCAGTGATTCATGTAAAGTGTATGGAGGAAGAAAACTGGTGTAATCCACAGTAATGAGGTCTCTTAACAAATGGGATGGCAAAATGAATGAACACAAATTAGTTTGGGAAGTAGTGCTTAACCTTAATTACTGCAGTCAGGTGGGCTCGTAGCTTCTCCAGAGGTGAGCACAGTAGTAAGAGTAAGCTAGCGTGAAAAGGGGGTTATATGGCCTAGACTCGGCTGCTCCTGTGCAGAGTGTTTCTGATAAGATTGATAGATTTCATATCAGAAACACAGATCGACGGCACACATGCAATAAGGCAAACATGCATTTACAGACCCAATTTTTCAGCAAACCTTCTGTTGCTAGAATAAATACTTTTAATATTATATATTCAATGTTTGAGAGAGTAAAAAAAATTAATTGTATTTTGGTCATTTCAAGTATTATTTAGTAGCTATCACAAGAGAAAACCACCATTATCAAGCAGGCTTAAAGTTGGATTTGATTAGATTCAATCTAAAAGTGTGATCACTTTTTCTCTTTCTTTCTCTCTCCAAGTGAATGCTGGTAAAATTTACTGTAACTTAACACACCGCCTTGTGAAGATCATAGGTCATAGCCAACATGCTGTGAACTTTAAATGTAGACTCTGCTGTACCAGCGATTACCACACTATGCATCTAAATGCTGCAGTTGTTAAAGACACTTTTAAAACATTTAATGCTTATTTTGCTTAAAATGTGTTACTTATAGAAGACATATGCTTTGTAACATGTCCTACTGAAGAAATCTACCGTAATATATCTCAGTGTTCACAGGGGAGATATTCATAACAGAGGCACATGACGCTAGATATACAGTATATTTTGACGATGACATAGACAGGGTCATCTTATGCTCACAGTCGAGAGTGAGAACTTGTTGAACTAAAATGCGGAAACCTGATCTCCTTGAATAGTTTCCCTGCCAAGCTTCTCAACAGCGCAACATAGACCAGTTCCTGTAACACCTCCCTTTGCCTTTCTACACAGGACATGCAAATATGCATTGCTCCTCTCCCCTTTCCATAAAGTCTTTACTATAAAAAGCAAAAAAAAAAAAAGGGTGACAAAAGAAAAGCACTAGTAAGAACATATTTTTCTTCTTGTACTCTGTAATCGCCTTGGTGTTTGTCAGCACAAGTGTTCCATTGAAAAGGTTGAAAGGTAACCTGAGTTCTCGTCTGACATTTTCCTCATCCAGTCACTCGGCACCAACGGCAACAAACACATTCGACACCAAAACACTGAGCACGTTGCTCGACGCCCTCTGCAGGACAAAGACTGCATTAATATATTTCTATAACATGCTTGTTGGAACATGAATGTTGGAACAGAGAAGAAGCATTCCTTTACTTATTTGGTTTTGTAAAATGACTGCGACATTTCTAGAGATTTATGTGCATGTTTTGTGCTTGTGCTGTAGATCATCGAGAGCTTCTACAACGAGACATGGTTTGACCGATATGGTGAGACCATACCTGAAGCAGCCCTCACATCACTGTGGTCTGTCTCAGTGGCCATCTTCTCGGTAGGGGGGATGATTGGCTCCTTCTCTGTTGGTCTCTTTGTCAATCGCTTTGGCAGGTAAATTCAACCAACACTCCTTTTAACATTGTGCATTAATGTCACAAATATTTGTTGTAGAAGTCAAGCATCAAAATTTTAATCTCCATTTTCTAATCCTTTCTTTCTGTATTCTGCATTTCTACAGGAGGAACTCAATGCTCATGGTTAATGTGCTCGCCTATATCTCAGCAGCACTGATGGGCTTCTCTAAATTGGCAGCTTCCTGGGAGATGTTGATCATTGGCCGTTTCATGGTGGGGCTTTACTCTGGCCTCTCCACTGGGTTTGTACCCATGTATGTGGGTGAAGTCTCACCCACTAACCTCCGTGGGGCCTTGGGAACTCTGCATCAGCTGGGGATTGTTATAGGAATCCTGATAGCACAGGTACACCTTAGCCATACCATGACAGAGTCCAAAAAGTCTAAATGTATTCTCTTCTCTATCTATCCATAAACATAACCATAGAAATGTACATAAAAAGGTGTAATCAGATCTAATCTACCAGTAAACCATGTTTGATTTGGTTGCATGTCTGTGGTATTCACTATACAGAAATACAAAAAGAAATGAATGACTTGAAAAAAGAGGAACTAAGCATATGACTGTGTTTTGTGTACATTGTAGGTGTTTGGTCTGGATGTGATCATGGGCAACGCCAAGATGTGGCCGTTCCTGCTGAGCTTTACCTTCATCCCAGCACTGCTGCAGTGTTTCCTGTTACCCTTGTGCCCAGAGAGTCCTCGCTATCTCCTCCTCAACTGCAACGAAGAGAGCAAAGCCAGATCAGGTAAGGCTTCTCCTCCACAAGGGTTGTGTTTGACTCAGAATAATACAAGAATAATAAGTAGATTACTTTTGATACTACTGTCAACAAATTACTGTCCAAACAATTTAAAAGTGTCAGTTACTAACTTTAGAGCAGACTTATAATATACTGTAAGTGTGTCATATCACACATAAATCTCCTACTCAGTAATCATTTCCAAATTATTTTATCGTGTATCAATGATTACATACTGTATTTTTTTCTTCATGTAGTGTTGAAAAAGCTGCGTGGAACGTCAGATGTGAGTTCAGACATGCAGGAGATGAAGGAGGAAAGCAGGCAAATGATGAGGGAGAAGAAAGTGTCCATCCTAGAGCTGTTGACCTCTCGAATTTACCGACAGCCTTTAATCATTGCAGTCGTACTGCAGCTGTCACAGCAACTGTCTGGCATCAACGCTGTAAGCACACACTCACTCATGCACACACACACACACACACATTGTGTTTCATACGCTGTGTGATATATGGTCAAAGAATAAAAAGTCTCCTGGGCTTAAATAAATCAAGGTTCAGTCATTCATTCATTCAACTTTAGTGTTAAACTGTTTTGTTCTGGGTATCGAATGTTGATCATATCCCAAAAAACACTGGCCACAAAACCCCCTGGATGTGATGCCAGTAGACATGTAATGCAACTTTGCTTTTGTAGACTTTTGTATTTTGACACTGAAGTGTTGACTTAATGAAGTTTACTTTACCCAACAATATTGCATAATGTATTTTAAGTACTTACTCTGGCTCTGACACAATGCTGAATTAAAAACTGATCTGTGTACAAAACAAAAACGCACCAGGAGTAACATAACATTCCTTTACCTGTCTCATACAAATAATACAAAAGTCGTAAATGCTGCACTAAATCCTGTCTTCCTGCAGATGATGATGTGTATTTGATTTGGCTGAAGACGTTGTTTATTTGTGCAGGTCTTCTACTTTTCCACAAGCATCTTTGAGACAGCTGGTGTAGCACAACCTGTGTATGCCACTATCGGAGCGGGAGTCGTCAACACGGCGTTCACTGTGGTGTCGGTGAGTCATGAGAGAACACATCTCATTTAATTAACATCTAACGTTAAGGTGTACTGCATGGTGCTACTGTATGTATAGTAAGTTAATGGTGTCTTTATCTTGTCACTTCTTCTTTACCACAGGTGTTTTTAGTGGAGAGAGCTGGCCGCAGGTCACTACACCTAACTGGACTGATGGGTATGGCTTTGTCTGCAGTCCTGATGACAGTTGCCCAAGCACTGAAGGTATGATAAAACACTCACATACATATTCTATCTATTTGTCTTCTATATAGATCAGAAAACTACAGGTTTTCCTCAACTGAAATATGTTTCTCTGTCACATGTATCTCAACCTAGAAGTAAAGTTCCCACACATAACTGTATTTGTTCCTGCATGTCATTTTTCTCTTTTCATTGTTAGTCAATACTGAACAGGCAGGCAGTGGTTACTGGCAGTTGTTTATTTATTCTGTTCTCATGTATATGTTATGTGTCAATCTCACAGGTACAGGTCCCGTGGATGTCATACATGAGCATTGTTGCTATTTTTGCCTTTGTGGCATTCTTTGAAATTGGACCAGGCCCCATCCCTTGGTTCATCGTAGCTGAGCTGTTCGGTCAAGGCCCTCGGCCTTCTGCTATCGCTGTGGCTGGTTTCTGCAACTGGACAGCCAACTTCATAGTGGGAATGTGCTTCCAGTATGTGGCGGTAAGTCACCAGCATACTGATTATTATTTGATTGTGTAGTTTCAAATTTGTGGTTCATGGAAACTTATATAACATATTTCTCTCTCTCTCTCTCTCTCTCTCTCTCTCTCTCTCTCTCTCTCTCTCTCTCTCTCTCTCTCGCACGCGTGCACTTTCTCTTTCACAGAGCCTCTGTGGTCCATATGTCTTCATCATCTTTACGGTCCTGTTATTGATTTTCTTCATATTCACATACTTTAAAGTTCCGGAGACAAAAGGCCGGACATTTGACGAGATTTCTGCAGGTTTCTCTCAGCAAACTGCTGCAGGCATAGAAAAGCCACCTGAAGAGATGAGCAGCCTGGGGGCAGATTCTGAGCTCTGAGTTCGACTTCCTTCTTTTCCTCACACTCCTTGACACAACTATTGAGAGAAGAAAATGAAGACTGGAAAACACATTTCTCTCTCAGCTGAATACCAGACTGTTCAATGCCTATTCATTCTTTTTCATGTGTGTGTACATAGGTGGTGAAATATATATTTAAATATTTCCTACATTTTTTTATATGTACAAGAGAAAATGTTTTACCTTTTTAATCTTTATATCTGTTACCTTGTCTCTTTTACAGGAAAAAAAAATATTTTTATAATAATCATTCCTCCACCAGCAAACTCGTATCAAGGCCTAAAAAACCTGGCCTTAAACACTTTTATTCAACATACTGAATTCCATGTAACTATATTTTTCTTTTATTCACTTCACGGAGCTTTAGGATTGGGCCTTTTTTAATGTGAAATCAATAAATGGATGCAGAATTGGCTTTTGAGAGGAACGAATAGGGAAAAAAGATTAATTGTGGCTTTTTGTGGTCCTAATGGAATCTCGATTTACAGACCTGTCATTTCTGTAAAATCAAATACATATTTTATTTATTTTAGAGGTCCTTTTACTGTGCAGCTTGTCCCAAAAAACACTTGGCCCATAGGTGTGTGTGTGTGTGTGTGTGTGTGTATGTGTGTGTGTGTGTGTGTGTGTGTGTGTGTGTGTGCACGCGCATGCCCCTCAATTGTTGAACAATAAATTCTTTAGTCCTATGTATTTTAAAATGATGAATGTATTTACATTTTGACGTGTTCTTTAAATCTTCCTAAAAAATTGAGTTGCACTGACTTTAAAGAACATTTTTAAATTACCAAGTTGTAAACATGGCAGTATATCATGAATACTGTAGCGCAGTACAAGAGAATGCACAAATGAACTGTAATAACTTAGACTGTGTCATTGGTGATTTGTTTCTATATGGTTAAATTAGGCAATATTAAGGCAGTACAGGCAAGTACTGTATCACCAAGGAACCACATTTTAAAAGCAACTAGCATGTTGACAGTTTTAGAATTCCTATTTTACAGATCAAGTTTTCCTTAAGTGCTTTTCATCAGTCACGTCTGCTCTGATCTTATTCACATCTAACATTGTGAGTTTTTGTGTGTGTTTGTTTGCTATAAACTAAAAAAACATTCTGATGATGAAAGATGTGATATATTGATGTTTTCCACACTTCTAATGTCTAGCAATGCTCACATTCATAACATTTTAAATATGGAAAATCTAACTTGTAGTTTGAATAATAAATGGTTTATGTATCAGGGTGCAGGGTACAGTTTAAGGGATTTAAGGCTGATTTGCAAACGCATTCCAGAATGTGTGTGTGTGTGTGTGCATAGTTGTGTGTGTGCATAGTTGTGTGTGTGTGTGTGTGTGTGTGTCTTTTTGCTTAATGTCAACATGTCAGGGATTGGCTCAAAGGATGGACTTGACGAATTTTGTGTAATTTTCACTGTGGATTTGTAGACTCCTTGTCCCTGAATGAATCCAAATGGACACAGGGTGAACTTTCCATTGCCTTAACACAGAAAGCAGCCATGACATTATGAGTAAAGAAAAAAAAAAGAAAACTGTAAATACATAAAACAATATTTCTGTATTTTCAAAGCCTAATAGGTTTGTATTTTTTGTACAACTTTTTTCCCAGATATTATTTACTAGATTATGTTGCAATACTGGAAATATAGTTTAAAATGTTACCTTGTATAGTTGCTGGTAAATAGTATTGTATTTATTAGATGCCTAATTTATTTAGTTTTTGGACTTTAGTATGTTGTTTATTATCAATAAAAGAAAATCTTTCACTTCTTTCTTTAAACTATTTGTTGTTTAAATTGAACTCTTCTTTGAATAGCATTGGAACCGACTGCAACTCTTTATTCCACACACTTGGTGGCAGAATTTACCCAAATCATCTCTTCAGACCCTTAAACCCTTTTTGTACCCAGTTTAAATTTCAGGTAATTATACAGTAAGCACAGGATCAGGTATACTGCCTACTGCCTGAGACTTAAAAGGGTCAAGACCAAGTCATAATCAAGTTCAAATAAAAGTGATAAAAGTAAAATTAGATAGCATTTAGAGGCCACACCTTTACTTCAAATAGCCACCCATTTATGGATTTGTGAGTTGGTACTGCAGTGATTCTGTGATTTTTTTTTTTTAAGACAACCAAGTCCATTAGTGAGACCCAAGACTGAGTCCAATCTCCAAATTCAAATGGCAAAAATTCAAAGACAAATCTATGTCAATAGTAAATACAATCTAATGACCAGAATTAAATCCAAAACCTGATTTGTCATACAGGCCTAAGTAGAGGGTTTGTGTAGCAAATAACCTGGTAACTCAGTCTAGCTTACACAACCAAAGTAACAAAAGAAGTGAAGCTTCATGTCAATTTCATTAGATAGATCCAGTCTTTTATGCAAACTAGAGACACTTAATTCAATCAAGTCAGTTAAGCTGTCCACTGAATTATGTCTAAAGTATTCTTAATTTTATTAGCTTAAATCATACTCTGAATAGACGCCTGAGATAGGCACAGGCTCCGCCTGACCCGAGAAGTTCGGATAAGTGGTAGAAAATGAATGAATGAATACTCTGAATATGAAGCAGCTAGCATTTTATTTCAAATCTCTGCAGCAGCTCTTCAACAGCTTTGAGCAAATCACTGGGCTTCAGCTTCCATCCTTGGAGGAGATTTACTACTTTTGCTCATGTTTGAGGAGTACTACTATGACTCCATTGCACCTCCTGACATCCAGCAGATATTACAGAAGCAGTTATCTCTGCTCTGAATCAACCTTTCACTAAACCCCTCTCTGAACTGTAAATTTCCTCAGGCACATTCATAAGCTCAGAGTAGCAGCCTACATTTGTCTCTTACTGCTTCCGAGAGCTCTTATCTATAGCACTATAGACCATTCTGTTGACTCATGTCAGTTAGCATGTGAGAACTTACCACCACTGAAAGTCTCCATGCTGCTATTATAGATTATTATACAGATTATTTATTTTTTGCTTATTTATATATTTTTCTGGTTGTCATGGATGGCTTGGACTATGCCATGCCTGAACACCAGGGGGACTTTCTGTCAGGCTTTGTTCCATGTGTCTTTGTTTTTGATTTATGATCAAACTTTATGCATTCCCACCGCTGCACTGTTCCTCATGTTTTCCCAATTACCTTCCCTATTTAATCCTGTGGTCCTGAGTCTCTTTCTTGCTGTGTCATTGTCGATGCATCCTGTTTCTTGGAGTTGTTCTCTGTTTTATACTCTTGTTTTTGTTTTTGTCCCTCATGTTTCCTTTAATAAAACCCTTGTTAACCTCCATCCCTGCATTTGGGTCAAT
This sequence comes from Tachysurus fulvidraco, assembly GCF_022655615.1. NCBI lineage: Eukaryota > Metazoa > Chordata > Actinopteri > Siluriformes > Bagridae > Tachysurus > Tachysurus fulvidraco. The sequence continues at coordinate 18,412,305 of NC_062522.1, forward strand.
TTTCCACTTCGTGGAGGCACCTGTTTCCTGACACTTGGAGTTGCTTGGCAAATTTTATTGTACAAAGACAATAAAGGCTTATTAAGCAGACTGTGATTTGAAAAGTAATATATAATAAATGTTTGAAAAGTAACCCACAGCCCTGAGCATGTGCTTGAATCGGACAGCAATCTGAATATTGGTATTTAACCAGGGCAACTAAAAAGATCAGGTCAGTCAGAGATTACGAAATACAGCAGCTCATTACCCTCATCAGCAGCATAGTACAACTCAGAGATCAGTCATGTCTACAGAACGATTGTTAAATCAATAAACATGTTATGTTTCCCTTGTAAAAGGAGCTTGATATGTAGCACAGCATTGTAGATAGGAGAACAAGCAAATAAAAACAAAACACATTTAAACAAATCACATGAAAACCAGTAACAAGGTATTATTATTATTATTATTATTATTATTATTATTATTATTATTATTATTATACTATTTAATCTTCTGTTTCTTTCATCACAGACATCTACAGAAGCTGAAGAGTTAGTAGTTGTTCTTACTGAGGTGTGTCTAATGCAATTACTGAAGGAGTCAGTACCGCCCAGATCACAACCGCCCAGCGCCTTCTCTGTCAGAGAAACTGACTGGTGAATAAAGTGGACCATCAGCTCTAATGCTGTCAGGAAACATCAGGGATGTTTAAGGCCTCCCACTCTCTATCGTTCTCTCTGGATATAATGGAGAGAATTAGATTAAGGCTTCAGAAACCTTACGATTGCAATGAGAAATAGATCAGAAGCTGTAGATACGTTCTGTGAGCTAGCAGGGAAATAAAACTTATATCTTAATTATTTATTCAGTATCAGTAAAAGGGATCAATTGTTGTGTGGGTATATTAAGAACTACAGTATAATAGATTCAGGATTATTTAACATTTTAATTTAAGTCATCTGTCATCTATTTGTACTTATATAGTATAAAAGGTAAAAAAAAAGTGAATTCAATAAACAATGTATGTTATTTTTTTAATTTTATATATATATATATAAATTAATTAAAATTATATTTTTTAACCAACTATGAGATGAAAGCAGCCTCTTTCTCAATAATGAATCCCTGATTGTCATTTACACTGTGGGTGTTTTCAGGAAAACCTGGTATGTTGGTCTGAAATAACCCCAGACAAACACCAACACAAACTCAGGATCTGCCTCAGGACCTGGAGCTGTGACCATCTTCTGCATGGTGATGATGCTCGGTCACATTTTGAATGTGCATTTTTTTTAATATATAAATACTGTGCAATATATTCCTAGCAGTTCAATTAAAAATGTTAGTTTTCTCACAAAAATGTTACATATATTAAAGTAAATTAAATTAAACCTGTTACTGCTCTCTGAGATACCCCGTCTGCTTGTTCATAATTTTAATTGATTATCTTAGCACTAAAAGTCTGGATTATTTAAACATGTAAAATTATCATAGATGCAGCACAAAAATAATTCATTTGTTGATACTAATTTGTTGATACTTATCTGAAAAGCCACTTTCTTGCTTTTTAATTAGCTTTATAGCTCCAGTGCTAAACTAAAGCAACAATGTTCAAGTACCAACTTCATGCTTTATTGAGCATAAAGAAATTTTGATCAGGATTTGCTCCAAAAGCCTTAAATTGACTTGATGTGTAGTAGAATTCAGCCATTTAGAAAAAAATGACAATTGATTTTCAAGACTTGGGTTGATTCCAGCAGTTCTATTGACAAATGCAAAGCCGTTAAGAAGACCATAAAGCGGGAGACTCCATATAGAGTTTTCTGCACTAGAATTTGTCTTATTTTGCTTCAGCAACACTTTGTCCAACATGCCAGCGGTTCTGGGTAAAAAATATGGACTGCAAGCTTCCTGCTCTGCTAAGTATCCAGAGAAAGCAAACAAGCATGGTTGAGAGAACATCCATGGATCACTGGATAAAAGGAAGAGAGCTGAGGAATTAATGATAGCTCCAGGTTTATTGCAGCAGCAGCACAGACGCTAATGATTTCAAGGTTGGAGGAAAAAGAAAAGGAGGCAAAAAAAGGAATGCTAAAATGGGACTGAAACAAAGAGAACAGGATCATCATTTTCTTACCTCTCTTTGAGGTTTGCCTCCTTAAACATTACCCACACAATAATAGGGTGATAATCAAAAATAAGAACAAATTTCACCAGCGTTTTTTAAATGTCCATATTGTAAGAAAATGAACAGTAGCTCAGTGTACAGACTTACACATTCAGAGTCTGAAATCTTTCATAGGATTAAATTCAGTAAATTTGTGTTTTATGTATTAGAAGAAAGGATTACTTAATCAGTTAAATGTGTTGGCTCTAGGTGTGCATGGTGCCTTCCAATATTCAGACACTCTCATCTAGGGGGGGTATCCCTGCATTGTACTTTGTGTTTATGGCATGTTCATGCTGATGGACTTGGGCTTCTGACTCACAACCGGTCTTCCTAGATAGGATTTATTGTGACTCTGACCAAGAGAAAGCAGTTACTGGAGATGAATGAATAGTTTTTACGTTCTGACTGTGCCATCTCAGTGTGCATAACCATGGTAACTTAGGTGCGATTACTTACAGTATGTGTCTGCTCTCCTGTTTCAACTGTCGATCTGTTAATGTGTGTACACACACGGAGTTATGCAGTTACCAGTTTAAACCAGATATATATGTTTCTTCTTGAATATTCACTGATTTTCTGGGAATCAGGATGAAAAACAGAATGAAACAGAAACAAACACCTTACCCAGCCCCTTCCGTCATCTTAAGGCCTTAAATGAGCGAGTGCTGCTCCTGGGTCTGTTAAATGAAATTTGATTGATCCTGAGAGTCCACTGCCAAATGGCTGAAACACTACACCCACTGGAAAAAGCTTTGTGATTGAGTTTATTTGTTTGCAATTGTATGCAGAATATGCGTGCATGCACATATAGAAATTTTGCAGCTGCTTCAGGTTTCAGCATATTAGTCATGGGGCTGAGTGTTTTTGTGTCTGTGTGTGTTAGTGAGAGAGAGAGAGAGAGAGAGAGAGAGAGAGAGAGAGAGAGAGAGAGAGAGAGAGAGAGAGAGAGAATTTTTTTCCCTCGTGTTACTTAAAAATTGCAAAGCAATTAAAGTAATACAATTAGGAAAACTAAGAAAACACTGATACTGGAGATGCTTTCATTAAATGTTCAATAAATGCCTTCTTAATAAACTCTGCATACCAGCTTAATTATAGTAAGTAAATAGTTCCATACTTCACAGAAGCTAAACAAGATAAGTAAAAGTACATTATGTGAAATATTGTCTACCTTTAAGAGGATGGCATGAATCAAAATCATGGATGTAAACCATACCTTTATACTGTACACATTCAGTTGTTTTAGAAATTAATCAGTTCCACATTTTACTGTGTAGTTTATTACTTAAATTGACATTTCTGCTCATAATTTAGACAGAATGATTAATTGACGCTGAACAACTGTTATTGGTTGCTTTACATGTCATTAATATGCCCTCTTGGGGTGTCTGTGGCCTATAAAATTTGCTATGGTTTCTATGGGGTCCAGATCTTCTGCTGTCAGGGCTAGCTACATGAGACTATCACCTCCCTGACGCCTGGGCTTCTAGCCCAGTTACTGGGCTCTGCTGGACAGCCAGCTCTGAGAAGTATCCTGGAGGAATAATGGTGGACTTCACTGTCCTTACTCAGAAACTTCAGCATTCGAAATAGTATTATATGTCCAAATCTATAATTCAAATTTGTGACTTCCTTAGATTGCATGGACTGGTTTGAACTTTGTTCTGAAATGCACTATAAATTGTGGGTGCTTATAACCCACAGGTTTGTGCCTATCATACTTTCAGAGGTGGACTTCAGTAATCAAAGCAGACAGGATGCACTTGAATTCAATATGGAGTTCCTCTGTAATTCATCAGTGTTCTCATAGAACATTTCCTAAATAATATATACTATAGATGTTTTTAGTCAAAAAATTTTTTTTGCATTATTTTTCACGTGTCATTAGACTGTAGATTCTATAAATACACATTCTTGTTTGTAGGACACAATGTTCTATGAGTGGCTTCAGTTTAGAAAATATGCGTGACTCATTTTAACATCATCATTCGGTTGGAGTGCACTCCTCCTCTCTTTCTCTCTATCAGTCTCTCTCCCTAACATTCATTATTTTTCTGTCTTCCATGGTGAGGTTGTGTGTAAAATCAGGTCAAGATGAATACTAAAGCACCACAGTCTCAAACCTGAGCTATAGTTCTTCCAGGGACTTTTCATTAACTCAGTTAGCTCATTATAATGCTTGAGTTGCTCTTACCGCATGCTCTTAGTGTCTTTTACGTCATGTTACCACGTGCGGTGCAGCCCACAAACTTTTTAATATGCATGCGAAAATAAAACTTTGGAAGAACATGTAAATAGGAATATAAAATAATATAATGTAGGGGATAAGGAAAGACTTTGATGCTATATTTTGCAAATCCTTTTAGACTGTGTTACATTTATGATTAGTTTTCATCTGTTCTGATTAGTTTTGATCGATGCCATGTTATATAGCCTGGAAAGGATGCCTACTGCAGGACAATGCCCAACGTTTGTGGACATCTGACCATCACACCCATATGTGCTTGCTGTTCATCACAGTCCATCTCTTTACAGTCATCCTTTTGCTATTTTGGGAACCTCCACTATTCTGGGAAGTGTGACTGTAGGGATTTGCTCAGCCATTAGAACTTTAGTGAAATCAGGCACTGATGTCAAGCAAGCAGACCTGGGTTGCAGTTGGTGTTCCAATTTATCTCATCGGTGTTCAGTGAAGTAGAGGTCAGGGCTCTCTGCAGGCCACTCTCGTTCTTACATTGTAAACTTCCATTGAAACCATGTCTTCATGGACCTCGTTTTGGGCTAGGTACATTGTCATGCTAAAACAAGTTTCAGTTTCTTATTTTCTTGAAAGAAACCTGTAATGCTACAGCATACAAAGACAGTTGTTTATACTATCAATTTGGTAGCAATAGTCAAGTTAAGATTCATACAGTAGATGCATGAAATGTTTATATGTTTGCAAAACTTTGGCAATATAGTATTAAACATCACACAGGTAACTGAATCCCCCTCTCTTTACTTTATGTTGTTCAATTAATATGCAATGTTTCAATTTCCTTCCCATTACAGCACTTGCTCTGCTACAATGAAGGCCACTTACAACTAAAGGATGCCTCCTGAAGCAAAATGACCAATTTTAAAGATCCCTTCAATGGCCAGTCACATGCAAAGTCCAAAAGACTTAACACTTTCTTCTTATTTCTGATTCTCTTGCTGGCAGTCATTTATATTTTTAGCCACAGCAATGTGCAATGCACTATAAATGCACAATGCACTCTCTCTCTCTCTCTCTCTTTCTCTCTCTCTCTCTCTCTCTCTCTCTCTCTCTCTCTCTCTCTCTCTCTCTCTCTCTCACATGCTCTCTCTCTCATGCTCTTTCTCTCCTCTTTCTGCTACAGTCTCCTATATTGACATTGGTTTTATTGACTTTCTGGCATCATTGACAAAGACTTTTTTTTGCAGGTTCTGCTACTTCTCTTCTCTTAGCTAAATCAAAATTGGTTGTGTGATCAGCAGGATTCAGCAGAATATTATAAGACATGCAAACCTTGCTCAATAAATAATGTCCAATTTAAATAAATATTTAATCTTAAATTTCAATATATATATATAACACCCCAACAGTTACATTCAGTCTTGTTTTATTACAGACGTGTCTAAATCTAATAAAACAATTTTAAGTATAGGTCTCTGTGATTTGTTGCACATGGTTTAGGACCTCTGTGATCTCAATCAATATACTGTACTTTTCAGGGTTAATGTTAGCTCCAGGAAAATAATTCATTGTTCATTTCTTTAGCACATTCTCATTCTAATATATATTATTTTAAAACAAGAACTCTTTCATAGGGTGCCGCAATGGTGCATGATGGATTTGCACATCTCAAAAACATGTTTGCAAGTGGACTAAGTGGAACAAATTGCTGTGCTAAACCAAAAGGGCAACATTGTGACCATTGTAAAGTGTAAAGCTATCCGTCCATCCATCCGTCCACCCACCCACTCATTCATTCATTCATTCATTCATTCATTCATTCATTCATTCATTCATTCATTCATTCATTCATTCATTCATTCATCTGTTCATTAATTCATTAGTTCCTTCATTCATTCATTTGGTTGTTCGTTCCTTCCTTCCTTCCTTCCTTCCTTCCTTCCTTCCTTCCTTCCTTCCTTCATTCATTCATTCATTCATTCATTCATTCATTCATACATCCAGTATAAATTAACATCCAGTAATTAATTAATTCATAAATCTGTTCATTTGTTCGTTAATTCATTCATTCATTCGTTCATCCAGTAATCCAATCATTCATTGATCCATCCTTCAATCCATTCATCCATTTATCCATCCATCCATCCATCCATCCATCCATCCATCCATTCATTCATTCATTTTCATTAATCCCTTTATTTTGGGAATCCACTTGTTATAGAGAAAACATTGCTCTTATAATCATCATTATCAGTGTATCCTTCATACCCTGAATGGGACACAAATGTTTAAGCAGAAACATGGATATCCAGATAAACACACTGGGTTGCTGGTCACACCCTCAATTATTTGTCCTACATCCGATTGTAATAGCTATAGTATTACTTGGTATATGTGTAAAATGTGTGTTGCTTCAGGTTGTGATGCTCTGACAGTTTAATGACCAGCAGCTTGTGGTGCGCGAGGGAGCGTAACTGCCGCTGTGCGCGGGAAGCGCGTGACAGAACTGCGCCTATTGGAGCAGAGAGAGGAGGCTGAGCTACAATCTGTACAACAAGCCCAGCCAGTGAGGACAGTCACGCTCGTGCACGACGGTTAGGACAAATTACTCGATTGTAGCTGGTCGGTTTTCGACTTTTTGGACATTATTATCAATAAAACGGGTATTATACGTGAGGAAAACCGGTCTGGCACCTGTCCGACTCTCTCTCTCTCTCTCTCTCTCTCTCTCTCTCTCTCTCTCTCTCTCTCTCTCTCTCTCTCTCTCTCTGTCTCTCTGTCTCTCTCTCTCTCTGTCTCTCTCCATCCCACCGAAAGCACAGATGCTTTTCACAAACTGAGGTAAGAAAGTACTTTTCTTTTCCTACACCTTCATCACTCTAGAAATCCAAACAAAACACTAAACTCTACCTTTCCACTGTTCACTATTCACCTCTATAATGTGGATATTCTGTAATGTACCTTTACAAAAAGCTGCACATTCCTTCTGTAATTTCATTTAAAGCTTTAAAGGATTTACAGTACTATAGATAATGGTGTATTTTATCTGAGAGAGTGTGGTCCTGTGGTTATAGTTACAGCTCCTTTATTACCATCATTAACTTGTCTGGAGATCTATAGCAGGATTGTCTGGAAGTGGTTTCAGGAACTGTATATTTTATTTTAGATTTTTATTCCAATTTTAGCTTATGCAAGGTTTTTCACAAGAGCTTTTAACTGTGTCTAATTCCCAATAATATTAGCCATTGAGCAACCATTAAACATGTTCTGGATATGGGGTTTATTAAAAATATTATTATATATTTAAATTATGTATTAAAAAGACAATGGTAGTTTGACATACTTTCATTCATGTGCTTCTGGATTTATGAATTTTTTCCACATGATTTTCAGTACTACTTTCAGGCTTATAAACCACACACGTGTGTTTCATGTGTCTAGGAATACCATACACTTGTGTTTCATGTGTCTAGGAATACCATACACTTGTGTTTCATTTGTCTAGGAATACCACACACATGAAATATGTTTATATTGAAATGTTCAATATGGTCGATTTTATTGGTCAATGCTGTTTTTTCATACTTCCTGTGAGAAGTTAGCAGATACACTGGTCTCACACATGGAGCATTGCAAAGAGATTGCAGAATATATGATTTTTCATAGGACAGAAACATAAATAATATCAAACAGAAGATCTAAAATGCACAATTTACTGTTAGTGCCTAAAAAAGAGGAAGAGTTTTTTTTTTTTTGCTTACCGTTTTCCAGTTACATTCGGTGTCATATTAATAGGATAGTTAGTAAATAACATGATCGGTGTGATAGTGGCGATGGCTGTACTTGTGTGAAAGTTTTTTGTGTGAAAGTGAAAGGTTTTGAAGCTGATGTGTTTGATGACTACAAATGACTAAATGAGTGAACTGTGTAGGGTAAAGAATTAAAGCACCGCTGCATCAAAATTTTAGAGATGAAGCAAGAAGTAATTCAGAAGTGAGAACTTGGAGCCTGGAATGACTTTATTTTTTACCATGCATTTGAAGTACAAGGTGGGAAAAATCTATGGATGCCTCCATTGTTCATCTTTTGTTAGACACAAGCTAGTGAGGAGGCAGGCTTAATGGTTAGGATGTTTGCCTAGCATCTCCAGGGTTGGGGGTTTGATTTCCACCTCCATCCTTTGTGCTCTCAGTTTGCTGGCTCTTGGGTTTCTTTCAGGCACTCTGAGTTCCTCCTCAGTGAAAAACTAATGTTATAGTCTGATTGCATCTCTAAATTGTCTATTTATTTCAATTCATCAGTTAAAGGTGTCTCTTTCTCTGTGCACAGGGTCCCGGCAACCCTGTGTAGGGTAAACCATACTGAAAATGGAAGGATAGGTCTGTCTGATCTTAAACAAATACTAGCTGGACGTAGGGGGACTTATGAGTTATGACCTTTACAAATACAGCATAAATCCTTCTGCCCTTACTGTCAGCATAGTGGAACGGTATTGTGGGTAATGCAGGAAACTAGGGATAAAAGCTAATAGCACATAGAAAATAGCACAACATGTTAAGAAAAGAAATTTTGCAATGGAAAAAAGAATTCCATTGCAAAATAAGTCTTGGACACCATGTAAGGTTGGATTTGTTTTGTTAGAGTATGTAATAGATACGATTTGTTGTCTAATCTTTTGACAGTGTGCATTAAGATTATGACTGCAATCAGAACAAAATGCTTCCACCTGATATCATGCAAGTTGTATATGTTTTCTCCTGCTATATCTTCCACTAATGCACACAAATACAGCTGTTGTTTACCTCTTATCTTCCTTTGTCAGTACCTGCACAGCATCTGTTGAAGAACCTCCAGTTGAAGCCATCATATTCTCCGTGTACATCTTGACAGAAACTGCACTAACAGGGCTCGGGTCTCGGATTAATTGCTTGCGTAAGGTGCCTGTAGACAGAGATGTCTGAATATTTTACTGCACTTAGAGAGAGTAAGCCAGATTGTGTTTACACAAGACTGCTTTATTAAAGAAGGAAGTCAGGAAAGCTGATACATTAGGCCACGTAAGCGAATAACTTGGTACATTTCCAATTTTCTCTTGAATTTTCTCTGCATTTTTACTGCCTCTCTCCTTCTCCCACTCCGTCTCACACTCATATCTTTCTCTATTTCTGACTCTGGTTCATATTTCTTGTGGTCAGTGCTGCTATTATTGTATGAAGAGCTATGAAAAGATTTGGGTAGATGATGCTGAGGGCAAGAGCTATTAGAGGTATTAGTGATTGCTCTCTCTGTGACCTTGCCAGTGGAATTGTCAGTTGAGTGCTTCTGCAGAGGAAAACACTGTCAACCACTCAGTTTAGCAACTAGTCATGGCTGTTGGTTGAGTGTAATTGCTGGGGTGTGTGTGGAGAACCACAAAATAATAGAGCTTGGATGAGTTAATGGACAATAGAGTGGACCATTAGAAGACATAGACACTAGCTAAACTTTTTCTGCTGAAACAAAACAATAAAGAAATTAAATGTAGGAGGTGCTAAAAGAAAAATCACCCCGAATAATCTCTATATTCATTTTTATCATTAAACAAGATCTGCAAGATTTCCTTTCTCAAAAATGGTGAGTGAGATGAAGAAGCTTTTCCTTTGTGGATTCTAACAGAGAAACCCGTCTGTTATGTCTTAAGCATTGTCACATTTTACACAGTATAGCTGGCCTATTTTGGCACCCAGTGAATGAACCAACTACTCGTTGCATGCTCCGGTGGTGACTAGTAGTGTTGTGTGCTATGTACAGCAATGCACACAACACCGAAAATGATGCTCTCCAAGCATGATTCCTTTTTGTCAACAATCACTTATGGACTGTGAACCCCACTGCCACTAGATGCAAGTACAATGCTAAGAAAAAGTGATCAGAGCCCGAGAGGAATTCAAATTCATCTCTGATTCCTGTTCTGTTAAACATCTCGTTATGTAGGAGTGTGGGGACAAAATATCAGCACAATAACATTGCTTCTGCAAGAAACGTTTTGGCTCCCCAATCAACATTTCTATTATTTTCCACTTGTATTTTTGTTTCCTTACAAAGTGTTGATAGTCACATAAAAGACAGCTCTGGCAGAAAGCAGGATTTGGAGATTTGGGGGATTTTGGGACTTGCTTTGGGCAAGGTCTCTTCAGGTGAAAAGTGGTGTAGTTTACACACTTTTACAACAACTGAATGCAAACAGTACAAGCAGTGTAGTGTGAAATGGTCAGTGATTCTGAGACTTTGAATGTTATGTAGTATGCACTCAGAATTATATTAGAGATTGTTGGCGTTTTTTTGGCAAGCATATTGCAACAGCACAAGCATTGACCAGCTAGTGTCCACCTGTGATGTCAGAGCACAAGACAGATTTTTTTTTTTTTGCAAATATTTCAGTATAAAATATTTATTTATATGGTGTTTCAGGATGGAGTTTTCCTTTCAAATCACAAAGATCTTGCAACACACTGTTCATGTAAACTTTATTTCTGGTTGCTGGCTAAGAACAAGGAGTAAAAGCAAAACCCACATTTTTAAGGAAATCCAGATTTTAATACTGATGAGACTGTGACATAAAGTCATTTATAATACTGTGCACAAACTGTTCTTTGCCATGATTTTAGACTACAAAAATCGCTAGGGTGCAGTGTTTATGTTAATTTATTGCATGAGATGAGCCTTATCAAGTAGATAATCGCTTTAAATTGTCGCAGTCGTCTAACTATAGACACATACAGATGAGCAAATCTTATTCACGTGTATCTAGCTACACTGTTTGGACAGTTCTCTCCTGTGTAGCTTTACATACGAGGATTTATGCTTAATAGCAAGTAGAAGCCATAGTAGTGGAGACAAGGCCACACTTCAGAGTGTGATCATTGTTGATAGGGTGTTTTTTTTTTTTATACAGCAAAGGCAATCAAGGCCAAATGAATTGCAGACTATAGCTCTCTGTAGTGGGAGGGGGAGTGAACAAAAGGGTCTGCTTTAGAACTGCTCTTCAAGCAACAAATCAAAAATAAATCATCTTGTGTCAACCTGATATCACCCCTTTAACAAATCCTGTGGCATTCTATAGAGCATCAATCTCCCCATTGCCTGTTTCTACATTAGTACAATAGAATTACTTAAGACAGGCCAATTTAGATATCCTCTGTTCTCTGCAGATATGATGTTCTATCTATCACGATTAGAAAAGCAGAGGAAATAGATTGTGTTGGAATTGATTTTCTAGTAGTAGAGTTTTTGCTTTGTAGTCAGGATCCTTTCTTTCACATCAGCCGTAATGGATGAACTCATTCTTCATGTTGTGGTGAGCTACTGTGACAGGAGCTTGAATGGCTTCCTGCAAGACCACCAGAGGGCAGGCTGGCAGGTGTTTCCTCATCACACACTTTGTTGTGTTTATGTGGGCGGTACTTCATCCTTACAACCTGTCTGTTGTTTCCCACCATTACGATTGACAAGACCTTCTGACCCCCACTAGCACAGCATACACACTTTGTTAATATCAATTATTTGTTGATAAATAAGGCCTAATATGTGCATTCAAATATTTTATTTTAATGTCTCTCAAAGCTCTGTGTACTGTATGTGTATGTGAAAAAAGTATTTGCCTTGTATGTATTTTATGTATTTTTCAGTAATTTCACAAAACTGTAGCTGAAACCGGAGCAATCAGTATGTGTTTATAGGTTTCTAAGGCACTTCAAACTATGTTCCTCTGACCTTTAAAATGAATTCAAATGGATGTGGATTGTACATTATGCCGGATGCGTCAAGCAGTAATTTTGTACAATATGAAAATTATTATATAGTAAATGTCATAGATTTACAGTTGTGCAGATGCTTGGGTTTAGTTGACATTAATGGACTATGCCATTGCATAAGAAGATAAAAAGCACACGACTTCATACATAATTATTATTTTTTTAATTAACAGCATTTGTGATAGAAACATTTTGGACACTCTTCTTCATTTTGGAGATCATCTCAACACTGACATCTTCTCAACATCCTTGGAGCTTCACTCAGGAGGATTTTTCTCTGTGCTTTTCCTAAACACACTGATATTGTGGGTGCGCTATCATGTCTGTAGCATCCATCTAAGTATGGGTTACCCGTAGCAATGAATAAATAAGCTTGGCCACTCATGATGATGACATGTGCTGTACCATCCAGGCATTCAGCAGAGAGTATTAGGGGATCTAATCTTTGTACGGAACACATTTTCCAAGTTAACAACCTGCTGCCACCAAATCGCACGGCTCTATGTCACTTCTGCCAAATTCTAATCCTTGCAGCATGATACAAAAGGAGGCCAGATTTCATCTAAACCAACTTTAGTCCAGATTTAAAGCTTCTGTGCTCACTGGAGACATGTTCCTTCTTTTTGTTTTGTGTTCACATTATCAGTTGATATGATGTGTGCTGTGATAGACCCTTTAAGAAACAAACGTTATGAAAGTGGATCCATATTTAATTTTTTAATCATTTTATGCACTTGCCTTATTTTTTTTTTCTTGAGTCAATACTTTACCAAACAAAATCCTGCGCTACAACCAGCATAAATAACAGCAACGATTATGCCACATACATGTATTTGTTGTCGTTTTGTTGACTACAACACACATTTAATCCACATGCTGCAGTCATGTGACTTGACATTTATGTACGTACAGGTTGTGTTGTTGGTGGTGCAGTGTGCAATCTGGAATTTCTCTTTGTATACAGTGTTTGTATAAAACAGTAGAGTTGCTGTGATGTGAGGGATCAGTTCTCTAACACAATAATGGTTTATCAACGTAATGGTTTAAATCACGGCACATACGGGAAGCTGCAGTGATGGCAGGATAAATTTCAGCTGTCATACAGAAGAGAGCCATGACCCTCTCTATCGGCCTGTCTATCTTTCGCACACAATCTTTCACAACTTTATTCTTTCTGTCTTGTTTCTTTGATCTTTATACTTTCTCTCTCTCCGTTTCTCCCCAAGCTTAAATGCAGCAGTCACCGATAGACAGATTTTCCACTAGAGATTAAAATGCTCTTTATTTTCTCTCGCCTCTTCTTCCGACTTGCTTTTCCTTTTTTCCCTTCAATGTTTCCTTGTTCTCACAGAGGTAGTACCACATTCCCTGAACATTGCCTGAAACCAACGCAGTGAAAATGGAAATTAAGAGAAAATAACCGATCTTCATATTGCTTCATATTTGTACCATTCATTTGATCCCCCACACTTCTCCCACAGCTTTGTGTTTTATTCCCTGCTGTTGGCCATGTATTTATCATTATCACAGGAGCAAGGTATTTTGAGCCATTAACCTTAAGTACAATCTGTGTTTATGGAGTGGAAGTGTTGCCTAGTGGAGAGCTTTTGATAAAATGATATTCCTATTCCCTTGTCGACTAAACATGTCCAAAGGGAATCGTTTTGGCTTCTTTGAAATGCACATATAAATGAAGGGCACATAAGAGAGGGCAAGATGAGGTTGAGCAAAATTACACTATGTGCACTTCGGTGCATTCTCCATGGGCACGGTGTCTTCACTGAGATGGTCAATTTGAACAAACTGTCAACCCTTTTTCCTGTAAAAAACCTTATTTGCAGTTATGGTCAGTGTGTGGGTGTGCATAAGAGGCAGAAAGAGGAGTGTGTGGTTATTTTATTGTCTATTGGTCCAAATCCAAAACAAATTTATGCAAATTATGCAGGATTAGCTGCCTGTAGCATATGAGCTGATTTTCGTCCCAAACCTAATTTAATATTTATCTATTACAGAATTCCTGAGCATGCTACAGATCTGTCAGAGTCAGACAAAAAATATCCACAGCGTCTTTCAGAGCTTTTTTGGAAGGAGCCTACATAAAAGGGAGATGGATTTTAGTGTGTCTGTGGGAATTTGTGCCAGTTCATTCACGTGCTATATAGGTCTGTCTCTGAAGCTCCGAACCACAATCAGCATTCCAGTTCACCCCAGAAGTGTTCATTTAGGACGAGTTCAGCAGCAAACCATGTCTTTATGTACTTTAATTTGAACATAGTGGCACATGCTGGAGCAGTAAACATCCTTTCCTGAATCTTTTGGCACAAAGTTGTAAGCATACAATTTGAAAACAAAAGTTTAAAATATCTTTATATGCAATAGCATTAACATTAACCCTCACTAGAAATGAGGGGCCACTGTATTACTGTAGGCAATAAGTATAACGGAAGGTCACATTCTCCTGGCAGCTGCTAAACCCAGATGGATTCAGCACTCGGTTGTCTCATTTTGTAAGTTTGCTTGGTCTAAAATTTCAGGGATGAGCTCTTGTTGCTCCTGGCAACACAATAATAATAGGTTGACTGAGGTGGTGTGGCTGAAACACCTGAACTCATTTAGTCATTGAGAGGAACTCTTTCTTTTGGCCATGAGGTGTATAAATATACAGTTGCACTTATATGACTGCAAAAGTTAGAAGCTGCCATGTAATAGCCAATAAGTAACTGAAAAGGCTGTTTGTTGTGCATGGTAGTATGTAAAAGATCAGTGATGAAATTGCAGTGTTTAGAAAGGAGAAAACATGCTTGAACTGCAACCTGGTGAATCTACTCATCACCCATGCAAATGTGGACAAGTAAGCAACGATGATGAACAAATATGACTTGAAATCAGCTTGTGTGCCAGGGCGGCCAAATCATTCACCCCTGTGGATCTAATTCATAATGCATATGTCCCATCTTTCAGCATCAAAGCTCTGGGTATTTGTTGATAGTGACCTCAGTAACTGAGTTGGATTTACTGAAATCCTTGTTTCGACATGTATGGTGGGTCAGGTATCGAAGACCATTTTTTATATTTTGAATACAATTTTATTAAGGAATAAATACATTTGTGTCACAAAACAAGTACCAAAATTCAGATCCAAATGCAGGGATAGCGTACCAAATTCAGATTCAAACAGATTCAATAAAAATAACAGAAATACAAACACATAAAAATGCTGGTGGAAAACAATGACTACCAATGATTACCAAAACAAAACAGAAACATGAAACCAGTAGCCAAAAAAAAGGAGACTAAACCAGGAGACAAACTCAAGGACTCAGTGTCCTCAAAAACATGCATTGACTCAAAAACAGACACAAGATGACATAGTATTATTAGGGAAGGTAATCAGAGAACCATAAGGAACAGGTGTGCAGAGGCAGGAACGGGATAAGGATGGGGCATGGCACAAAGGAAAAAAGCACATGGAACAAGATATAAACAAATGGCCCCTTATCTGCCCCTGGCAGGGAATTGTCCAAACCATCTTTGGTTCATTTACTATTCAGTTTGATTTGTTTTGCCACAGTGTATAAGAATATACAAAAAGAACTCCTGCTATGTGTCATGTGGCCAGAGTAAAGGCTAAAATATATTTAATTGTTCATAAATGTTCAAACAAAAACTGTAAGCAAATCTTTAGCAAGAAATTCTAAAATGTATATGAGCACAGAAAACATAGAGCTTTGGTGCAAAATAAAATATTTGTAGAATTTATTAGTAATCTATGACTCTTTTGATTGAGTGATTGATTGATTGATTGATCTTCTAGTACTCCAACTTGAGTCTTTTTGGCTCAGTTGAAATTTAGCAGCTTGCATCTCAATTGCCCATATTACATAACACGTATGACTCACTTTCTAAAGTCGAGTTGAATTATTTTTGCATTGCAACCGTATCAAACCGCAGCGACTCTCTTGTAAACGCCTCAGACCATCTTTGTTAGGCCTCAGACATGTGTTTTTGGTTGCGCCCAATGGATAGTTGCACCCAGTAGATAAACAGTTGGCTTGCACTGTTGATAGATGAACACCTTTCTTCTCTAATATCAGTTTTAGGTAATAGTTTCACTCAGTGTTTATTTTGAGCTCAAGACTCAATTCATTCATAGAGCATTTTTTATTAGCAGTGCTTTTTATCTTCTTTTAGGAAGGAAGGCTACAGGCCAAATGTTCTAATTTTGTGTCTCTTGAAGTATGATGAAGATCTAAATGTGACTGTTACATAAATCAGACAAGAGTGTTTATTCTTGACTTGACTCTCTCTCTCTCTCTCTCTCTCTCTCTCTCTCTCTCTCTCTCTCTCTCTCTCTGTCTCTGTCTGTCTCTCTCTCTCTCTCTCTTTGTCTCTCTCTCTCTCTCTCTCTCTCTCTCTCTCTCTGTCTCTGTCTGTCTCTCTCTCTCTCTCTCTCTCTCTCTCTCTCTCTCTCTCTCTCTCTCTGTCTGTATGCCAAGGTGAACTACAGGGGCAGAACACATAAACACAGAGACCATACAGTCTTGCACACTTGCCTGAGGGGTCATGATTCATGTTTGTGAATCATTTTGCCCTTTTGTCTTCAATCTCCATCACTCAATCGACTACTGCATGTCATGTTCCTTATCTCTACATTACCACAAAATGCAGAACTGCAAAAATAAAGCTTTGAATTTTGCAAGATTCAGGAACTTCTACCTTACTACATACATACATACATACATACATACATACATACATACATACATACATACATACATACATACATACATACATACATACATACATACATACATACATACATACATACATACATACATACATCAGGGGTGGACAAAGGGTTCATTAGCTAGCTAACTGGTAAACAATGCTCTAGTGTGCTACCCAGTTTCATGTTTTTGTTTTTTTTTTGTTTTTTGAGTGTGGAAACAGATTTACTTATGCTGATACATGGTAGCTAACAGAATGTAATAATGTGTCTTGTGCTAGTTTACTAGTTAAGTGCATTTAAAAGAGATGGAGCATATCCTGTTTGTGTTCTTCATCAAGTCATTGGTAAATATTTCATTTGAGATTTGTTGTTCTATTTATGCAATGCATGTAAAAGACATCATTTGAGTCTACCTTAGTTTTCATTTTCTTTTGATATGTCTGACTGAGATGACTTAATTTCTGAAAGTTACAACAAGTTATTGTATATGTGCATTCATGTCTGCGCTTTATTTGAGTAGATGGCATAATATATTTGCGTTGTTTGTCTGCGTGAGCACCATGTACTGGGTTTGCATTGGGAGTCGCTTGCATGCATTTCCTAATCCTAAATCCTTTTCTCTTGTTCTCTCTGACACTGACACTTGCTGCCTGATTTCTCCCAACCAGAATGAGATTTTTGTTTTTGTCTGCTTCATGTTCTGAGGAGCTGGATGTGGATGATTATGATCGGGCTGCCACTGAATTGCCTCCTAAAGAGTAGCAATCAGTTGCGTTTGTGGAGCTGCTGGAGGTTGTAAAAAATAAAGTTTTTCCTTCTGTAAGCAAGGGCGTCTCCAGGGCATCTTGTTGATGATAGGTTTCATGAGGCAAAACGGCAGTCAGAAACCTGGGCCTTCTTCTAGCCGTTGGCTTCAGCCTAGTGCCACTAGGCAGGAGAGGAAGGCTAGTGTTGCTAACCAGGCTCTTCTCTTAAGGATTATCTTAAAGGTTCTCTTAAGGATACTTCTTGGTATATTCATGTCAGAAGAGACCTCCTGTCTCAGGCACAGCGTTTGATTCTCCATTGTCACTCCTAGATACCAGCTCTTAGATTCTTCACTTGTAACTGGGTTGTTTTATATTGTTTAATTTGTCTCAAATACTCAAAGTGTCTCTTAAGTCATTAGATGAATTAACATTCATCTAATGACTTAAGAGACACTTTGAGTATTTTGAAAGCAATGCTCTGGCTTTTTAAGAACTTCAAGGAAATCCTTCTGAAACTGGATAAGAAAATGCAAAGAGTGTGCAAATGCAATGAAAAATATATGACACTGTCAATAACGAATTTAAATCATTGCATTATTTTATATGTAGTATTTCATAGAATATTTATGTCTCATTTTACTTTACTGCATAATTGACATTCATGAGGGCATTTTTGTATAGCATACAACTAGAATACCAGGAGATATTATTCCCTCCTTTTAAAACAAGAGAGCTGCTCTGTGCCTCACTCAAGCCCTGGCATGATTTTAATTAATCCCATTGGGTCAGTCAAAGAGAGGCCTTTACCACTTCTTGTGTGTCTATGTGTGAGTGCATATTGTATATTTTTTTGACCTTGTGGGGACACAGGTGGCTAGTTACAGGAAAACACACAACAAGTAACAAGACAAAAGTGTCCTGCCTGGACAGTAGGTGAACATTCTTGTGTGTCTTGTCACCAGCCTGCACTTTTCGTTTGTTTGTTTTTCTTGGTGCCCTGTGACATCGCTCCGCACATGTTTCTGTGGGGGACTCCACTTTACTTCCTGTTTTTCGATGGAGGATCCCATCTCACTTCTTGCCCACGGGGCATTTTTCAGGACTTTTTTGTGCTCCTGTGGGGGAGGTGACATGGTACCAGCCTTATGTGGAGGTTTTTCCCCCTCCCTCCCTCCGTCCCTTTCCGGACATGGCTCGGCCCTTCTGCTCGACTGTGGACGTGGCTTGCCCTTTTACTCGACTGTGGACATCGCTCAGCCCGCTCTGGCTACGCCACCGTGTGCCTTGCTCTTCCCTCCTGCCTCGCCGTGTGCCTTGCTCCACCCTCCTCCCTTGCCGTATGCCTTGCTCTCTCCTCCTGCATTTATGTTATCCCTGTACTTGGGGCTGTACTTTATCTGTTAAGACACCCGCTTTTTCTGACAATTGTGTGGGTGTTTTGAAGCCCTGCCTGTCCCCTGTAGTGTTATATATTAGGAAAATTACTTAGTAGGGCCTCCCTTTGGCATGGATTGCTGTCATGTTGACATGATTGCATCTTACAATTCCTAGAGATTTTTAAGGTGCACATTACATCCTGCATCCTACCATATCTAAAGGGTATTCTTTTGGATTTAGATCCAGTGAATGGTTATGTTCCTGAAAGCAGTTTGAGATCATGTTTTCTTTTTGACGTGTTGGATTATAATGCTGGAAGTAGCGATTAATAGATGGACAGTTCTGTCCATGAAGAGATGTATATGGTCAGCAACAATACTTAAATAGGTTGATTGATTGGTATTAACAGGCCCAAAGTGTGCCAGGAAAACAATCCCAACACCTTTACATGACCCTAAGCAACCTGGACTGTTGACAAGCTGTTTGCACTAAATTCTGACCCTACCAGCAGAAACAGATTTATCATCGCAGGCTGTTTTGACCAGTCTTTGACTGTCCAGTTTTTGTGAGTCTTCACTGCAGTTGCGGCTTTCTGTTCTTGGTTGATTGAATATTTGATATGGTCTTCACCTTATATTTTAAAGGGTTGCATTCTGAGATGCCTTTATGCTCATAACAATTGTACAGAGTGGTTATCTAAGCCTTTCTCTTATCTAGAACCAGTCTGGCCATTCTCTGTTGACCTCTCTGAGCTGTTTTCTCTTAGCCCAGTGCACTGCATTTAATACACATAAGTTTTATCATTAAGATTTGATCACAAGCAATGTATCATTTTTTTTTTGTCTCTAACACTCTGTCGAGTGTGTATTAGAGACAAGAAAGTCTTAGAGTTATAGATGTTCAGTTTTCAGGCTATTGGATTTTCAGTCTATAGATAGTTGGTGATGTATAACATATGGACCCATTCCCATTTGTACTGTGGTTATATATTGTACAATAATCTTCCCCTTATTCCCTTGAGTCTCACAGTAGTGCAGTACCTACTTAACAGTCTACTTTACAGTATTCTGCAAATAATTTTGCATATTTGAAGTTGCTGAGTCTCTAATTTGACTTAAATTTTGAATGTGCTACCTTAAGCTTGAGACTCGTGTTAGAAATTGCTGCTGTCCTAGCATGCTAAAACATAATTTTCATTTACATTTTTTATTAAAAAATTAACTACTCTTGCCCGTGTAACAGTTTTGCCAATAGCCAATTTGCATTAATAAGAAATTAGTTAAGCTAGTTAGATCCTAGGAGAGTGAATTCCTCTGGTGCCATGCTTAATAATAAAATTAAAAATATAAATATATGTTTGTTTTTATTTAACAGTCATTTTGAACACTGTAACAAATTAATGGACAATGAAGTTTAACAGTTTTAATGTTCATAAATTCAGGAAGTGATCTGGACACCCGGAAGTGATCAAAACTCGGGTGAAGGCTTCCTCTGAGGGAGAGGATGAGGCATGTGTTGCTTGAAAGAAACATGTTACGAACATTAATAAAATCTTTAAGGCACTTTTGCATATAAGTTTATATTATTGTGCAGCAAGATCATCATTGTAGCAGAAATATACAGAAGCTATAGTTATATTTTCTCATTTCCTGAAACTGCTGTTTGTCCCTGCTCTTTTTTACATTAGATGCCAGTCTAGGAATTTAGTAGGTGTCCCTTGAGTGTGTATAAAAATGGGTTTCATTTCAGCCTGTGGACGTGCTGTACATGTTCCTTCATCATTTACAAAACAAAATAAGATTATGACTTTAATATTGTTAAATATTATATCATATATAGTTTTATAGTTAAGATCACGAATTTAATACTTTGATTTGCTTGATTTGTAAGTTATGAGTTGTATTGTTTGGGTCTTTGACAAAACAATGGCGTCATATAAAAAAAATTCTGTGTGACATTTTGACAAATGGTGCCTCCGCCACACAGCATTTTTTATATGACACCACTGTTTTGCATCATAAAGTTCAGCATTTCATTTGTTTCTCTTTGCTGCCTTATGATAATCTTCTGCTATGACTCTCTAAGTTGTCTTTACCAATTCAGGAGATATCAGTTTTGGCACATTAGTATTCTCCATGTGTACGCAGAGACTTCTACCGTAGCAAAGACAGTATTGCATCCATTTTTACAGCTTTCATTTGAATCCATCTAAATTTAATCAGGCTCAGAAGAATGATTCCAGACAGTTTTGATCTTACTATTCAAGGACAGAAAGCGATTACACCATTTGGTTATATTTATAACTATAAGGGAATGGTGAAAAATGGCATACAGGGACTCACACTGCTGCCTTTGGTCCACCTTTGTTAACCTGAGGCATTATTCATCCTTGACATCCGAGCTCCAGACTAGGAAAGAACGACTAACCTGCATGTCAACAAAGACAGGAAATTGGATTCTCAGTATTGAAAGGAATTCTTTTCTCTCTTTAGATTTTTCATATAAAACAAAATTTTTATAAGACCGAGGTGATTTTGTGGAAATTTAACACTATTCTACTCACAGTTTCCATTCACTTCATGAGATGCATTCACTGCATGCATCATGCAAGCTGACAGACTCCCATGATTAGTTATTGTAACTGTGATTGATAAAGGGAGAGTATGCAGCTTCTTCCTCCCTGAAAGTACAGTTCTCTTTTGCTCCTGGTCACAGATGGCTGTGGCATCATTGAAAACTTTAAAGTAGATGGTAGAGCGAGTGCTTTTCTGTTCTGATTTGTAAACGCTTTACGTAATGTTGTCACTTCCTGCAGCAAGTACTAACATGCTTTTCTTTGTCAGTTATTTGCTTAGTCAGTGAGTGATTTCATTGTTTCCTTTAAGGCTATCATTTATATCACAAACTTTTTTACACTTGTTCCCCCTTTCCTACCAGTCATATATATATATATATATATATATATATATATATATATATATATATATATATATATATATATATATATATATATATACACACACACACCACACACTGCCACCTCTATTGATTTCTGACAAACAGATGACAAACAATACACACATATGCACACAGTCTGCCAGAGTAGCAGATTGATAAGCACCACTGTACTCACAGCCATAATTATTTCAGATGCTTCAAATGTTTTATGCTCTGTGTTTGTCAATTTAGATGCCACTCGCTTTCTCTGCTATCTTTTATTTCTTTTTCTTTAATTTTTATATTTCTTTGTTCCTATGACAACCAGTCTTTTTTATGATGCTCTTGTTCGTATTTTAACGAGTGACGCAACAAGCATTCAGCTGTGACAAAGTAGAACACAAAGGCTTTTTGCATTCATATAGTAAATACTAAAGCAGCACTCCACACTGGTAAGTGACACAAAGGCCGTGGTACAGCTGCTTTGTTTCATATAAAACTTTTTAACACATTTTTTCTAATTGTGTTCCACTTGTGGATTTTTCTGTGGCTGTAATGACTCTCAAAAACCTGAGGCATCATTGGCATCATCTACATACATAAATCAATGTATCACAGACTGCATATGTATCTCTTCTGCCAAGATAGTGCTTTATGAGTGAAACATATCCAATTCAACCAATAAAGATGTTTTCAGCTTGTTTGTTAAAAACAATTTTTTTATTGCTCTATTGCTACTTGAATGCGAGAATGCTGAACAGCCAAATACAGACAGATGTCCAGCCATCTGTACCACATTTCTATGTCCAAAACCCCTCAAGACAGCGTAGGCCCAATAAAAGAGCATATCAATTTGATCTGTGGATGAACATTATATTTATCTATTTCATATGGTGTCACTGCATGACCAGGCTACCATATTAATGACAGAGACAAATAACAGTTTCCTGGCTTGAAAGATTTTTGGATGTATACAGTACACTGTTAAGATACTAATACTGGGTAGATCCACTCTGTGCTCTCAAATCAGGCTGCCAGGATATGATTTCCCCTTTTCAACAGTTTTGGTTTACCTGTGCCTTATATCTGCATGCCACACAATTGGCTGATTAGATAATTGCATGAATGCATAGATATAAAAGGCGTTCCTAATAGTTCTACAGTAAGTGAGTGTTTTGGTTGTTTTTTTATTTGAAAAGTGTTTGTGTTCCTTTAGAAAATGACATACACACACACACACACACACACACACACACACACACACACACACACACACACACACACACACACACACACACACACACACACACACACACACTCTTCTCTGATGTCTAGTAGCTGTGGACTACCAACTGAGATCTCTATCATTTTGAGGTCAAACACAGTAGGAGTAGAGATTGGTCAGGCTTTCGAAACACATATGCGTGGGCCCACACTCACACACAGCAGGAGGAGAATTTGGTCAGCTTGAACAGTCGAGCATGAAACAGTCCAAAAGGCTTTGAACAGCCACAGTAGAGTAGTAATAGAGCTGCATTTGTGGACAGCAGAGATAAAAAAGAACCGATACAAAAAAACCCCCACAAATCTCAGCACCTCTTCATGGCACTTTCAACACATATGAAATTCATTAACTAGCAGCTTCTTCATCTTTAGGGCATTGCAAGTACTCCTGGAATTTGTCTAACTAGGGCATGGATTAAACCAGATTTTTTATTTATTTTTTATTTATATTTTTTTATTTTTTTATATGAACTTTAGCAATATACACCCTTAGCAATATACACCCTAAAAAAACACCAGAAAAACACCCAGAGATTGAAATGGCAGCACTGTTGTAATGGTCTATGAATCCTGGTTCCTCAACCTCAGCTACCTTGTATTTGACCTTGTCTTCCCTTCTTTCACTGTCCAGGGTGCTGAAGGTCACTGACCCACCAGTCATACATTGTATTATCTCCAGTAGAGGGCAGTGTGCAGTGTCTGCGTGTAGACAGTGCTCCTTAACATTTTTTGAATGTTTTTCATCTTTTACTTGTTATGTTTTTCATCTTTCCAGTCTCATGTCCAAAAATCACATTTCTCATCTGGATCTATCTGGTGTGGAAGAATTGTTTGAATACAAACTGAATCATGGCTGAGATTTATTTGTATATACTCGTTACTAGTGAACATTGTTATACTCTAGTGTGTGTTGGTACACTGCCACATTTGGCTTTAAAATTAAAAAGTGTCTAAAAGGCTGAAGTAACAAAAAGTCAATGATATTTAGAACAATTATTTTTAAACAATAATTGAGCAGTTTATAATGGGTAAAATTAACCGAGACTGAAGCCAAAAAGAAATTACTGCACAATTGGAGTGTGGTTGTTTTTTGGCAGCTCTTTTTGCATCATAGGTTACTACAGACATTTCCACCAGCAAAATATCAAATTAGATGATGTATTTTATTATGTGATATAAATAATAGATGTAAAGTAGACTCTTTCAGTAGTGGGAGGTTTTTTACTGTAGTGTGGGCAGAAACTGGTCAGAGAAGGGAATACAGACATAATGTTCAGGAAACTTCCATAAATTGCTTTACTTTACAAAGTACATCAAAATATACAAAATGTCTTTTGACTATTTAAGTAGGCAATTTTAAACTTAGTGTTATCTTGCCCATTGCTATCTACAGTCTTCAACATATATACAGAATATAGTACCTACTTTTATAAAACACACTTTAGAGCAAATCACAAGGGAACAAAACATCGGGTGCATTCAACTAGGTACACGATTGAAATCTTTTTATAGATAATGACATAAGCTGTCCAAATTCGAACAGAAAAACTAATTAAAAAAGTTATTAATTATATTACATGCTAAATAACAATTAAAAAATATAAAAGCTTTTTTCCCCTGTAACATAATGTGAAACAAGATATTTGATTTGAAAATTAGGATCATCATTAAGGAAGCAGTGGAGGACTGAAGTTGTATGATGAAATGCACCCACTGCTGTTCTGCCATTTAAAATGAGATTACAGTACTTCACCGTCTAGACAGTGTCTGTCCCTGCGAATGAAAGGTCGAATAACCTGCACTTTGTTAATTTATGTGTTATGAAACTGACTTTGTGTGTCCTAGAAAGTCAGTACCCCAGTACTGTGGTTATAATTTAACTCTGATCGTTAGTGAATAGGTTTAGGAATGTCTTAATGTCTTACTAGTTTACTTCAAAATAATGCAATAGTGCAATATTGCTTTTGTTCCACATTCCTATAAGGAAAGAATTAATTTGGATAAACTAATATTTTAGACAGAATATGGCCAAATGCTTTATGTATTTTTTCACCTTTTAGCATAAATAGATCTTGAAGAATCTGCACTCACCGATATCCATCAGCTACTGTAGCTGGCTAATTGCTGCTTATTAGGCCCATATTGAGTTTTCTTTTAGAATTGGTTGTAGGTCTTCCCTTTCATCTTCATCAGCTCCCTTATTTTAAGTCAACTGTAGAACAATACCAATTATCATCTCTAATCAGCTCTGGAAGAAAATCTCTCCACCTCTATTACTGATATGTTGAATTTATGTGACTACGTATCTAGTCGTGCAGTTTGTAGCAGGGAACATTTTGTGTTTTTTTGTGCTCGCTTTCTTTCTGAATAACCTTTAGGCTACAACTGTTATCTATAATCCACCTTTATACACTAGTCCAGCAGGGCTTTGTTGCTGTGTTGCTTTGTTTATGGGATATGTTGATATGTACATTGTGAGCTATCAGACTGGTACATGAGGGATGCGGGCACTGCGGGTGGTTTTTAGACTTTAGAAGAAGAAAACAGATCAAGCATGTGATTCCCTTCGGCACACAGAGGTCACAGTGATCTGATTTATGATGACCCAAGTGAGCGAGATTCAGCTCTGATGGAGTCAACATTTCTGTTAATAGAGGACAAGGACATGTTGATATCAGTGCACAGTGAGGACACAGCAACTAGACAGTAGACATTGACACAGTTTCTGAGAAATGTTGTTCATGTAAATACTCATTTGCATGCTACTAAAGCTCTTGTCACATTATGGTGATCCATCATTGGTGACATGTGTTTTATCTGGAAAGTGCCCAGTATTGCAAAGTCGAGGCTGCTTGATGTTTCTATCAATCAACCATAACATTAAATCAATAAGTGCATAACATTGATTATCGCATTACAATGGCACCTGTAAAGGATCTGGGCAATGCTGGGAAACTGCAGGGAAACGATGTTATGTTACTGTGGATGTTACTTTGACACATAGCACCTACCTAAACATTGTTGTTGACCAACTACACACCAGCATAGCAACATTATTCCCTAATGGCAGTGGCTACTTTTAGCATGCACCCTGCCAGACTGTAATATGAATATTTATAAAAAGGTTTTCCAGATCTCAATCTGATCTGTGGGATGTGCTGGTCTAATGCATGGAGGCCACCTCGCAATTTTCAGGGTTTAAAATTTCTGCCTCTGATGTTTTAGTGTCAGAGACCACAGCACGCAGAGGTGTTGTGGAGTCCATACCTTAATGACATAATGCAAATACATTGGATTTCTTCAAACACTCAGTGAAATTAGAGTATTGCAGTTAAATGGAATTTTGCTTCACCGTTTAAAAAAGAATGTACAATTCTAAAACAATGACACATTTACAATTATCTACATGTTCTTTCTTTGAGACTCTTCCAGTCTCTGTTTTCACGTTCAACATACTTCTCAGGTGTGGTGCCACAAATTTGAATTTACATTAGTTGGAAGCAATGCTCCATTTTCCCCATGGCTCAGAACACTGTGAGAGGTGCTATGACCCAGGAAATCCACTTCTCCCTGACTGGAAGGCAATGAGTTGCCCTCCATGCGTCGGCTTGTAATCACAGACACCAGTATAACTGAGCACATGCCTCTCCCTCACCCCTCTGCAGAGGAAAATCCTGGAGGGAGAAAGGGAGGGCAGTGAAGGACAGGCACAATGACACAGGTGCAGGACATGAGCAAACTCATACGAAGACAAATAAAAAGTGAGAGAGGGAGAATAACAGAAGTGATTGTAGCTGTGCTGGTGTGAAGATCCTTGTCTATTGCAGACTATGTCTTATAGGAAGAGGAGCTTCACTTTTGGGGCATATGGAGGGTAAGAGTGAGATTGAATGTCTGTGTGTGTGTGTGTGTGTGTGTGTGTGTGTGTGTGTGTGTGTGTGTGTGTGTGTGTGTGTGTGTGTGTGTGTGTGTGTGTGTGTGTGTGCATGTGAACAGTATGGGCATGTGTGTATGTATATCATATAATTGTGTTTTTTAAGATAATGTTTACAATTTATCAGCATTGTTTAAATTAAAATCTTTTCTTACTTCTAACTAAATTACCGATGGCACAATCTGTTAACGAGGTTATGCAACACACTGTGTCCTCTTATTGTCTGTAGGCATGTTATTAATGAGTGTCTGTTCTTCGAAACCAAGCACTAATATATACTTAACAAAGAGAGAATTGTCCTACCACGTGGAGAGTAGAACACAAAATTGTGCTTAAGCCAGTGTGCAGACACAATGTGTTCAGGGCTGCCGTTCCTAAATATCAGTTAATCACACTTGGGAAAGGTTCTCCCTAGTTTACTTCAACTTTAGTTATAACTGCTACCTTTCACTGTGTTTTCTTTTTTCAATTTTTTGAACACTTTTATATATTGTACAGTGATGCCTATATATTTACTGCAGACCCACTGTAAGGTTGGTGTCATGTGCGACATCATCAGGTTACAAACACAACCAGTCAGCAGCACTTTGTGTAAATAAGGGTGTCACAAACTCAACTACATGAGAAACTTACATTGCAACAGGCACCATTTGTTTACCTTCTCAGAAGAAGTTAAGAATAAGAAGTTTTGTTCTCTACATTTTCTTATCATAGAAACTGTAATGCAATTGTACAATGTTAAATTTTTACATTGTACAATTTGTACAATTGTTAAATTTGTGCATAACAGAGGTAAGGTTATCATATTTTAATCAAATGTTTTAACAATGTAAGCGAATATTAATGAAAGTAGATGCCATACTTCTAGCAGGAATGTGTTTGTGAATTACAGATTTTTTTTTTGACTCAGAATAACCAGATCAGAATAGCTATAATATAACTGCAGTAATGTGTAGCCTACACATTATAATGAGCATAATACAGTATGTCTTATGAGTCTTATTCTCAAATCTAGGTGCTTACAGATTTCAAATGTCTGTATCAGAATTTGGCTGTAATTGTAAAACTTAGCCAGTCAATATTCTTGTTTGTACTGGCTTGCAAAGTTTTCTAAATAATTTAGTTGGTTATAAGCGAGTGTCTTGACAGCCTTGACTGTTATTAGTTCCTTATACATGAAACAGTGAAACAGTGATAAAAAACAGATAAAATTAGTTGTTTTAGCCTTAATTTCTTCATTTACCATTTACCCTACAGTGAGATTACATTTACTGCATTTGGCAGATGCCCTTATACAAAGCGCCTTACATTTGAGAGTTAAAGGTTTTGCTCAGGGGCTCTGTGGCAGCTTGGTGGACCTGCGATTAAAACTCACAACCTTCTGAATGTTGTTCCAACACCTTAACCACTAGGCTACCACATTCCTCTAAGATTAACCCTTGTATGTTGTTCGGGTCTATGGGACCCATATTCATAAACATCAATAGTTTTGTAAAACTTTGCTTCCTTGTAAATTTGTTGATTTTTTTTCACTCATAACTTGATTAAATTTGATTTTATTAAAAAACAACAAAAAATGAGTAGCACTTTAATTTAAAAAATGTGATGTAATAAATGTAAAGAGCAAATATTAACCATATATGCTGTTTATTTTGCTTGTAATTGGGATGAAGTAAACATCTGTAGAGTATTTTAACAGAAAATGTTTGATTGTGTTGAATTAAAGGCCCAAAAATGCAGACCATGAGACCCACGAACACTGGCTGAGCTGAGTAACAAAAATACGAACACCATACAAGGGTTAAGTGATATGAGATTATGTGATATTCATGCTAAACACATTCTGTACATGGCTCAGTGTAGGTGTGATAGAGTGATTGTTTTTGAGTAGACTGACTATGCTGTAGATACACATATAACCTACCTGCTTAGTCTTTCCTCACAGTTTGGCTGGTTTAATGTTACAGCATGCTGACATTTGCAGTAAGTTAGTATATGTGAGGGTTTGATCTTTCTGTACAGCCACACTCTCAGAACCGAGGTTGTAAAATTTTCTCACACAAACAAGTGTCATATTAGTGTCATACCTTTATGCATGTATTATTTAACACTCACAAATTAAGTTAATTTATTTTAATAGACCTATTCATGAGAGCTGAGAAGACAGCTGAAAGCTTGCTTTGGCTGTCTAGTTATGCTAAATAAGGTTTAGGTTAAAGGTTAAAGGTTTTGCATCTAGGAGTGGGCAGATTTATCTGTACTGTTGACACAACAGTGGCTCTTTTTATCCCATGTCAGCAAGATCCATGTGAACACAGTGTTTTGATTGACACTCTCCTCTGGGGCTCTGACATTTACTACATGTAAACAGAAGGCAAGATTAGCAGCATGAGACAAATTAATCAGAGACTTGATAGTGATTTATTTTCCTATCATGAGAATCAAATTATCATTCAAGTAATGAACCATAAAAAAATTGCATACTTACAGGTCATACTTACAGTATATCACTAGTGTATTTTGACCATGCTAGTTTGTTTACACCAACCGATTAATGCAGCAAATCAAGAGCATCACAAGAGCATCAGTGAGGTCAGGCAGTGATGTTGTGGAGGCCTGGGAACAGTCAGTTTTTCAGTTCATCCCAAAAATAATCAGTGGTGTTGAGGTCAGGCCACTCCAGGTTTGTTCTTCAACTTTGGTAAACATTTTCTTAATGGACCACACTTGGGGAAATCTTGGGATGCGAAATCTTAATGCTGGTGCATACAAAGACATTGTAAACATTTAAGTGTTTCCAGCTTTGTGGCAACAGTTTGTGGAAAACCCATTTGTGTGTGTGTGTGTGTGTGTGTGTGTGTGTGTGTGTGTGTGTGTGTGTGTGTGTGTGTGTGTGTGTGTGTGTGTGTGTGTGTGTGTGTGTGTGGTGGTCAGGTGTCTACAAACTTTTTGTCACACAATGTATATTAATTGTATAGATTTACAGACAAAAAACATGACCTTAATGATAGACAAGGGCTTTTGTTTACACTATTTTGTAGTAAAGATGTGTGGTACAGCCACAGGTAGTGTTACTGTCTCACAGCTTGTGGGTTCCCAGTCTGATTGTGAACTAAAGTACTGTTTGGGTGAAGTTTTCTCTGTGTTCCTGGGAGGTGTTTTCTTCCATGTACCCTAAACATGGCAATAGGTATACTGACTACTTTTAATTGCTCCTAGGTGTTATTGAATCTGTAAATATGTGTGAGAATGTTGTGTGTATATCAGGTTTATAAGTAGTGGAATCACAAGTTTACTCTAAAGCCATTTAAAAAAGGCTGAAGAAGATGGATATCACAACAGAATATAGCAGTCAACTTATATTTGCTCAGTTAGTTAACTTTGGACATTTGCCTAAATTATAGGTTTAACCATTATGTGCCTGGGGGTAATAAGTCTGTTAGCACTAGATTGACTAACCTCTAGCAGAAGGGGACACAGGGTTTAAGGGAGAAATTATGTATATTTAATTGTTTGCATTCTGTAAAATATAAACCAATTATTTTGTTAGTAAAGCAGTGTATTTATTGTCTTTGCAGAGTGGACAAAACTTTCTCCAAGGCTAGAGGTCTATGGTAAGACAGCTTCTACTGTATACAGTATATGTTTATAAAATGATGTAAAAATCTATTAGACGGCCAATAATAATAAGGTTCATTAATTGTATTAACCTTGTTGGAAACCATGTTGATAAATTATAGAAATGTGTGTTAATTTCTTATTTTAAAAAAATAAAGAATTTGTTGGTGTTTTGAGCAAGCCACATAATTTCCACTTGTTTTTTTTTTAATGCTACATATTCGCAAGATGCAATTGTGCTCTCTGGGATGACTGAGGCATTGTCTGGATTTGCTCTAATGTTTTATCTATTTTGATGATAGGAGGAAAGCATACAATACTGTTGTCCCACTCATAAAACCACAGGGCAATTTATTTCAAATTCTATAATTCATTTTAAATTCCATGTTATGCATTTTGAATACTTCAATTATAACATTTAACAGCACCGCATTTGGATAAGTTCAGTAATGCTGTAAGAAAGACTTTGCTTATGTAGGTGAAAGTAATCCAGTAGGTTCATTTTAAATCTATGCTAGATAAAGGAAGATGAAGTGCTTCTGGTAAATGGAATTATGTTAGGATTTACATTTCTGCATGAATCTGCTCAAAAGTCTGGTAGCACATGCTAATATGAACAAATACCTAAGAGAGACAATTAAATTTCCTACCTATACACACATTCAGACACAAAGTGTTGTTCATTTGTGTGCTGAGATTAGCATCAGTTTGATGCTTAATGACAGTCTCTTGCTTGCCTCTGTTTTCCTTTGGGTGAACGAATATCATTAAAAAGTTTCACTCATTACAATACAATTACACATTTTTTTAGCAGTGTGTGGGTGTGGGGAATGAGGAACTATGCAGTTTATACATCATGCTGTACTATATAGAGTCATTGACCACTTTATTAGAATACCTTCCCGTTCAGGAAACAGACAGTCATGCAGACCAGATCTATGCATGACATAGAGCTTAAGTTCAGCTACAGTTATATTTATCGAAACTGGATAAATATGATGACCGTGACTCTAAGTGTGGCTTATGCGTTTTTTTAACCTTAAGTGCTGGTTCTCAGATGCCTCAGATTCTCATTCTTGGGTGATAGAAGTTAAACCTGGTCCTCTGCTGTGGTTTTCTGCTGTAGTAGTTCCTCCACCTCATCCACCTTTGATATATGCTGTGTATTACAGGATGCTTTTCTGCTCACCTAAGTCGTAAAGTGCAGCACAAGTTACAGTAGACTTCCTGACATCTTGCCAACCAGTCTGGTCATTCAGTCTGCTCTCTCTCATCAACCAGTTTACACTTGCTGGATTTTTCTGTATAGCAATAATCCATTCTGTATAAACTTTAGAGGCTGTTATGTTTGGTTAAATTTGGAATGATGTAGGAATAGCAATATATAATCTGATTCTATTTTAGTGGAAGGTCCTTACAGAAATTGTAAGGCAAAGTGTTTCTGTCTTGACAATATTGACATTTGAAATCACCAAGTTTCCATCCTTCATGTGTGTCACACTGAAAATGGAACTTGTGTGATGGAAAACAACACTGTGACTTTATCTTTCTTTGTGTCACTCCAACACACTTCTGAGAATCATAAGATAAAAAAGTAATGCCATTGTAGCACTTTTCCTGAATAAAGACCAAGTCCTAATGTCACGATTATTATTGTTTGGAATGCACAATGTCCTTATGATTAGCCCATTCAGATCAGACTTACTCATCTGCCTGCCATTCTCTCTAAGGTATAATTTCTTTTGTGAATCACAGACCTCAGAGTGACTAAGCCTCAGACGTGGGCTAGCTGATTAGCTTTCTCAACTGAGTGGGTTGAGGACAGGTCAAGGACAGGTTATGACAAAATGAATAATAAAAACAGAATAAATTAACAGCTTAATAAATCAATTAAACATTTTTTTTAAGGAAAATGTGTATATTTTATGTTTTTAGAAGTTTATGTTATGTTCATTTGTATTGAATTTAGTTTTATTTTTTACTTTTTTTCATTGTACATATCTATTCATTTCTTTGCACACTGATTTATTTATTATTATTATATCATTTTATATTTCTTCTTTTTTTGTTGTGTATTTCATACAGTTATTTGTTTGTTTGTTTGTTTGTTTGTTTAGTATTTTATGTATTCTTTAGTTTATTTTTTTCATCCATATGGTAACAGTGTGAGTGTTACAGTATGTATATAAGTTTAGGCATAGCAATCTGAGTAAAAGGGTAGGAGAGAGTGTGGGAGCGCAGGGTTGAGTAGGTAGCATTAGTGATACAAAACTTCTGATTACAAGACTGATTAGGATTTGTAGTTGGAGATGGTGATATGACCTTCCACATGATTTTCTGACATTTATGTCATTGTTTTGATGTGCTACATCATGCATTTATAGACAGTGTGTGCACATAAAAGTGAAATGTGACCTCAAGATGTGTTGCATGTATGTGGTTCAGCTTGTTCAACTTGCCAGGTAATACACACAACATTTGACCCTACAAAGTTAACTGCATACAGGATCAAATTCAAACCTATGACTAAAATCACCATTGAACATTTGCTTGAATTAATGAACATTATTTGATCATTTACAATAAAAGAAAAGCCACTGAAACATTGATTGACTGTTTTGGTGCGGTACATATCAGGGATTTGGGCTTGAACCCAATTATAGGGCTTATTATTCATAAGCCCTATAGTTGTAAGCTTGCAGACGTCTATCAGTGCAGCAAACTGCAAGCCAGCACCTCCACGTGAGGGATTAAATAACCTACAATTTTCTTCCACTACAGTCAACTGTCTCACAACTCTGACTGTCAGCTGCAGTGTGTTTCACATTCAGAACAGCCTGCAGGGACAATCAAGCTACAGCTCTGATATTATTGAGCCAGCGGGAATAAGTAGAGAGGATGACACACTTGATGACAGCCACCTTATTAGTATAAGGAAAATGAAACACAAAAATACAAAAAAATTAATCCAAAATAAAATTCATGAATAAACACAGATAAAACAACATATATGACAATGAAATATACAATCTGTAAAATAAATAGAGGAATTCAGATATCCTTTGAGCTTGGCAGTGTTGTGGAGACAAAAGCTTGAACCGAGGCAGTGTATTATGAAGTCAGAATTTTGTGAAATATGCAGTGTTTAATTTATTAAATATTCTATATAGACACAGGGAGTATTGCTGTGTTTTCCCAGACTTTGTCTTTATAGTTCCAAGTGACTAGGTTTTGGATGATTGATGATGAAGTGACAGGAATGTAAAGTTAGACGATTTAGACATGCCATGTTTACTATATAGAGATCACGGTGTCTGCAGTTTTAGGATGAACAAAAATAAATTGTGTTGTATTTAAAATATATTACATATATAAAACTTGTTTATTTACAGTTTTAACCTGATTTTACAGCATTCACATCTGACTGCTATTTAAGCCAAACATATACCTGACTTGAAGCTTATAGTAGCGATTTGCAGCTACAGCTGTTTCGTATCTGTACTGATGTAAGGTGTATGTGACATATGTTAACTTTGTCTGACCACACACCCTTATTTTCCTCTACAAAGCCACAGGCGATACTATCATCAGTAATGGATAGGATGATTAGAAGTTGTGATAGGATGATGGTACATTGTACACTATCTCACACAATCTCTACAATGGGTTTTATAACTCTCGTGTGACCTATGTACTAAACCCTCAAAAGCAGCAATTACTGTATCACCGATGCGCCTCTACTGTTCTTGTTAATGGGTTTTGTAATGGGACTTTTAGCTGAGATTTTCTCTTTTATGCTGAGACAACTAATAGAAATGCTTTCACAAATTTCACTCCCATTATGCATAATTGTGTAACTGTAAGGCAGTAGTTCCGGTGTGTTTGAACAATGAACAATTGTTACTCTCATCCAGAATTATTTAAATCAACTGGAGGTTTGATTGTGGATTGTGAATTAGATATTCAAGGCATAGTTACGTGATTACTATATTCATGCCGATTATGACATACATTGAAATACATTTCTTGCATGTTTATTTATTTATTTTTCTTCATGTTTGTTATGTATTATTTACCTAACTCTAATTATTTGTGTGTGTGTGTGTGTGTGTTGAGGCAGCTAGCAGCTGGAGTATATTATTTATTGCCTAGTAGAAAACCTTTTATTGGTTGCTAGATCTGTATACCTAATACATTATGATTCGATTTTCAGTTTAAAATCTCAATAGCAGCTTAACATGCAGTTGTGTGAGTTGAAGGAGCAGGGTCAAGGGGGAATTTTGGAGGTTGGGGGTGTAGTCAGACACCAGTGTGGACAGTTCTAAAGAATATTTACACAGCCTGTAAGCAGGGGTAGCTCAGGTGGTTATGGCTCTGGATTGCTGATTGGAAGATCGGGATTCAAGCTCCAGCTTGATCGGGATTCAAGCATCCAAGCTGCCTCTGTGGGCATCATGTCTGACCCTGTCCTCTGGCCCAAGTTCTAATGTGAAGAACTAATTTCACTGTGTTGTAATGGATATGTAAGAAATAAAGTATTCTATTCTAGTTTAACTTTGAGCTTAATAACACCTGAGTTTATAGCTTTCACACAACTGCATTATCCATTACAATGTTCACTTTTTTCAAGCCTCAAAACCGTATTTTATCAGAACCAAAATGCACTGTGACTATCAAAACACCACAAACACCACTCAAAATCACATCTCACGTCTCTACCCTGAAAAAAGCTAATTGAATCATTGACTCTCTTAAATGTCTAAAAGTTTAAAAACCAAATCTCCTATCAGTAACAGAAATGTACTTGTTCCTGATCTTATTTTCTGTGAATTATGAGTTATGTGAATAATGTAGGAAGAAACATGAATGTACATCAGTATGTGACTGCAAAAAAACTAGCTGCCCCAAGCAAAAGATCCACATGGTTTCTTACCTGTTATATTACAAGCATTAAGAGTTGACTGGAGTAATTACATCATCGAGCATTTCATGTTCATGTAAGATTACTCTACTGAGCACCTTTCACACTTGTTTTGAACATATTTGATGAAAAGTAAATAAATAGACCCAATTAAAGCATTTAGTTTAGTCCTTGTTTGTCTCTCCTCAAGTGGAGTTTAATGCATCATTAACTTGTTTGATTGCTGTTGAAGTAGTAAAAAGTTTGTGTGTGTGTGTGTGTGTGTGTGTGTGTGTGTGTGTGTGTGTGTGTGTGTGTGTGTGTGTGTGTGTGTGTACATGTGTGTACGTGTGTGTATGTTTGTTTGTGTGTTTGAAAAAAGAAAGGTAAGGCATGTATGTGTGACTTTTAGTGTTATTAAAAGCAAACTGCACTTTATTAGCAGGGTCTTTGATTATGACTCTAACCATTAATGCTGCTCATCATGTCTCCTTTTATTATCTAGCTTGTACACATTACATTTGAAAGGTTAATGAGAGTGTCTTTTATTACTGGCGTGGCTTTTGTTTCTGTATTATTAGCTCTAATGTTAAATAACATTTTATAAATAAACTGGCTATGGGAAAGAGGCCTGGGTGCTGCATCCTGCTAAGACAGAACTGATTAAGTACTCTGTAACAGAAAAGAATTAACTTAAATCTGGTTTCCCTATCTTTATAAAATACTACAATTAAGTGGGCCAGTGTGGACATTATCGAAAGGTAGAATAAGAGAACATGTTAAGAGGAAAAATTTATATTACTAGTGGTGCCGAGAGAGAGAGAGAATTCTTAGCCATAGAATTTTGGGGTTTTTGGACAGCTACAACAGGATAAAGGAGACACCTGAAACTACAACTTTTCACAGCTAAATGTGATTAAAATTCACCTACCTGGAAAAACTAGTTTATAAAAGGGCAAACAACAAAGGATTTGAAACACAAGGATTAGCTTCTGGTATTGATTTCTTTCACTTTGTGGTGTACTGACATTTATATGTACTTTGACCTAAACATTCAAGAGCTTTGGTTTTGTGAGCCAAGAGAAAGTTGGGACTAGGGTTTTTGTGGTCAGTAAATGCATGGAGGAGTTGCATATTATAAAGCAGAAGTCGTAAAGGGCTTTTGCCTTGCTGTTGTTTATTGTTGCTTGGTGAATATCTGTAAACAAAATTGTTAGAAAACAAAAAATGTTAACCCTGTGATCCAAAATCACGTGTTATCAGGACTGACTGATTGATTGACCATCAGCAAGAAAACAGAACAGTGAAATTTGGGTGAGAAAAGTTGATTGTAAAAGTAAAGATTGGATTTTTTATTTATTTTTTAAATATTCCTATTCTGACAAACGATTTAATTGTGCGATAAATGTGTAAAGGCCATTTTTTTCTCTACACCGATTTTTGACAAAAAAGTCAGTTAATGGACAATAAATATATTCACTGTTTAGTAGGCTGGTACAGATAGTTAACTGAACTGCAGTGTGCTGATACTCAGCTGGTCACACAAATCCAAATGTTTTAAATCCAAATGGTTCTTTTTGTATTTTTGTATTGTTTAAACAATTTTTTCCTCATTTATTCTGTTATTATGGAGGCATCCTGTCTGCAGACTTTCCCTAGGGCTTTTGTAGTAATTGTTTTTTCTCTTTGTCTGCAAGGATTATCTGGTTAGAAGATATGTTGGCAGCTCTGTCCTTGCCTTTTCTGTCTGTCATCTCTTTTGTCAGTTACTTTTAACCCTCAGGGTAGGGCAGTGTTTGTCCACCTGACACCGGCTCCAGACCCACCTGCTTGTTATGACCAATCGTTATGGCCAATCTGAGACAATACTTACAAACAGGTTTGGCCTCTGTGTCACTCTCATTTTGACTGAATAAGCCAACAAACAATAAACCCAGCAATCAGTGCCAGTCGCTGGAGTCTCTCACACTGAAGAGCAGACAGAGGAACCTCATTTCAAACTGAGTTTATGTAAAGAAGTGCTTTCTGATATTCTGTCTCTGACCTGCGCTGAGTCTGGATGATGTTAAGGCCCAAGGAAAGGAATACAATTATCAAGAGGTTCAGTCTTCCACGAGAGGTCCTGTTTAAAATCAACCTGTGGTAAGACCAGTAAGAATGCATTAATCAAATTAGTTTTCAAAGTGAAGTCTGGCAGGGTAAGACATTTGATGCAGTGGAGTTTTTGCTGTGGACAATTATAGATGACAGTGTAAATGTTCAGTTGTCCATCCATCTTCTACCGTTGTGTGGGTAATGAAATTCTAATTGCATTCATGCATTAAAATCAACTTTTGGTTAGAGCTCAGGTCTGGTATTAGGCAGTAACCAGCAAAAACACTGGATTAGATTTCTGAGGAAAAAATCTGATACTGTCGCAAATGGACAAAGTGTTGAAAAGGAAAAGATAAGATGTAAATGTAAGTTGTTAAATGAATGAAAATGCTACGATTTTAGTTAGTTAGGTAATTTAAGTAATATTGCTTCCATAAATATCACTAGCTTATTTTAAAAATATGGGAAAAGAAAAAGGGATATTGCACTCAAATTTTAAGCTATGTTACTAAGGGACAAGTTTTTATTTTTGCCTCAGTTTTGGTTTTGCCTCTGTTTTTTGGGTTTGCTCCTAACTATTTGTAGAGTCTGGGATGTTTCTTCTGGGATGTTGGATTTCCTGAGGTGGTTTTGGAGCCTGGGAAAATTCACTCTCCAGTCACATTATAGTAAATTATAGGATAGAGGATATGTTAGAGGGCTCAGAAGTGGATCGTAGTAAGATTGTAAAAGGGCTGTGGTTTGAATTACACACACACACACACACACACACACACACACACACACACACACACACACACACACACACACACACACACACACACACACACTCACACACACACACACACACACACACACACACACACACACACACACACACACACACACACACACATACACACACATACACACACAATGCTATCCTTAGTAGTGCACACTTAGGCAGGGATAATGGCACCACGTGAAAAATTCTGAGTCAGATTGTAAATTAGATAATTGTGTATGCACTGATATACTGTAGATACTATTCTTTGGTGGTGAGACCGTTCAAAAAGGGGAAAGAGGAGAGGGAGAGAAAACGAGAGAAAGGCAATTCTACCTCATCTTCCCTTGCTGTGTGCATTAAATTGTGCTCTTACAGCTACAGTGTATTCCATCTCCTACCCATCTCTCTATGTCTTTCCACAGATTCTGCTGTTTAGTTCAAGTTCAAGTTTTTCTTTATTGTCAACTCTTTCACATGTACAGTATATACACAAAAAAGAATCGAAAATGTATTTCTCTCAGTCCCAAGGTGCAAAATATTAGCAATGAGTTTTAAATAAAGTGCAAAGCATATGTAGATGCAGTGGAGAATAGGCAGACCAATGCTGCACAAAGTGACTGGTGCATGTTTCCTTATGTTAGTGGGAGGGGGAGTGGAAGGTCCTTGGGGATGTGGGATCTGAAGGGGAGTGTTGGCTTCATAGATCTGTGGAGCCTGTGGCAGAAAAGAGAAGTGGAGGCAAGTTTGAGAGTGAGTTCAGCTTCCTGATAGCCTGATGAATGAAGCTGTCCTTCAATCTGTTGGTCCTGGCCCGGAGACTCCGCAGTCTCCTCCCTGATGGCAGCGGACTGAAGAAGCTGTGTAATGGGTGGGTGGGATCACCTGCAATGCAGAGGGCTTTTCGGGTGAGACGGGTCGCGTAAATGTCCTGGAGGGAGGGGAGAGAGACACCAATAATCCTCTCAGCTGCTCTCACTATGCGCTGTAGTGTCTTCCGGCAGGATGCGTTGCAAGCACCGTACCACACAGTGATGCAGCTCGATAGTATGCTCTTAATGGTGCCTCTGTAGAAGGTGTGCATGATGGGTGGCGTGGTGCTGGCTCTTCTCAGTTTGCGGTGGAAGTAGAGACGCTGCTGTGATTTCTTGGCCAGTGCTGCTGCGTTTCCAGTCCAGGAGAGGTCCTCTGTGATGACCACACCCAAGAACTTGGTGCTACTCACTCTCTCCACAGTGGCACCGTTGATGGACAGAGGAGCATGCTGAGTGTGCGTTCTCCTGAAGTCAACAACAATCTCCTTCGTCTTCTCCACGTTCAGAGAGAGATTGTTGTCAGTACACCACCCAGCCAGGCGTCTCACCTCGTTCCTGTAGTTTGTCTCATCTTTGTTGCTAATGAGACCCACTACAGTCGTGTCATCCGCAAACTTGATAAAGAGGTTGGAGTTGTGTGATGGTGTGCAGTCATGGGTCAGCAGGGTGAAGAGAAGGGGGCTCAGCACACATCCTTGGGGGGCCCCAGTGTTCAGTGTGATGGTGCTGGATGTGTTGCTGCCGACCCGTACTGCCTGAGGTCTTCCAGTCAGAAAGTCCAATAGCCAGTTGCACAGTGAAGTGCTGAGCCCAAGCTGAAGCAGTTTATTACTGAGCTGTTGGGGGATGATAGTGTTGAATGCTGAACTAAAGTCTATGAACAGCATTCTAACGTATGAGTCCTTTTTGTCCACATGAGTGAGTGCTGAATGCATGGCAGTTGAGATGGCATCATCAGTCGAGCGGTTTGGCCGATATGCAAACTGGAAGGGGTCCAGAGAGGGGGGGTAGGGCAGACTTGATATGGTGCATGACTAGCCGTTCGAAGCACTTCATGATGATAGAAGTAAGTGCAACAGGACGGTAATCATTGAAGCATGATGGAGACGGCTTTTTCAGGACTGGAATGATGGGGGCAGCTTTGAAGCATGTGGGGACAACAGCTTGAGTGAGTGAGATGTTAAAAATGTCTGTGAAGACATCAGTGAGTTCCACTGCACAGTCTCTCAGTACACGTCCAGGGATGTTGGCAGGACCCGGAGCTTTGCGTACATTGATCCTGCTGAAGGATCTCCTCACGCTATCCGGGGTCAGCATCATTACCTGGTCACCGGGAGGAGGTGGAGTTTTCTGTGCAGTGGTGCTGTTTTGCTTCTCAAAACGAGCAAAGAAGGTGTTCAGCTCGTTCAGCAGAGAGATGTTACTATCACAGGTCCGTGGTGGAGGCTTGTAGTCTGTAATGGTTTGTATCCCCTGCCACAGGCTCCGAGTGTTTCTGCTGTCACTGAATTTATGGGCTATCCTCCTGGAGTACTGCCTCTTAGCCTCTCTGATGCCACGGGATAGGTTGGCCCTGGCTGTCCTCAGACCCGCCTCATCTCCAGCTCTGAAGACGGCATTCCGCGTCTTCAGGAGTCTGTAGACCTCTCCTGTCATCCATGGCTTCTGATTGGCCCGGATAGTGATGGTCTTTGTGACTGTTACATCAACAATGCACTTGGTGATGTAGGCAGTGATAGTTTCCGTGTACTCTTGGAGGTCTGTGGTGTTATTGTATGTGGCAGCCTGCTTAAACATATTCCAGTCCGTGGTGTCAAAGCAGTCTTGAAGAGCCTCCGACGACCCCTTAGGCCACACCTGAATTTGTTTCTGAACTGGTTTGGTGACTTTAATGAGTGGTCTGTATGCAGGCATTAGCATGACAGTAATGTGGTCTGATGCGCCAAGGTGGGGGAGGGGGAGGGCTTTGTAGGCTCCTTTCTGAGTGGTGTAAACAAAGTCCAAAATGTTATTAACTCGTGTTGGAAAGTTAATGTGTTGGTGTATTTTTGGGAACACACTCTTTAAGTCTGCATGATTGAAATCCCCAGCTATGATGAGAAAAGCATCAGGGTGTGCTGTCTGCTGCTCACTGATGTGCTGGTACAGTTCATGTAGTGCATCGTTCCTGTTGCTGTTGTTGGAGTTTGGGGGAATGTATACTGCAACGAGCAGAATGGCTGTGTATTCCCTCGGCAGATAGAACAGGCGGCACTTAATACTCATAAACTCCACCAGGGGTGAGCAGTGTTTGCAGACCACAACAGTATTGCGGCACCACGCATCATTGATGTAAACACAAAGCCCACCGATAGCATGTTAGCTGATCGAGCTGAATAGCCTCATTGATCATTAGCATTGATGTATGTAGTTATTCAGTCTGAATATTAAGGTAGTTTATGAACAAGGTAATTCTAAGTGATGTGCAAGCTACACTAGTAAGCCTTTGATTACTGTTACTTATTTGTATATGTGGTTTGCCTGAAAATTTGTGTAGCAGAATAGTAAGCCTGACATTGTTTAGTTGTGGCTGACACAGGTGGTGTTGAATCCATTTTTGGAGCTTATACAGAAAAAAACTGGACACGGACAAAACCAAATTGGCAGGCACAATATCAGCATGGAGTAAACAGGCAAGGAGTTAATAAACCGCCATCTGGAAGTGGGTCAGTCGGGGTGTGATTGGCCATTGGGTGAAATTCGGCCATCACAAGGGGGTCAAGGATATCGTTGGATCTGACTGATGATTGTTCCTCCGGTGGGTACCTCTCCTTATCTACTAGGTACTGGAACCAAACTCACGGTCGAAGGGAGTCTAAAAAGATGCTGACCAGGTATGTCAAAGGAACCATCGACTTCTGTGGGAGGGGGAGGTGTGGTGGGGATGTTATCTATCAAGGTGGTGGTGGTGGTGGTGGTGGTGGCGGTAGCAGTGGCGGCAGCATGGGCATGTTTGAGCAGTAAGATTTGAAACGATGGTGAGATGCGGTAGGATGCTGGCATGTGAAGGCTATATGTTACTATTAACCTTGGACTGAGTTTATTGCAGGTAAACGGAGGGGTAGGTTCTTAGTTATGGTGGGCTCCTTCTAGCCACAAATTGCTATGTGAGATAATACATTGCGAAAGCATGTCCCCAATCCCACAGCAGGAAGCGTATACCTACACTGTGAATGATAAGTCAGGGTTGGGGTGTCGTAGCAAAGGTGAATACTATAAGGTGCTATGGTGAACCTAGTCTTTAGCTTATTGAAGGCTCTCTGTTTGGTTGTGGACCAGAGGAGTTTCTTGGCCACTCACTATAATTCAGTATAAACCACCAGTAGAAGTTGGCATTTCTGTGGAAAAGTTGAAGTTCTTTGATGCTAGTAGGCTCTGGCTATTCCATTGGAAATCGTATGCCTGTGAAACTGTGAGGGTGCTTGAGTCAATCAGTATATTATCAATGTATACAATAACACATTGTATTTCAAGTCCTTGACGTTTTTGTTTACAAAGGCCTGATATACTGCTGTCACATTATTTAGCCCATAGAACATGATCAAATATTCATGTCTTCTTGATGTTTGATAGGCTTTCCATTTGAAAAACTCGTGCAGTTTTCCATCAGACAATTATGTGGCAGCACTACAATGCATAAAACAATTCTGATACAGGTCTAGAGCTTCGGTTAATGTTCACATCAAAATTCAAAATGGTGAAAATGTGATCTCTGTGACTATAACAATAGCATGTATTCTGATACCAGATGGGCTAGTAAGAAATGACTGAGCTTCTGGGATTTTCTTACACCAAAGGCCCCATAGTTCACACAGAATGATGTGACGGTCTACAGACTGCAACCACTTGTTTATGAGAGAGATCAGAGGAGAATAACCAGACTGGTTTGAGCTGACAGCAAGTCACAATATCAATCTAAACTAACCACACTTTATAACCATGTTGAGCAAAAAAGCATCTCAGAACACAAGACAAATCAAACCTTGATGTTACTACTGCAGAAGACCAGTTTCCACTGCAGTAGTTTTAACATACAGACTCCAAAGGTTACCCACTTACTCTACTCAGTTATTGCACCTGCTACTTTCTGTTGTACTTTCTACTTTGTGCAGTCTTCATCCATATTTAGATAATTTTTCAAACAACCATTGTAGTTACCACACTTTTTTGCAACTATTTTGTAGCCTCATGCAGTTGAAGGCTTATTACTTATATTGTCCTTTGTAATTTATTGTAACCAGCATGGCTTTGAGAGTAATGGATTCTAAAGGGCTAAGAATTGTATGAATAAATTTTTAGCTAGAAAAAAATATGCAGTAGTTTGTAATTATGCATACCAATCTCTGAATTACAATGATATTTCTTGCCCAATATTGTGGGAGAAAATACACATTTATATTGTTACAGTGGCACCTGTAAAGGTGTGGGATATATTATACAGATATGTTGGAAGCAGGAAAAATGTGCAAGTGTGAGCGACTTTGACATTGGCCAAACTGTGATGGCTAGATAAGTGGGCCAGAGCATCTCCAGAAGGTTAGAAGGTTAATGCTGGTTAGTAAGAAAGGTGTCAGAGCACACAGCTTGCAGGTTGCATATGGTTTAATGACTCATATTTTCTTTTACATCATGTGGATGGTGGTGTGTATGTGTGTGTCACTTACATGGGGATCAGATGGCACCAGGATGCAATACGGGAAAAAGGAAAGCCTACTGAGGCAGTGTAATGCACCGGGCAGTGTTATACTGGGAAACCTTAGGACCTGGCATTCCTGTTGATGTTACTTTGACCAAGTACACCCGTCATTCATCATTGTTCAAGAATGGTTTGAGGAACATGACAAATAGTTCCGGGTGTTGACATGAGCTCTGAATGAATTGTCCCATGGATTGTCATTACTATGTACGCATAAGTTTGAAGCTTGAAGCTTGACTTTTTAGTCTGAAAAAACTCAGGTTTCTCCACCACTGGATCAATCCCTGTATGTTTATTCTCAGTTTAATGCAGGTTTGAGCCACTGGATTCAGGCCTCAGCTAATAACAGACCTTTGACAAAGTAGACAAAGTCAACCCAATCTATCAAATGAGACAAAAATATTATACTTCTGTGTTTAATTATTTAGAAAAATAATATCTGTAATAAAATCCCATATCTGTGACTGGCAAAAGTAGGTGAACCTTTACTTTATACAATAACCGCAGGTAAAGTTTTAAAGTAACTTTTACGGTACATATAGCCAAACATACATATACAAACAATAATCAAATAATTGTACTGCAAAGTCAAAAATTTGTGACCTCTGTTACTATAAA
Source organism: Tachysurus fulvidraco (assembly GCF_022655615.1). Classification (NCBI taxonomy): domain Eukaryota; kingdom Metazoa; phylum Chordata; class Actinopteri; order Siluriformes; family Bagridae; genus Tachysurus; species Tachysurus fulvidraco. The sequence goes on from NC_062522.1 coordinate 18,457,000, forward strand.
TAAGGGTTTTTGTGCTGAAGAGGTGTGTGTTTTCTCTTTCCACAGGAAAAACGATGGCAAAATCTCTCAAACATCTAACGCGTTAGAGTCTACTCACTTGACCCAGTCATTACACTTGTCCCCGCTTTCTGCACTTCTAAAGGTAAAATTGTCTTATTGACTTTACATACTTCTCTTTTCACATGGATCATTTGTAAAGTGACTGTTTCATTGCATTGATCACTGATTTATTTTTTTGGATTTCACTTAGTAGATTAGTCTGCTTAATTCTTCCTTCATTCTGTTCCTCTTCTCTGTATGAATTGCTTCAATTTCTTCACTCCAATCAGGTTTCCTGTTAAGGAAAGAGTGTCACCGGATGTATGTACTGGTCTTGGCAAGCTGTTTACAAGGCACATTTAGGTTTGAAAAACAAGACAACTAGACTGGTGGCATGCTTTATTAATAAAAATATATTAATGGCAAAAAAACCCCTAGAATATTTTTTCCATGTGAACGAGATATTCCGTGAATATTTCTAAGAATTCCAACAGAAAAGTATTGTCATTTTGAATCCCTTCAAATCTGTCATTGATAAAATTCAGATTATTTCCATAACCACATTAAAAATGTTCAAGGATTTGCTCTGATCCAATCACAGTTTTTGAGTGTTGAGACAGCTTTTATTACATATAAACAGTGTTTAATAGTTCATATAGTAGGGAGCAGTCCCGGTGGCCTGGTGACTGATTATCATTTCTGAATTCAGCATTCAAATAATTAACTAAATACTATTAACTAAATTAACTAACCCTAAAGTTTTTTATTATTTTGCATGGCCCAATTTAGATCTTTAGATCTTTAGATTTTTTCGCTACCGTCCACTGCAAGGACTGCAACTAGTCCTTCCTAACATCTTCATCAGCAATGACAAAATAAATAGAAAATGGTTAGCATACTATGAAGAGTCATACTCTTCATACTGTTCTATTTGTCTGGCATTTGCCAAAACCTGAGCCAGTGATAGTTCATTCATCAAAAGTGGAATGAGCATACGGAAACATGTTCATCAAAGAATTGCTGAGCATGAAGGGATTAAAATCCACAGAGAGAGTGCAGAGGCTATTTTCTCAGGGCAAACAAGGGAGATATCAGTAGTCAAGTAAGGAAAATGGAATGTGTGATTAATGTCATCAAGTTCATTGGTAAGCGGGGGATTAGTTATCGTCGTGATAAACACGGGAGTGCTTATTCCTTAGAAGACTTTAGATAATGGAATTTTTTAAAATTAATACTTCTGCTCAGCAAGTATGATGCCTGTCTGCAAGCACATGTCAGTGAATGCACTGAAAAGAGTAAAGAGATGCATGAAAGTGGACATAAAGACATAAAGGAAGAGGTTCCCTTTTGACTTTGCTGTCCAAGACAACATTAGTCTCTTAATCCAACAACAAATTGCTGAAGAAGTTAAGGAAGCTGGAATGTATTCAGCATAAATGAATACAACTCAAGATTTGAACACTGAGAATCAAGATATGTGGCTGATGTCATCAACGAGAAACTAATCAACACAGGTTGTCATATAATAACTTAATTTTTGTGCAATCAGTTACACAGGTTGTGTGCAATGGTCTTAAAAGTCTGATTAGTTTTAGTTAAACAAGTTTAGTCTCTTTTTCTGACCATTTATTAAATTTGAAATTGAATATCCAGCATTTACCCAGTATTTTTGAAACCTTCGTTCTTGACACTTTTTAAAAGCCCCTTTTTCTAACCTTTTTAAGCTTTTTAAGATTCTCAAATGCTACACATAGTGCTGAGATCCAAAGAAATTCAGTAACAAATGAGAAAGAAAGTAATTGATATCTATCAGTCTGGAAAAGGTTATAAAGCTATGGGACTTTGGGGCTTTGGGACTCCAGCGAACCACAGTGAGAGCCATTATCCACAAATTGCGAAAACATGGAATAGTGGTGAACCTTCCCAGGAGTGGCTGGCCAACCAAAATTACCCCAAGAGCACAGCGACGACTTATCCAAAATGTCACAAAAGTCCCCACAACAACATCCAAAGAACTGCAGGCCTTACTTGCCTCAGTTAAGGTCAGTGTTCATGACTCTACCATAAGAAAGAGACTGGGCAAAAATGGCCTGCAAAGCAGAGTTCCAAGACGGTTCAAAACCGCAGCTAAGCAAAAATAACATAAAAGCTCTTCTCAGATTTTCAGATAACATCTTGATGATCCTCAAGACTTTTAGGAAAATACTCTGTGGACTGACGAGACAAACGTTGAACTTTTTGAAGGAGTGTGTCCCAGTACATCTGGCGTAAAAGTAACACTGCATTTCAGAAAAAGAACATCATACCAACAATAAAATATGGTGGTGGAAGTGTGATAGTCTGGGGCTGTTTTGTGGCTTCAGGACCTGGAAGAATTGCTGTGATGAATGGAACCATGAATTCTGCTGTCTACCAAAAATTCTGAAGGACAATGTGCGGCCATCTGTTTGTGATCTCAAGCTGAAGCGAACTTGGGTTCTGCAGCAGGACAATGATCCAAAACCAGCAAGTCAACCGCTGAATGGCTGAAGAAAAAAGGCGGTTCATGCTCGAAAACCCTCCATGCGGCTGAATTACAACAATTCGGCAAAGACGAGTGGACCAAAATTCCTCCACAGCCCTGTAACAGACTCAATGCAAGTTATCGCAAACTCAAGATTGCCCAACCAGTTATTAGGTCTAGGGCAGAGGTCGGCAACCCGCGGCTCTGGAGCCGCAAGTGGCTCTTTTATCCCTCTGTGCGGCTCCCTGTAGATTTGGAAAATAAATATTTAATTTCAATTTATTTTATTTTAGTTAGTTAGTTTTTAAAAAAATGAAATTCTAAGATTATGATGCTCTTGTAACAGTAAAATAAACCGTGTTTAATTTTTGTTGCTCAAAATATGTGTCATAACTGCCGACTTGCGAAATCCGACACACAGAAGCAGATGCATTTTTGGTTTGCTGCAGCTGTCAAGTTAAAATTTTGATGTCATGAATACGAAGTGGACTCAATTAGACATTTTATTTGAAAGTAACCTTCGACCCAGCGTCTTTTTTTAAAGTTTCGTTCAAACTGTTCAAAATATTTTTGTTTGCTTGCAGAAATAAAATTTTGTTTACTCGGTAGCAGTTCATTGATTTCATAAATGCAACACACTACAGTTTTTTCTATACTTTCTATAAAGGTAAAAAAAACTATATATGCAGTGTTATCTTCATTTTAAATGTCAAAAGGGTTTTGTGGCTCCCTGTGTTTTTTTTTCTGTAAGAAACGGGTCCAAATGGCTCTTTGAGTGTTTAAGGTTGCCGACCCCTGGTTTAGGGGAAAGCACTTTTTTTTACACAGGGCCATGTAATTTTTTTCCCTTAATAATAACCTTTATTTATCTTTGACTAATATTTAAATTTGTTCGATGATCTGAAACATTAAAGTGTGTCGAAGGTGCAAAAAAAGAAAAAGTCAGGAAGGGGCAAACACTTTTTCACACCACTGTATTTTCCTGCCTAGCGCCTAGACCTCGTGGTTCAGGCCCGATCGGCTTTGATCATGGAGTTTGCAGGTTAAGTTAGTGGAAGCGAAGAAAGAGATAGGTCTTTCCCTTTCTCTTCCCCTCTCCCCTGACTCCGTTTGCTCTGTTTCGGGAGCTTGCGCAGCAATTTCTCCCGACCCGGAACAGAGCATGCTGCTTACTACGTCGGGCACTTACTGTAGGAGCTTGATGCAAGTGGGGAGGGGCTTTCCAACTCTGATCTGCTGCTGCAGTCAGCGGCGTTCAAGGAGCTCCTCGAGGTGGTGACATGTGCTGTGTCAAAATTAAATTTAGATTGGCCTGAAGAGGAAGTTAGTGTCGTCCGTTCTAAGCTAGATGACCGCTTTCTGACTTCAGGCCGCAGGCCACCTCCAAGCAGGCAGCTGCCATTTTCCCCAAACCTCCATGCAGAGGTGTTGAGGTGTTGGGGAAATCCCTTTTCAGTGCGTCTTTTTTCCCCGGCCATGTCTGACTTTTCAGCCATTATAGAGCTTGAAAGTCATGGGTATGGGGTGATGCCTGGGATTGAAGAGACACTTGCGAGCTATCTCTCTTCTACATTGCCCACATGGAGGAAGCTTGCACTTCCATCCAAGCTTTGTAGAGTTACTTCAGGAGAGTTACTCAATGGCTGGGGTTCCTAGGAGCGTCTTTTTCAGGAAGTCTTCCCCTACTGCCCTACTGACTCTGGCTTGTACAGCTGATATTCCGTTGTTCCCAAGATAGAGTGCTGCGTCTGATTTTGGACCTGCAGACTCTGAACTGTACTCTGAAGACTTACAAGGTCAAGATGCTCACACTCAAGGTTATTGTGTTCCAGATCAAGTCCGAGGACAGAATTGTGAAGATGGACCTCAAAGACGCTTATTTTCACATAGGCATTTTGCCAGAGCACAGCCCTTTGGGACTCCACCACAATGCAGGCATATCTGTCCCCCGACATGGCATCCATCTTGTCAGCAATGTAAGATATTTGGCTAGGCCGCATACTCTCTGTTGCCGATGCAGGTTTCTTGGCCTCATGTCGGCAGCAGCCAACATTATCACTTTAGGTCTGCTCCACATGAGGAAATTCTAGCTCTGGCTCAGGGGTGCAGGATTTCACCCCTCGCAGATATCCCCTCAAGCTCATAACTTTTGGGCTGGGAGCGATCTTTGATGGCTGCCCTGCCCAGGATCTATGGGAGGGCCCTTATCTCTCACGGCACATAAATTGCCTGGAGATGAGGGCCGTGTTACTAGCATTGAAACACTTTCTCCCACAACTCAGGGGCTGCCATGTCTTTGCATTGCGTTGGTGTTTGTGCCACCTGTTTAGGTTGGCACAGCACATTCTGCTCTGGGCAGTGACCAGGTTTCTTTTGCTAAGAGCGATTTTTATCCCAGGGCATGTAAATTGGGAGGCAGACTTCCTGTCGAAGCAGGTGCTGAAGACCGGGGAGTGGCGTCTCCAACCCCATATAGTGGTTGGAATTTGGCATATTTTTGGCTGGGCGGAAGTGGATCTGTTCGCATCCTGACTCTGAAGATGGCTCTGCTCCTAGCCTTGGACCCTCTCAAAAGAGTGAAAGATTTGCAGGCTCTGTCGATCACCCCCGCCTGCCTAGAATTTGCCCCTGGCATGTCCAAGGCTATCATGCTCCCCAGGGCGGGATATGTCCCTAAGGTGCCCAGGATAGTGGGTTGTCCAGTCATCATGCAGGCCTACTGTTCCCTGCCCCATTAGTTGGCAGAACAGGAGAGGCTGCATTTGCTTTGCCCAATAAGGGCCTTGAGGACTTATGTCCACTACTCAAGCTTGTGGCGTCGTTTTTGTCTATTTTGGGAGCGGGAACTGGGGTAATCCGGTTTACAAACAGTACCAGGGGCACTTGGTAGTGGAGGCCATTACTCAGGCCTATGAGGCACATGGCCTTGTCTTGCCTCTCAGCATCAAGGCTCACTCCATTAGGAGTATTGCCTTGTCCAGTGCCTAACAAGGGGTGTTCCCTTGAAGATATTTGTGCTGCAGCAGGATAGTCCTCTCCGCACACCTTTGTCAGGTTCTATAACTTGGACCTGGATCCCACTCCAAACACGTTTTCACACCACTGTATATATATTTAGTGAGGCATATAGGCAGGGAGAAGTATGTTGGCATCTAAGCAGGACACGGACTCTCTTTGCTTTGTTTGTTTGGGAGAGGAGCATGCTCGGTCGGTTCTCGAGGGAGCCAGTTGTTTGCATTGTGAGGGATTCCCTCTGTACAACCTCCGATCCCCCTTGGCTGTATTTTCTAAGTCAACAGAAGTAAAGCTCTGTATATCTCTATAGCATTCCGTAGCAAAGTGGTGTTCAAGATGATGACAGAAGTGGAATTTGAAGTTGGCATAATTAATTAGTACTGTGGTTGAAGCATGAAATTGCATGAAAAATATGCAATTTCTATGCTAATTATTCCTTATAGAATCACAATCTCATGAATGAATACAGGGTACCATTTGCTTGGTCTGATTTATTTATTTGTTTGTTTGTTTGTTTGTTTGTTTGTTTGTTTGTTTGTTTATCTATTTATTTATTTATTCCAAATCAAATTAACCCAGGAGCCATCATTCCAAATTTGAAGTACAGTATTGGACTTTCTAGCAACTGGAATGAACACTTTTCAATACTTTTGAATACCCAGGGAGTGAAGCTCTGTTAGCAAAAATCTGATTTTCCCTTGATATTCTGAAAAAGTGAACATATTTGTATGTCCAAATTACAGTATTTTTCAGACACACACAACAGACACACACAGAGAAAAATGTGGCACTTTTTAATCAGCCTGTTAAATTCCTGGAGTGCAATGTGTATTAAAATGAATCATAGTCTGAAAATCAATTCAGCATTGATAAAAAAAATATTACAAGGCACAACTTAATCAAAAGTTTTATTTTTTTTAACAAGTTAGAGTGACATAATACATCCTTCCTGCACAAAGTTTAGACTTTGTATTAGTGACCATTGTGTGTTTTGTAAGAAATCTGAGTTTAGAGAAGTAGCTGCAGTTTGAGGAAGTGCCTGCTGTCACTCTTAATATCCAGTCTATAGCTGTTGGTTCTCATAGTACAACACACTAAAGTGAAACAAGTCACAGGACAACACACACAGGCTTTAGCGTTCTTTATACTAACTTCACAATGGCCAGAAGGTCCTTCATATACATCAATCCAGTTGTTAGGGCAGCACGTCAGCGTAGACGACACAGTGATGTGAGTACAATTATCTTTATTCAGATTCTGCACATGCAGTGATAAATAATCTATGTGTTTACCATTTAACCTTTAAAGTTAGGGTACTAATAATCAAGTGCATGAATAGTTTCACAGTGGTCAAAAACAAACAACCTTCAGTGATTCTGCTTGAGCTTGTTTCATGTGCTAATGAAATAACAACTTTTAGAAATACAAGTGAATTATAGCTGCTGTGAGTCCATTGTATAATAAGATATACACATATAGTGGAGCTGGGTTCATGTTTCATGCACAATTAGTGCACAATTGCTGAATCAGCGGACCACAAGGAGAAGTATGTTGGATTTACAGTTTCACAATTTGTCATTACCACTGACAAATTGTGAAATCATTACCAATTATGTACATTACCTTACTGGGATGTACAGATAAACCAAGTGTATGTTCAATTATGCATTTACACACTGTAAATATACCAGTATACTTTATATACATGGCAGTTATTCCTTCATGTCCACCATCATGACTGATCCCATTAAAGTCCATAAGTCATTATTCAGTATTATTGCTAGTATTTCAAGTTCAAGTTTCTTTTTCATGCCTGTTAAGGTATGTATTTTTCTTATATTTCTACTCAATTCTACTTAACCAATCCAATATATTCTATTTAACCAATGCATTTATTGTTGGTCAGATTCTTCTTTTAGTAAGAATCATTGTGCTTAACTCGCCAAAATAGATTCATTCATAACTGTGTTCATGACAAAAAAAAAACATCTGTAATAACTTGAATGAGCAAACACATTTCCAAAAGTCTCAGTGAGGCAAGAGGAAATAAAATAACATCTGTTATGCTGAAATCTTCCTGTCCTCCATGTGAACATGCATATTGCACCACTAACTGTTTTGAATAACTTGTGTTTCTAATAGGCAAAGTTTAGCCAATATACACTGATGTGATGAAATACAGTTTCCATGCTAGCATATTATGTAATTTAAAGCTTCTGAATTTTACTTGCACCTTTTTGACATGCTTTGGTAATACAACTTTTTGTTGACTGGATGGACTGCCAAAGTGTAAATTAAAAAGTGCTGCCAGAATCTTTCTGCCTTCCAGATTATTCGAAAGCAGCCATCATAGAAAATAATAAATACTACTACTTGGTCACAATCCCAGATTTAACATTTTTGTGTTTTTTGTAATGCTGCCACAAGTCAGTGAAAATGGTTGTTAATTATGAGCTTGAAAATGTATCATGTATTAAAGCTTTAAAGGTAATCACGCTGTGGCAATAATCTGTAAATAGGTGGGCTAGTCAGCTTCATTAATGCTTATCACCTGAAATTAGAAGCTGCCCTTACAATGTAATTACAGTAATTACTGATTTAAGCCCATCACAATTAAATTAATAGGTGTTATAATGTTTATTATGATTATTAGTTATTAGTTGTTTTAGAAGCTAAAGTAATGATTGCCTTTTGGGTAAATTTAGGCTATAATGTAAAAAGAAGTGATGCTCTGAAATACATTAGAATTAATTATAATTTATTATAAAAATGTCTGTGCTGCTATCTAATACTGTTCACCATATATAAGGAGGGATAGCTCACACAAGGATTTTTTTCAGAACAGAACAGTTTAGATTTGTTAATTAAAATTTTTATCTTATCATATCTCTCTCTCTCTCTCTCTCTCTCTCTCTCTCTCTCTCTCTCTCTCTCTCTCTCTCTCTCTCTCTCTCTCTCTCTCTCTCTCTCTCTCTCTCTCTCTCTCTCTCTCTCTCTCTCTCTCTTGATTTGTCCCTAGAATTCAGATTTATTTGCAATGATTGAGCAGATGCAGGTAAACAGAGATTGCCTCTAGTCCCTGGAGAAAAAGAGTGAAGATCCTGTTTTGTGTCTTCTTACACTCCACTCTTGTTTGTTGCTATGGCCTTGATAGTGACACTCTTCTTTTTGCAGACTTTCTAAGTCCTTTCTCTTGTACTTTCTCAATCTCATTATATATTACTTTTCAGTCTGCTCATTGTGCACTCTTCTGTACACTACAGTGTATAGCTTAAATAATGCTTTTGCCTGTATTATATGCATTCTGTGAAGATGAGATGAAAAGTACATTATATGTTTTCTATGTGCTTTGTGGATACACTGCAAGCTCAATTGTTTGAGTGAGTGTAATAATGGTGCTGAAACGATATAATTGCAGCCTATTTTCTGCTCTATAGAACAGCAGAATGGATGAGCAGAGAGGCACACTTCCACCTCCTCTTAAAGTAAGTGTGGTTTTTAAACAGATTATATATATACATAATAAATACAGTCAATGTCAATGTGGCTGGGGATTTGTCCATTCATCCACAAGAGCATTAGTAAGGTCAGGCAGTGATATAGTGTGAGAAGGTCTGTGGAGCAGTCAGCATACAGTATCAATTCATCTTAAAGATGTTCAGTAAAGTCCATGCTCTGTGTAGGCCACACTTGAAGCTAGTTTTTCACATATTTGGGAGCAAATGAGTGTTTGTGCACTCAGCTTATTTTAAACATTGCAAAACATGTGAATTTTTCCATTTACATTGCATACACTGGACAAATGTTCCCAAAACTGTTTCTTCATAGTTGTACACCAAAATCTTGTAGAAAGCCTTACCAGAAGAGTGTAGGCTGTTCTAGCAGCAATGTGGAAGAACTCAGTAATGATGCCCTTGTTTTTTTAATCAGTTGACATTCTTTTGGCCTTGTATTGCATTGTAGATTTATATCTATTATTTTTCTTATTTTGGTAAATTTATGTAATTGCTTTTGTGTTTATTTAACAGACAGAAGAAGATTATATTCCGTATCCAAGTGTTCATGAGGTAAATAAAATGTAAAAAATATAATATGATACTAACACAGTATAATATTTTTCCCATAGAGTTAATCAATACACATTTATAACCTTCTAATTGACAGGTGCTGGGACGTAAAGCCCCATTTCCACTGATTCTGTTGCCTCAGTTTGGTGGTTACTGGATTGAGGGAACCAATCATGAGATTTGTACCATCACAGCAGAGGAGGAGACACCCTCATGTCCAACATCCCAGATTAAACTGGAGAGTAATACCATAGCCAAAATATATAGGAAACATTTCTTGGGCAAGGTGAGAACAGGAAATAATAATGGTACTGTAGTTTTGATAATTGCACTTAGTCAGAAAATACATTTTTTTAAAGCTTATTTATGCATATAAAATTTGTTAGAAAACGTTTTGTTAAAAGATTTCAGCGGTAAAATAATATTAATATAATATAGACTTTAATACACTGTATGTGTGAGTGAACATGTGCAACTGCAACTCCATACAGGAGCACTTTAATTATTACTCTGTGGACACAGCGCTGGGCCACCTTGTCTTCTCAGTGAAGTATGACGTGATTGGGGACCAAGAGCACCTCCGATTACTGCTTAGGTAATGCCCTCACTCTCTCTTTCTTTCTCTCTCTCACACACTCAAACACACAGTCTCATCTCTTGCCAGAACAACTGTATTCACTCATTATTCTTTTGTTCTCACTTTGTCTGTGCTACTGTACATGAAGTTGTTTGTCACTCAACTCCTCTGTGACTCATGCACCTCTTTCTTTTTTTCAGGTCCCTCTCTTTTCTTTTGCACTTTTATATTAGTAGGATAGAGTTTATCTAATTCCTCTGTTCTATGTGCTTGTTTTACTGTTATCATTCGTTTTTTAATGATTGACTCATAGAAGTGTTTTTGGCATGGCCAGTGATAAGAATGTGTGGTTCTATATGAATGTGTCATGTTAACTCACATGCAAATACCTCAAGAATATGCTTGTGATATCTGACACAAACAGCCTTAAAGTATGGAAGTATTTTCCAGACAATTTTCAAAACGAATTGCAAATTGTATTTGCACTTGTGTTATCTATTTGTGGATGCATAAATTGTGGCATAATTCAAATGAAAATGCACATTGTATGTTACCGTTTGCATTTTTGTTTATATGAACATATAGCCTACTAATGTCTTACAAATTTCACATGAAAAAGCAAAGAACATTTGCGCTTGCGTTTTCCAGCTCTTGACTCTATAATATTGAAATAGCAATAGCAATTCCTGTTTGCTATTTCATTGTGTGTCACATATGGTGCCTGCCAAATTTCAAATGTCAAACATCCTGAATTGCAGTTCCCTTTGCATTTGCATTTCCATTGACTTGCACAGAAACCTGTCAGTCAGTGTTGGGGTTGGAGTATACTACCAGGCATGTTTGTATTTGGAAGCAATGTCAGTCACTAGCAAATTAAACAGACTTATTTAATCTCCTCTAGGACAAAGTGCAAAACCTACCATGATGTGATACCCATTTCATGCCTGAATGAGTTCCCCAATGTGGTACAAATGGCAAAGGTAGGAGAAGCACAATGATCATCATGTGAAATCTAAGAAATTTTGCACGATTATTTGCATTGACAGTATTTGTTTCCATCAGCTTGTGTGTGAAGAAGTAAATGTGGACAGATTTTATCCAGTCCTCTATCCAAAGGTCAGTGTCCACATCTTTACTGTCACATCACTGCTTGTGTATCAGGTACATTCTGTCCTTCAGCTACAGTATAGTGTGTTTTCCCACAGGCTTCCAGACTCATCGTAACTTTTGACGAACATATCATACGCAACAACTTCAAGTTTGGAGTCATCTATCAGAAGTTTGGGCAGGTAATAAATACAAGCTATTTCTTTCCTGGGTTTATGAAAATATACTGTGTATCTTTGTTTAATGAGTAGCATTGTGTCTCCTATAGACATCAGAAGAGGAGCTTTTTGGGAACAGTGAGGAGAGTCCAGCCTTTATTGAGTTCCTGGAGTTTTTGGGGGAGAAGATTGAGCTACAAGATTTTAAAGGGTAACTGTCTTTTGAGATAAGGTGCTGTGGTAGCTAGTAATAAATCTATCATACAATTCGGTAATAGCAATTTATAATGAAATGTTGTTTTCGTTCATATAATCATCATACAAGTGAATGCAGAAACCAACATTGAATATGAGATACTTTCCCAGCAGACATATTGACTGAGCTTTTATACTAAATTGGCCCATTCTGAAAATGCTCATATGAAAGGTTTCGTGGGGGTCTGGATGTTACACATGGGCAGACGGGAACAGAGTCGGTGTACCACAGGTTCCACAACAAGGAGATTATGTTCCATGTGTCCACCAAACTACCCTACACTGAAGGAGACTCACAGCAGGTAAGGAATATCAATATGTGTTCACTTAAAGTCAACATTGAACTTAAGGTGTTCACTTAAGGTCATACATTGAACTAGACATAAAGACAGAACATATTTACTAAGATTAAAACTATTTCATGTGGCTTCCTAGTATTATTTTAACCTGTCTAAGGAGCTGTTTGCGATGAGCACTGGGCGTTGTTCTGTAACTGCATATCAACATATGCTTGGTTAATTAGGGCACCACACGACAGTGTTGAACAACAGGCCATTGCAATCCATCTGTTTCAGTACCTTCTGTCTGATTAATCAGAGAGTAAACATCACCTAATGTTATGACACAGGTAATATTGAGCTACTGTTGCCACTCAGCAAGCACAATTTCCAAGCAGATCTTTAAATGAACATACAGTAGATTAAATGTCCATCATCTGCTCAGACATTTTTCATGGTTGTACATGGATTGACGGTTTGTAAAGTGCAGGATAGAGTGCTGACTAAATACCTATTCTATGTCAATCAGCTAGCTGTGAACTATATGCTAGGTAGATAAATGTTCTTTCAGCAACTATGTTCTTCTAAAGTTTCAGCTGTATAGCATTAGTGTATTATTCCCACATACACTCAGGAGCTCTGTTGATTTGTTTTTTGTTTGTTTGTATTTAGTCTCTTTTAATGTATGCAGTCAACCAGCTTTAGCCATCAGCATATTAGTATTCAGAGAAAGAAATATGCCATTTTGTTGTTCATAGTGTGATCCACCATTTTTTTAGTTTTTTAGTTTCACAACATGATAATGAAAAATAAAAAGATTCGATGTGTTTTGCTTCCAGCTGCAGAGGAAGAGGCATATAGGAAATGACATTGTGGCTATCGTGTTTCAAGAGGAAAACACACCGTTTGTACCAGATATGATTGCATCCAATTTCCTGCATGCTTATGTGGTGGTGCAAGTGGAGAATGCCTGCACAGACAATGTCCTTTACAAGGTGACAAATCTGTCTGGTTGCTACTGTATGTGCACAATACAGAATATTCTGTATTCAGTAAAATATTCATATTTTTTTCTTTATATAAAGCTGTTCAGGATATAATTTATATATTTTTATTAATGTACTTTATAATATAATTGTTAAAAAATATCTTTAAACTTTCTGTGTATTTTGCTTAATGCTTTTTTTTTTGCCTTTCAATATAGGTATCAGTTACTTCAAGAAATGATGTGCCCTTCTTTGGTCCTGCTCTCCCAGACCCAGCCAATTTCAGAAAAGTGAGAGTCCCATGGATCCATTTAAAAACCATAAATCCCTTATGGTATTATTTATTATTTGAGTAAGATCATTCTTGCAAATAACAAAAGCTGATTTGCATGATATGACACTACATTCTGTTCACCGACTAGAGTCCAGAGTTCCACGAGTTCCTCCTGACAAAACTCATCAATGCTGAGTATTCCTGCTATAAGGCTGAGAAGTTTGCTAAGCTGGAGGTGAGCAAGAGAAAGATGATCCTTTTCTTTAAACTTTAAAGTTCATAGTATTTGCTGTATTTGATTTAAGTCTAAAATCTCTACAGTAACCGAAAACGTTTTTAAGAACACGTGTGCTCCTACACATTTATGCAATTATCTAATCGGCCAAGCGTGTAGTAGCAGTGTATCGTATAAAATCAAATGTACATACAACAGTCTCTAGATTTTACACAGAATAGTGCAATAAAGAAAAACATCCACTGAGCAGTGATTTTGGAAGGACAGAACTTTTTTTCACAACATGTCAAATCTTGAGGTGGATGGGCTACAAGAAGACTATGTCGGGTTCCACTACTGTCAGCCAAGAACAGAAAGCTGAGGCTCACCATAACTGTACTGTTGAAGGAAAAATTTAGCCTGTTCTGATGAATCTTGATTTCTGCTGAGGCTCATAGATGGTAGGGTCAGAATGTAGCATCAACAACATGAATCCATGGACTAAACCTCAACAGTCCAGGCTGGTGGAGGTGGTGTAATGGTGTGAGGAATGTGTTCTACATAATCACTTGAATGTCTCAGCTTATTTGGGTATTGTTGTTTACCATGTGCATACCTCCATGGACACTGTTTCCCATCAGTTAATGGCTACTTCCAGCATGATAATACAAAAGTGGTTTCAAACTTATTTCATGAACTTGACAATGAATTCAGAGTCTGACCGTTGCCTTCTTAATTACCAGATCTGAATCCAGTAGAACACCTTGGGGGATGTGATAGTATGGACATTTATAGCATGAAAGTCCACCTGAAAAAATATGCAGGATTTATGTGATGCAATCATGTCAACATGGACCAGATTCTCAAATGAATAGTTCATCTTAAGGGATCCGTGGCATGAATAATTGACTTGTTTTGAGAGTTAAGTGAAGCACTACCCAGTATTAGTATAGTGTTCTTTATAATGTGTTTGGTAAGTGTACAAGTATGTAAGAAATAGGATGAGGATTTGTTTGTGTGAAGAGCCTACTGCACTGTGTATTTATGTACAGGAGAGAACACGCTCTGCACTGCTGGAAACATTGTACGAGGAGCTGCATGTGAACAGCCAGTGCATGATGGGATTGGGAGGAGATGATGAAAAACTGGAGAATGGAGGAGGAGGTGGAGGTGGAGGTTTCTTTGAGTCTTTTAAGGTATCTTTTGTTGTATATAAGTGTGATTCATTTTTAAAGAAACTTGACTTACAGCATCAGAAGAGGAAATGATGCAGTAGTTTTTGTTCTTGTTCAAATTCCCATACTTGTTTCTGTGAGCAGAGAGTAATTCGCAGTCGGAGTCAGTCTATGGACGCTATGGGCCTAAGCAACAAGAAGCCCCACACTGTCTGTACCAGCCACAGCGGCAGCTTTACCCATAATTCCCCAGATATCCCCAAAACCCCCGGCATTGTGAGTATACCTTGTACTGACATGCAGTTGGAGTGGAGCAGACTGTTTTGGAAAAGATTTCAGAGATTGTGTTGTTGCCCTGCTAGAATTATTGACAGTCGTTCTGCCCTCCATGACCTACACTTTGGGCTATTTGACTATGACTCTGAAGTGAAGCAGGATGCTGGACAGTGTAGCAGATGGGTCTTTACACATCAGTAGACTGTACTAAACACCATGGCAACAAAAGTAGCCACTTTTGGCAAGCTGATAAAAGCTGTATTTGAATTTCCAGCTTACAGAACTTTGAATAAGAATATCAGCTGCAATATTGTTATATTTGCACTCTATTTGTGGTTACACAAATCAAAATAAAAAAGTAAATAAAAGAAGTATTCCAGTAGTCAGTTACTGCATGTGTGATATTTAGTTGGCATCCCTAAATCAGAGCCATATCTGACAAGTTCCTGATTTCTCCTCAATAGTCTCTGATCATCCCCGGTAAGAGCCCGACACGAAAGAAATCGGGTCCGTTTAGTTCCAGGAGGAGCAGTGCAATCGGCATTGAGAACATTCAGGAAGTCCAAGAGAGAAGGTAAAAACAGAAGACAAAACGAAGCTCAGATTGTTATCTTGTGTATGCTGACAGTGCAGAAATGTTCATCGTTTATATTGCAGCAGTAGGGAGGTGTCTCCCAGTGCGCAAAAGGTACCTGATGGTGGCCATGCCTTGCACGAGCCAAATACTGACTTTTCCAATCACAGTTCACCTGATATGCCTACTACCAGGACTAGGTGAGTATCCATATACATAAGGCACAATTGTTTATTAAAATATGTGAATGAAAATGTAGAATGCTAGAAATTGCATTGGAATCACAAATGGAAGCATGTTCATGTATGGATGACGTGTGTATATGCGTTGTGTGTTTTATTGTTTGTGTGAATTTATGATTGTGGCCGTTTACAAGCTCTGTCCACTAGGGAGCAGTAAAAGTCAAAATATTCATGTAGTCCCATTTAATGTTTGTAATTTCACACGTTTTCCTTGCAAGCATCATTGTCTCTGATGTGGCAATGAACTGTCATGCAATGTGGTTATTTTGTGTACAAGCAGTTACTTTGAAACTTCCTCTACTTTTGTAGGCGCTGTCACTTTGTAGAACAGCATAATATTCTGCAACCACTATTGCTTGAATTGCATATTGACAATGTGTGCTATGCATTTCTGAGATTCATTGTGCCAACAATACTTACAAATACCTGTAGATGAAATCAAATGTAACACTGGATTTAGTGACCATTTAGAATGTGGGTGTTTTTTCTTCTTAGTGCGGCCCTAATCTGTAGAGCCCCCTCAATTCCGGAGACTCACAGTCTGTCTAGGTCCTCGTCCAATGCCAGCAGCTTCACAAGTGTGGTGGAGGAGAACGACCACGAGCATGAGGCTACGGATGATTATGACACAGGACTGGTAACTCCTTAATTTATCTACCACATGCCAGCACGATGCAGCCAACATGATAAATTACACATATTATTCTCATGAGATTTCTTCATTTCTTAAAGTAACAGTTGTCAGTGATTTGAAAGTAAATAACAAGCTAAGTGAAACCTTGATGATTTCCTATTTATGTGCTTCAGGAAAGTCTGTCTTCTGCTGGTACCCCTCACAAGCGGGACTCATTCACATACACCAGTAGTTGGTTTGATGAAAGTCTAAGCAGCACTAGCCAACGCAGCCCACCAGGTCAGTAGTTTATAATACAATATGTTATGTATCTTTGAAAAGCTGTGAATGTTTTTGATGAATAAGCTGTTACAGTAGGTGGGAGTTAAGCTCTAGTTGCTCCCAATTTAGTCATGAAAAAAATGTTTGTTATGGGTTTGTAAATTTGACATTAATGATTAGGATGTCAGCAGATGGTGATAGTTCATATAGTACAATTATTCACAACAATGATTAGAAAATAGTGTGTATTATAAAATAACACCCTGCAGATCCTCCAGCTTTTTGTTTAAAATGCCTTTGTGTTTGACTTCACAGCTGTCTCTCGTCAGCTGTCTGACCCCATTCGGCCCAGAACACAACGACAACACTCTGCTTCAGTGAGATATTTATCTTTTGTATTAATGGATCCTTGTTTCTGCTTGTTGCATGAACCACAGGTTGTAATAGTGGATGTTAATTTGCTCGTGTGTGTGTGTGTGTGTGTGTTGTGTTGTGCAGAACTGCTAGACTTTCCCCCCAGATTTCTTCATGAATGTCCATCGGCAGGTTTGACTAATTTTATCACTTACAGATGAAGGAAAGCATTTCACAATCTTGACAGTTATGTTTTAGATTTCTTTTTATTCCTTAATCTTACCCTTATAGAACCAAACTGTCTACTGTGATTTTACAGCTATAAAAAAGATATAAGCCTTGAGATATATAAACAGCTATAGTGCTCTGTTTCATTTACAGTACTCCCATAGGCAGCTCCTAAAGAAACTAACGCCGGCTCCTGTAGAGACCCGCTGCAGAAGGAGAGCTGTCAGTCACAGGGCCTGTTGCCACGAATTTCTTGTTTTGAGGGCTTGCACCATTTTGTTTGCACCATGCGACTGAACATGCTTTTCAGAATGCCTTTGGGCCTAAGAAGGTTAAGTTTGCTGTCTGTTAAACAGGTGCCGATAGTAACAGCCTTAGGAGTGCATTCTTATGGTTATTTGTCTGCCTGCAATACCATGACATTATTTTTCTGTTTCTATCTGTCTGTGACTCGTTTTGTGTTTTATGTGTCATTAAGCACAACACAGATTACTGGTGGCTCTAATTTTGTCTACTTCTTGTTGGTGTGTATTTATTTATTCAGAATCGTAACAGCAGGCAGTCTGTCAGTCACAGGGACACAGCAGCCTAAGGAAAATGACATCCTTAAAGAATTATTCAAAGTTTCAAATTCAAGTACAGCAGAACTGAACATACTTTTGTGCAACAAAACACACATGTATGAACACTTACAGCAGTGCACCAGAATTGTACATAAGCTGTTCTTTTTTTTTTTTATCAAAAGTACATTTTGTATTATTTTCATCAGTTTTGTGATATATATATATTTATATATATATATATATATATATATATATATATATATATATATATATATATATATATAAATGGTATCTGTTGTTAATTGAAATGACTTGTGCTGGAATATACAAATCATTTACTATCTTGGCAGGTGAGTAATTGTTTCTAACAAGTAATGCTATGTATAATGTTATACTATTTATTTCATTTTTAAAAAGTATTTATGAGTTTTTATGCACATTTTCACAACTTATTGTTATTTGCATTGGGAACAAGTTCAGACTTTTAGATTGTGATGGATATAGTGTGTAGTTACACACACCTGACCCTTTGTAACTGCAGAGCACTTGAGGTTCACTATTCACTGTGCTGTCTACTGTGAGACGTTTTCAAGTTGCCTTCTATAGCTTTATGTGCTCTGTGTGAAATCCTACTGAATCCTGCAGAAAGCACCAGTAACATTTAAATGTACTGTATATAATAACGCAATTGAGTAATTATATGATTTTCAGTAAATGACAATAAAATGATTAAACAATCATGGTGACTAAATCCTCAAGCAGGTTTCAACCTAATCTCTATCTTATCTATTTATGATATTTTTCTCATACAGGGGAATGTGACAAAATGATGTGGTTATTCCACACCTGCTTTATATTCAGTAAATAGAGATTAGGTTCAAGTGTTTATTTAAGAAAATACATTTTCAGCTATCACGTCTAGAAAACTATGGTTTGAGCCACATTTACTTTATTACTGCTGTAATTTGGTTAACTGTAAAATTTTGAAATGGCATCTGTCATTTTGATTAAATGTGACTGCTTCATTATTACTACTACCAGGTGAAATTCAAGCTTTGTGTATTTTTCTGTTCCAGATTTGTTTTGAAGTAAAATCGTTTGTCAGTGATGTGAGAATAATCTAAATTTTCTCTACATTTGGTGAATCTTTTAAAGTGAAGTGTGTGCTAAAGCCTTGTTAGTACACTGCCGTTGTCAAACTGCTTATTAAACTGTTGTCAAATTGCTGTGTGCTTGCACATTATCAAAAATTACTGTTAAAATAAAAGATTACTCATGTTTACCAAAAACGTTGCAAGACATAATTGCTGTAAAAGAACACCAGCCAACATTCACCTGCTTTCCCATGTTCTTTATGCTGCATTGTCCTGAACACTTTTTATGCTAGTTACCATATAGCACAAACTCATTTATAAAAGACTGATATTACTTAATAAAAATTAATGTATGATTTTCCTTTAACCGCAAAGGCTTAGTGTGATATCACTGTATATAAAATACAACTCATGTTTTTTTCAAAATTAATCCTGTTTCATGAAGGTGACAGTGAATGTTTAGAACAGTTTTATTGATTATTTTGTACAGTGTAACTACATGCTGGGTTACACTGTATTTTTTATTAAGTAAAACAACACAAAATTATTTTCTATCAGAAGGTCTCAATAATAAGACACCAGTTGTTGTAATATAGTAAATGGTACAAAACAACAACACAGGAGTATTAAAGAAAACTGATTCTCAGGCACACAGTGGTTGATATTTTGCGATAAGCTTAGATCAGCATGTAAAACTCTGTTTGTTCTGGAAACTGCATAATTTTTTTTGCAGGTAAAAGTTATTCAGTAGTGTCAAAACGTCTGACTGCCCAAGAACTGTTTTTCACAATTTACTAAATGCCAAATAAATTTTCTTTTACACAGTTAATTATTATTCATGTAATCATTCATATTTTTGAATATCAAGCTTTCATCATTTTTTCCCTAAAAAAAATATGTTTCTTAATTCAGATAGTAATACATATGCTTTAAACACGTGCTATCATCATCTCATAACAGCCAACACTTGATATGGAATCTGTACAGTGCTTTTTGCCATCAATAAATAATATTAATAGCAAACCTATACTTAAGAGGAATGATGTCATCTTGTTTTGAAAATATTAGTTATCAGTAAGTGAGGTAAAAACAGTTCTTGGTATTGTAATCAGAGGTTAGCAAACCCTACCCTACTTTTTTCCCCTCACAGCTCAATGTTCCACCATTTAAAGGAGAAAGGTTCTCTGCGCACGTTGGAGCCGCAGTGTACTTCCCCCAAAAGCTTGTGGTAGGTTGTAAAGTCATCAATGAAGTTGCAGTTCAGGCCAAGTGGCTCAAGCAGGGAGCGCACCTTCGTCTCCAGGGCACATTTACCATCCACCTGCGGTCCAAACGGCTTGGGAATACCAAGGTTGTTGCCAAGCACTATCATGTTCACCTACAAGAACAAGAGGTAATGTTTACATCATCACACGAAGGATAAAACATGAAATTGTTTATTAATCAGCCATCAAAGTCCTTTGTTTAAAATGTGTTGAGACCTAATCCATTAAAATAGTATATCACTGCACTGTTAAATGTTAATTAGGTAGAAAACCTAACAGTGTCACTATTCTTTATATTTCTATATTTCTGCATAAATATGACCCATATTTAAAATTTAAACCCAAATTTTTGTGTGAAAATCTAATAAAGTGAAGCCAATCGAATCAGACAAATATTATACTTGGTCATTTTTCGTTCAGTTAAATGTCATAATATGATCAACAGTTACCGGAAACTGCACAAGGTGTCAGAACAAATACTGAAAGGGACTTTTGCCAGTCATAGATATGTAATACTGTATCATATTTCTCAATAATTAAATGAAGAAGTATAATTTTTTGATTGGGTTCACATCTGATTATGTTTTCGGTCATATTTATGCAGAAATATAGACATTTCTAAAAGGGCTTACAAACTTTCAAATAACTATACCATGTCAGGGTAAAAGGCCACAGCTCTGTTATCTTTATTTAGCACTTTAAACAGCACTGGTAAGTCAATGATATCTTCATCATCTAGTGCAAGCTCTTTCTTTAGTACGTCTCTGTTCCAGTCAATACAACTCTGGGTGGGAAAAAAAACAAGAGGAATTTAGGGAAGCAAAAACAGCTTTTAAGTTTTCAGAATTTAATTTCTTCCACAAACACATGGATATGGTTAAAGATAGTCATTTATGTTACTGTACCACCTACGAGCATCTGTTGTATATTCACAGGCCTGCTGATTTGAACCAAATTACTGACCTGGACATAACTGTTTTCTACTTGAAAGTTCTTGTCACTTAAAATGTCATCAACGCTGACCTCTTCGTTTGTCCCTGTTAAAATAAAAGATTACTGATGTTTACTCATAACATTGCAAGCGATAACTGCCGTAAAAGCACACCTGCCAACATTCACCTGGAAACATCTTAGCATTCCCATGTCCTTTATGCTTCAGTGTCCCAAACACTTTATATGCTGCATTAGGGCTGGCTAGTAGCAGTCTGAATCCCTGTACAATAATAATAGGATGTAAGTCAATTAAAAAAGATAGCAGAGGTAAAAGAGGTAGTAGAGGCAAGATAGAAGGTAAATATGCACTTAATGTTGACTAATGCAAGTCAACAAACAGACACCTGAATCAGATGTGTAAATAAAGCCTCAAAGTGATATGGACCAAGACCAGACTTTGATATTTACCTTTCTGTCAGGAGCTGGAACAAAAGACATGAACTCATCCACATGACCAACAAAGAGCCAATCAGAGTAGAGAGCAATGGGTTCCTGAACCTTCTGAGCCCAGAGGAAATCCTGCACCACTTTGGTCATATTGCGCCCATCCTCTGTGCTGTTAAGACCAAGACGAAATAAAGCTGTTAACATTCCTTGTGTATACATAAAATGTATAATAGCACAAGCAATAGGCCTCATTTATCATTTAGAACAGCTGTGTTTAATGGTTTTCCTAATTAGGTTTACAATTGTAATTGTAATTACAATAACAAAAAAAATCAATGTCTTAATTTACTTAGATTTGTATTTCTTTCAGATCATTAAAAAGAAAAAGTGACATTTTACTAAATGAAAACAAAATTCCAGGAAGTCGATGTTCATATTGGTGAGTCTTCTAAATTTGCACAATTGTTCCCTAACATGGATTTTTATTAACATTCCTATTCTAAATGCTCCTGCAAACAAATTACAAATACATTTGTTAGTATCCAGCTTAATAAATAATACCTGATATCTAATCAGCAACATATGTCAGGCGTTTGAGCAAATTACTCACGTAGGGAAGGCAACACCGATGATGATCCGGCCCAGCGGGTAGTGCTTCCCATTCACAGTGACAGGGGGGCTTACCTCCAGATTACCAAATGAATCCAAGCTGCTCACCTCTTTTCTTGAAGCTTCGCGGGTCACATAGCCAAAGTCCGGACCCTGAGACAGATGTTTTAATATATTTTAATCTAAAGTTGTTGTTTTTTGCCATGTAAAATCGGATTTTGTTAGGAATGCAGCAAACAGGAAAATATTAGAAATGGATTTTCTAAATACAGCAACATTCAATGACATTATGGTACCAAATCCTGTGCATATTAGTATTAACAAGACAAAATTCTATGAACAATAGAAATAGACCACATTTCTGAAGTACTACTCACATAAATAGACTTCCTAAAAAGGACTTAAAGGTATCCGATTTTTGAAAGCCAATGTTGATATTTGAAATCACCAAAACAAACACGCCCCTAACCCACATGGGTCCCACCGCTGTAATGATAGCTCCGCCCACACATACATACTGAACCCAGGCAACAAATGGAAACAAATGTGTCTATCTTAGCTGAAGGGAAGAACAATACGATTGCACATAAACAAACAAGCAAAAATGACACACAAGCATAATTTCAAAGCATAAATCTCTACATTACTACGATAGAAAAGAGGTGTTTTATGTGTAGTAACAGTGTTTAGATCAGGAGCATTTGACTCGGGAAACTCGAATGTTAAATCCGCTTTCTGCTAATGTCACACATGCGCACTGAACACTCTCTCTGCCGCATATTGACAAGCCCCACCCCTTTCTGCTCATTGGCTACACGTTATTGATTTTTTAAATTTTTGTTTAGTATTCAACCTGACTCAGTTTTCTGAAGCATTTCTCAAAAATCGGAGACCCTACCTTTAAATGGACAACTGCACTGAATGTTATGTGGTGGAAAATTTCTAATCTAAAGGCCTTGTCCTTCTGTGCTTTTACCTTGTATCTGTAGTGACCAGAAACCGACATTGTCATTAGTTGTTTTCTTAAGATTATGACAAGGGCAGTAGGGACTGGAGACAAGTTGTCGGGAATTGGGCATAAACAACGTCTAGTAAACCTTCTGAGCCAATGATTGATGATGTTTTGTGTTTACATATCTTCTTTACTTGAGTTCTGTCTATAAAATCTTGATGTAATCAATGATTGTGGCCCTTCACTTCTCATGCTACAGTATATGCAGAGTGTTGGGTCCTGAAACCTTTTTTACTCTTGCCCGTGACTACCAGTGGGATTTTATTTTACTTTAAATCTCTCAAACCTCAGAACTTCCACGACAGTTGCAACTGCTCAAGTCATACCAGTAAGACATCATAGGGGAACTCCCCAAGGTCTCCATCTCGTGGAGAGTCCAGGACAACAGGAAAACTGTGGTGTGGAGAATCAATATATCCAAACTCAAGTTCATCCTGCAGAGGGAAAGCATCAGGAATTACTCATCTTATTACTTATCACTCATCAATAACTCAATCTGTTTAAGCATATATTTGCAATTATAGCAAATAAAAGTTTGGTATTATAGGTTTTGTATTCTGTCAATATTTTGTAAAACTTTTGCAGTTTAAACTAATTTTAAAAAGTTCTGAGATCAGTGCCATAAATAGTTCATTTGTGCAAACCTGCATCCAGCGATCTCCTCGGTTCATGTACTCATGGCATATCTTCAGTTTTAGTCCAGACTTCTTCACCAGTTGCTTTATGCCCTCGAGAAATTCATAGTTATCACGTGTGCTGTTGGGACAAAGAAAGGGTGTTATCACCATCTTCCCAAAAAACAACCTTGACCAATCCCATGGATTCCCTGAAGGCACAACTAACACTTCAGCAGTGACTCCTGACCAATCAGACTCATTCCCAACTCTGGATCAATTCCACCCACCAATCACACCCATATCAAACACTTGACCATTCACAATCACACCCATTCTCGCAGTAACTCCTGAACAATTGGTCTGTACCTTATTAGTGGTATTTGCTAATGAACTTGCTAAGGAACTATTGGTTCAATCTCACAAAATATAAACAAATTAGTCATTTATACCCCAGCAATGCTAATCCAGATAAAGCAGTTAAAAAGGTTGAATGAATAAACATAATGCAAACGTAAATTCATTCAACAGAGCTGATTACAAACCCAGTGCTTTATCTCGATAAGGAACATGGCCTTTTTTTTTCCAGTGAGCTTCGCATCAGACTGACTGCTACCACCTGAATGAAAGCAAAAACCACTTATTCTGAAGCTCTTTGTTTTTTGTGTCATGTGTCAAGTCTTTTTGGATCCCAGTCCTGATGCACACATTTAGCTCTAAGTGATACCATCACTTGGAAATATACTTGGACTGTTCAACAAGTGCTATCTTTCATTAGTTAAAGATTAAAGATGATAAGCAATGAACAGAATAGTGAGTATTGTTTAGTTCGAACAATGATTAACAATAACCTTGACATATAAATTAGTCTGCTTACCTGCAGACAAAGACTTCCAAAGGTCTGAGGGTATTTGGTGTCATAATCCAAGGAGCAACACGGAACATGACCTTGTCAGTGAAGATTGGGGTCTCTGGGAAACCCTAGAAAACCAAAAATTGTGTCATATCAAATATTTTCTATTTCTTTGCTAAAAATCAGTTAGAAAGCATGCTACAGAAAATATATTGCAATATGGACAAAGTAGTTGCTTCACTGACCTCACCAACAGGCTCTAAAAGACTAAGGTTTATCGTAAGTAGCCCATCAAAGTCTATATCTGGAAAGTGAAGGCCCTCCACATAGAACACAAGCTCAGTCTTGCCACCTTGATAGGGGACTGCGTTAGCCAGTTGCTTTTTGCTCAGAACTAAAGGATATTCCTTCTGGAACAAACCGAGGAACATATTTTCTGGAATAAAGCAAATAATTAAGATCAGTTCACTTTAATGTGTGCAGTTTTTTTTATGGAACTTTTGCTAATAGATATAGGTCAATGTTCAAAAACTTTACTTTGTAGATTTTATAATAAAGGTCTGATTTGTTGTTTGTTCTGAGATGAACATGCCAAGTTTTGCATTAGTCATGTGGTGTAGGATCAACTAGGCAGAATCATCTGAACAATTCATTACTACTTCAGTTTGTTTCTGCGATCTAATAAAACTCATTATTACTATAAACATTTATTTTTGCCTATAATCAGATGTGTTAAGAGTAGGACGTGTTCGTGCAAAATGACCAGTTTACAATAAAATATCAGTGCTCATGCTATGCTATAACTAAAATGCTATGTGATTAAAACTAGAAAGCTTTTCTTTTGTAACTCACTCAGAGAGGACTCTGCCTGCTTGCTTGATCGAGCCCTGAAGATTCTCACTCTTTCAGCGTCTGTCTGTGAGATATGCAAGCTCAGTTTGTAGCCTTCTGGAAGCTCAGATGGACCACTGGTGCGCAAGATCATCTTGGACATGTCTTTTAAATCTGGAATTTGAGAGAATAAGCTCCAATGTGTTTCAGAATTTCAAAGAAAACTATTCTGTCATTACATATAAATGTTACATCAATGTCACACTCTGTTTACACAGTAGGACTGTTTCAGCTGTGAACTGTGTTCCTTGCTGCAGAGGAGTTTTTAATCTCCACATCAACGTAACAAATAAACAGGTTTGGCATGATCATTAATTGTCATACACGTAATTGCAAATATTTATTTGCTTGTCATTTTGGGCAACTTGTCACTTTTCAAATAACAGTTGCCTTTGACTAGAAATTGTAATTATGAGCAGGAGTGTAGGTGCAGGAAAATACAGGGTTTTCATTAATATGTTCTTTTTAAACTGTTTTTTTTTTTTTTACTGTTTATTTCTACAGTAATTTCATGTTATTTAGGATTAATAATAAATATTTTTATTTAAAATATAAAAATATATTTAAAAATATATGTATTCATTGATATGGAAAAGGTTTATGATAAAACATTAAATGAATATTTATAAAAGAATTCTCCAGTGTCAGCACTTTCTAAAAGTCAGTCATTATTTTTCTACCACAGGAAACAGGCACAGTTCAGAGATTAAAAAAACAAAAACAAAAACAAAAACAGTTCAGAAAACCAGAGCGAGCAGTCACTGAGGCAGTCAAAGCAAAATTACAAACTTAAAAAAAAAAAAAAAAAAACAAGAAAAAGGAGGCAAGGTTGGTACACAGAATGGCAAAAGCATAGTAATCAGAAACAATGGTTATGAACGGATAAACCCGGAAGTGCCCTTTTGACCCGTAGCTTGTGCCATTCTATCTGGAGACGAGGGTGTCCTCAGGCAGTCAGGAGGCGGTGTTGGTGAAGTTGTCACAGAAATACCAACTGAATTGTAGTTCAATGTATTCTTCACTTGCTTCCAGATTTCATTTTTGCAGTATGCATAATGTAATATTCTGTATTAATGTATTCGTCATGAGTGTCTAAATTATTGCATGATAATTTTACAATTTTATTTAACAAAGCATTGTTACAAATAACCCACAAAAATGAAAGCCCTAGACTGAAAATAATGCTTTTAATCTCATTATACAATACGATGCTTTAATCATCTCAAGACACGAATTGGAAAAACAACATATTTTATGAAAACATACATTTAGCTGCACACATATTAATTCATCGGCTCAGATAATTGTGCAGTTAAATAATTGTTGAAGCAGGCGTAATGACAAATGATTTTGTTGTGTGTATGTGTAAAATTAAAATATTTTGTTACATGAATCTTGTGCACTGTATTATGACGATCAGGTTTGCTTACCTGACACTTTAGAGACGTCTTCGTTCTCAGTGTCCACTTTCTTCAAGTAGGAAGACTCACAGTCACAGTTGACCAGCAGAATGGCACCATGTCCTTTAGGTCCCCATTTCCATGAAGCCTGAGAGAGAGAGAGAGAGAGAGAGAGAGAGAGAGAGAGAGAGAGAGAGAGAGAGAGAGAGAGAGAGAGAGAGAGAATTGGTATTCAAAGAGCACAGTCATCCTGGCCAGTTGCTGCTTAGTAAGCGGTACCATGGGGCAAAAAAAAAAGAAAAAAAACAAAAGAGATATACACCTTGTTAGGATTGTTCCTCTCAACAACACCATCTCGATCTGCATCAACGTCTAGGGAGATTTCTGTAAGGAAACAGAGGCAAGCTGATGAGAACATGTCCTCTCTTTGCAGGTAACATTTACATATATGTCTCCCTATGTCACTAGTTTACTATAAGTCACAGACTAAGGACATTAGTTGGTTAAAGCAGAGCAACCGATTGATGTCCGTGACTTGGAATAATCCAAGAAAAAAAATCAATGTCCAGTACATGTACTGAATATCTGACAATAAGTTTGAATTCTGATTTATTTTAAACTCTCTAAAGAAATTTCATTATGACAGAGACATCATCATACATGCAGGTCATTAGGAGAACATGGTTACACAGATTCATTTTTTCAATAGATGTTTAGTTTTATATTGAATACACCAGTTTGTACAGTATTACAGTAACAGTATTAACACAACAAGGCAGTAGTGATATTTATCACAGTTCTTCAAAGCTGTTGCTAGTGACATGCCCAGTAAATTTAAGCCAGCATATTCGTTTGTGTGTGTATGTGTGTGTGCATGTGTGGGTGTGTATTTAAGATGAACTCATTGCATACCAACAGCTGTGAGATGTAGCAAAGCACTTCCAAGGTTTTCTGAATTATCCCCATAGAACCTCACAGACAGCTGAAATATATATATACACTTTATGTTAAACAGAATCATTTATCATCACATTTTGCTTTGCAATATTCATGAAGACTGGTAAAAATGCATTGCTTAATATACTTTTTGATTGATCAAATGGGGGAAAAAATGCCTCATTGAGAAATTACAAATATGTAGTCATGACACTTGATCATGAATCACAAACTTAATGGTTAAGCAACAATTCTGTTGAAAGCCTGAGCAGTGAGGCTGGCTAGAAACTCATAAATTACTCTGGTATCTCTTTATGAAGGATTTTATCCTGGTCAGAATCGTGGAGGAACTGGAACATCCCATTCATCATACTGGGTGAGATAGCAGGAAAGTGATAAGTGGTAGCTCAGTGGTTATGGCATTGAGCTACCGATCAGAAAGTCATGAGTTCAAATGAGTTCACCACCAAGCTGCAACTGCTGGGCTCTTGAGCAAGACCCTTAATCCACAACTGCTCAGCTGTATACATGAGATAAATGTAAGTCTCTCTGGATAAGGGCATCTGCCAAATGCTGTAAATGTAAAGGTTGCGGCCCACATCAGGGCACAATGCATACACTGATTCACAAGCAGTTTAGTGAAGCTAATCCACCTACTGACATGCTTTTCAGATGATTGGGGACAGTGAAAATACACAAAAATGTGTAGAACAATCAGTATTAAACTAGGAACTCTTGTGGCACCATACAGCAACCCCCACCACACCACCCGAAGACATCTACATTTATAATAAGGAAAGATGAACCCCTTACAGCTACCAGATCTATCAGCAGATCCAGACTTACAGTACATTCCTCACTGTCAAAATGTCACATCTTTCCTATTAGTTTCACTGTCTATACTTAATAACTCATAATACTTACTGGTTGATATAACATTCAAACAAGAATAACTGAATACTATGCTGGAATGTACGAGTCTACAAAATACAGTCATACAATGACAAAAATTATTTTGTTCTTGGAATGAGTTGCTTCCCTCAGCCACATGTTGTACAGATGCTTGAAGCTGAAACACTGGAAATCCCTGCCTTAGGAAATTCCAACCCATTCAGACTGTTTATAAGACTGGTTTACCTTGCTGTCATTGGGATGCAAGCTGGCAGTTCCCATGGAAACGAGCAGCACAGTATTTTTGCTGAGCGGCTGTGGTGATAGGAGCGAGTTCCCAGCCTGGACTGAAGACAAAATCTGGCACTGCACATTGGGGGTGCATTTAACTGAGTAGAACTTGCTCTTTACTGGGGCACAACTGTAAACACACACACACACACACACACACACACACACACACACACACACACACACACACACACAGAGATTATATTCAGTGGACTGTGTAAGTTAGATCAGGTTTCTCTGACATTGCGTCACTTTTTAAATTAAGAAGCAGCGGATCCTGTATTACACATCTTGCATGACAGAGTAAGTAAAGGTAACGAAATGGTAAAGGTTTCAAAATGACTGTGTAATTAAACCTTTCAGGAAATTTCAGTCATATGATTTCTCTGACAAACTAACTGGAAGACAAAGTAAGCAGTCTGGTGACAGAAAAAAACTAAATGTACAAAGGACTACTACTTGAGCGAATCATATACACTGAAACAGACACAATGGAACAGCCCTCTGTTTCACTCAAAACCCCAAACTGAAAATGGCTCGAACATGCTTAAAAAGGTTTAAAAACAGATTTCCTGTTAAACCTGTTTCTTGTTAAAATTTGCTGATTGTGTGCATTGAGCATATTAAAACAGAATGATCAAGTCAAGTAAAAGCTTGACTTGATCATTCTGTTTTAATATGCTCAATGCCCACAAGCAGGAAATGTTGTCTGGGGAACTTCTCCTATTTCAGTCAGAGCACGGTTGCCTTATAGTTAGAATTGTCTGGGCACATACCAGTCACATGGTGCAGAGCTATATTTTTATATGTGAACTACTGAGCCCATATCATAACCAGAACCTTTTGTGATAGACAATAAGTTCTAAAGAGTATCTAACAAGAGAAAAGGAAATGTTTGACAAATAAAACCTTACAAAGCAATGTGAACGTATTGTATATATTAACAATACAGCAGTGTTACAAAACAGTCTCCTGTTGTACACCGGTGCATAACAGATATCGAAAACCCTTTGTGTGAAGATGAGCAAGAGGCATAGAGGCGGAAGCAGCAGCCTACTAAAGATGTGACTGCTGTCAGAATACAAAGAATAGCTTTCAGTATGCAAGAAAGACAGAGGCTTTCTTCAACCAATGCAATGTGCAACCAAAGCAAAATCAAGAAACAAAAGCCATATTCACACGTGATCTTTAATGTTCTCCTGCCTATGAAAGAAAATAAAGAACACATTAGGTACAACGTGACATTTTTAATAGTTTACATTGTTTTTACATTTGTTTGTTATTGAGATATTGAAGTTTATTCACTTTATGGTTAGATTCAAGGGAGAAAACAGACTAACAGATAGAACAAACATGAACAAAGGAGGCTTGTAATGACTTGTTGCTTGTGTAGCACTTGGTAACTCCACGCTGAGGAGCACTGATACTGATCTGAAAGTTTTGAGCTGTATTCTTTCTCAATGCACAAGGCAGACACATGAGATTTGAACCGCACACTGTCTAGATTTCTGGACAGAAATCCAGATTAAAATTATTATGACAAAACATATCAGTGTCAGAGTCAAGTTTCCAGAGAAACCTAACCTCAGCAGAATGAATGAAAAGCTCTGACTGAGTCTGGAGATTCTAGCAGAATTATAAAGGTCAGTGTTACCTTGTCAAATTCACTGTCAGTTTTCTTCCCAACACATACAGCGTCCTTCTGCTCTTGCCAATCTCGAGTCTCAGCGTCCGGGTTGAATTCATGGTGCTATGATTTGTTGTCGCTACACTTATTATCCCCTGCGGAGACTTTTACGCACGCTGTTTCTCTGCCTGGATCCACAGCTCCACAACTAACACTGCGGCTGCTATTGGTTCTGTAAAGCAGGTCCTTTTTACAGGACTGTCTCAATTTAACCTCTACATTTCCTTCTTATGGCAGGAGAGAGGATTAGTCCCGAAAGCGCACTAGAATCATTTATGGATGTCCGGTCTAGAGTTAGCTCTGATCCACAAGTTACTTCATCTGAGCTCCCTATGAGCAATAATTAGGAGTATATGATATATGATCATGCATAATTAATGACGTCTAAACCGATCACGTTATAGCCTCTTTCTCGCGTGTGCGTCAATTCACCCATTTGACCAGCAGCGGCGCTGTCCATCATATACTTAACACCAGGGCTCTCCAAAGCTTACAGCCTTTTACTCCTGGACTTTCCATCAACACAACGTATGTTCAAGTTGAAACACTTTCAGAAAAATAGTACTGTGCTATTTCTGATTAGGCTGGTACAGTTTACGCACTTTCTGAACTATTAAAGTATGGATGTAGTCTAGCTTTCAAATGTTTTCAAGAAGGTAAATTAACCAGAGGTGGGTGCAGGTGGGTTGGAGTGGGTAGAGAAAAGGGTCGGGAGTGTTGTGTGTCAGAAGAGTGTCAACGGGAATCAAAGGAAAGGTGTACAAAAGAGTAGTGAAAGCAGCTCTGCTGTATGGGTTAGAGACTGTAGCAGTGAGGAAGAGACATGAGACAAAGATGGAGGTATGAGGGTTCTCGAGCACACCAGAGGGACAGCTGAGGTTGGCTGTTTTGGGGACAAGGTCAGAGAGGTTAGATTGAGATGGTTTGGACGTGTACAGAGGAGGGAGATGGTTATGGATATTGGAGATGGAGCTGTCAGGTAAGAGGTCAAAAGGAAGGCCAAAGAGGAGATATATGGATGTGTTAATTGAGGACATAAATGAAATAGTGCGGGAGTAAAGGATGCCGAGGATAGAGATTCGCTGTGGTGACCACTGACGGGAAAAGTCCGAAGAAGAAGAAGAAATTGACAATATTTACGTTTTAGAGTAGTGTTAAAAGTTAAAAAAAAAATACAAGTTTCACCATAATAGTCAAGAGGTACAAAATAAATATAAAGAAATGTGCTTACCTGACATGATATTTCTTTTTTCCAGTACACATCAATTGACCATGAACTTTTATGTCTAAGACATTCACTAGGTGGTGCTGTTTACTTGTGACAAATATTTGACCAACCATGTTTACTACCCAACATCGAAAGTTGTCTTTAATTTTTTTCTAGATTAATAATGTGTGTGTTCACTGCTGTGTGTGTGCACTTTGGATGGGTTAAATGCAGAGAACAAATTCTATGGGTCACCATACTTAGCCATATGTCACGTCACATCTGGTTTAGAGTTTCGCTTTTAGTTTGAATGACTTACATTATGTTTCACCTCATTTATATTGTACTAGAAAAGTGTCTGCTTCATACTTAATTTGCTTTCTACCAAGTAATGTTGCATAGCACCAGCAAATCTTGTTTTTTTGTGAGGACCTTCCACTGCCATTATTAGTCATATATGTGTTTTCTGTACCGCTTATCCTACACAGGTGTGTTGGTATGCATGTTTGTACTGGGGAAGGAAACTGGAGTACCCAGAAGAAGCTCCTGAAGCACAGGGAGAACAATCAAACATGTGCATACAGGGAGGAGGTGGATTATTATTACTAACACTAATATTATTAATGCAGATGAAAATGTTAATTCATTCATCTAAACCCTAGCCCTAACCATAACCAATAGGAATTTTATTCTAATTTATTAATTTATTTTAATTAAAAATAAGAATTTTCTGTTCTGCTGAGATATAAACACACACACACACACACACACACACACACACACACACACACATACCTGTCCAGGGCAATCTTCAGCTGTGTCCCAACAACACAAATAGTCCTTAATGTGTTGTTGATTTGAAGGCGATAAGTTCTCATTGACACGTCAGTGTCTCCTTTAAAAACCTTTGCCTTCAGAGGTGACACATTTGTAGTGCGTTTTTGCTGCTCCATAATGCCACGTACGTGTGTACTCTTCTCTGCTCTCAGGTATCTTGCTGTTTTGTGTAACCTGAGTTTGTTTGAGTGAATATAAAGCCTGGGCGTGTTTTCACCTGCCCTCTACTTTTATGCTTAGTAAACCATTTAACCCATGTGCTGAGTTCAAACAAAAGGCTATACTATTTTTATGTATTTTTTTTTACTTGTACCATAAACCTGAATTAATATTTAAAAATGGACATAAATATTATACTGATTAAAAACAGAATATTTTCCTTTCCATAACTGTGTACTGTATAGCCAAGGGCAATTGTGGAAGCAGAAGCTTTTGTGCACCACCTGGACATCCAGTAATTCAGCGACTATAACCTGCTGTAAGCATCAATGGGTTCTTCACTAAGGAGAGCACAACTGGTGAAGTGAAGAGGTGTGGTGCCCTTATTGGGTGAGCCTTAGCATTAGCTTTGGTAATGCAACTCACCCCACTATGAGGGCTCCTATCCCGGAATTAGGGGATTTCTAACTTTGCATAAGACATTAAGACTTATTCTTAAAGGAACTACACTGTTCTCACTTTTGCTATCCCTATCTAGCATCTGGAAATTAGAGCTAACAAATAAAGGTTTATCATAGGCCACCTCAGCTAGCAAGATACTAAGATCCCTATCAAATACCAGCAAATATGTATGTTCTTTGAGTTTTAAATAGATTACGGTGTCTAAAATATTTGGTCTTGTTGTATAGCCTATAAGGATTTCTTTTGTACCACTGCATTTTATATAGGAGGAGATGTGAGAAAAAAACGTATGTGTCAGTAAAGATGATCAACATGTCTGGGCCTTTTAGGCATGCAAAGACCTAAGGGTACGCTTCAACTTTAAGTTTAAAAACATAACAGCTTTAGGCAAAAACTAAACCTCATTCCTTTGTGTGCCTAAAGCGTAGGTGTTGTTTAAATATTCACAAAAAGCCCTGTCTATTCAAACACTGTCTAGTCAGTTAGTGGGAAAGACTCTCACCATAATCGCTGGCTCATTTAACACTAAACGATTTTACAATGTCTTCTTATATATTGATTGTGCTCTTGTGCAAGAAGTCTCATTTTTTGTAATTGTTGCAACCACAGCACACAAAACATTCATTTTGGTTTAAAAGTGGTTTCAATATCACCATGTCACATTCTCTTAAAGGGATTCAATGTAAATCTTATTAGTATAAAGGTTTCTTTTGGCAGCTCATACTGTACATATTTCCCACAGGTTCTATGGTTTCCTCCCACCCACCTTCCAACAATATGGCAGCATATGAATTGTCCCTATTTGTGAATGAGTGTATGAATGTGTGTGCTTGGTGCTGTGTGATGGACATCCTAGCCAGAGTAAATTGCTTCATGCTCGGTGTTCCTGTAATAGGTTCCAGATCCACCATGACCTGGGTTGTACATGCATAGGTAATTTAATGATGGAAATTAAACACAGCAAATCATTTAATACATGTGTTTCTATTAAAGCAATTTGTAGTTTGTTCCTGGAGGAGAGTGGTGGCCTTGATGTTTCTGCTTGGTCTACTAAGCCCACATGACCCTCCAGTGGAGTCTTACCCTGCAGTTATAGATGTCAGTGAATGCTCACTTCTCAAATAACCAGGAAGGTACTATTACTACACCCACCTCCCTGTAGCCCCCTGTCATGGTGCTGCCCACCAGAAAGCATGCATTAAAGAGTAGCTTCTGGCCCTATCAAATTCCAGTCTGTGCATTTCCTGCCTTGTTTGTAACATTGTACGTCAATATAAAGCTGCAGTAGTCTTATGTTCTACATTGCAGTTCCTGGTTTTTCATTTACACCATGAAATCCTGTTATCTCTAACTAAACTAGCAAAGTTATCACAGATCCAGATCATAGATGCAAATTGAGTGACTAAACAAGTTTATGATTTGAATAAGAACTAAACACCTTTCATTTCCATGTTGTTTCCAATTCTTAATTTAAATATTGGTAAAAAAAAAAGTCTGAAATGACAAATGTTATCTTTTTATTATTTATCTATTAATTTCTTTTGCCGATGAAAAATGTATCCACCTGAACATCACACGTTTTTATTTGGTTCTTCATATAGACCTAGTATAATTCATTAACAAGAAACAAGAGGAGATTAACCGCATGTGTTGTTTTTCTCTAAAAATGCCTTTACAATATTGGGTGTTTAAATTTTCATCAGTGTTTATCCTATGGATTGAACTTTTGGTTGGTAATTGGTACCCACACCTTCAATATTGCAGTCAGTTCTCTGAAAAGTTCTGCAATCATCTGAGAAACTGGGATTGGTATTTTAGAATCAATTGTATAAAATGCCAGGCATGCTTTCTCTGTCTGTTTATTTATATCAACACCAGTTTATTAATGTGCTTGCAAAGCACATTCTTATTCTCTTGCATACTTATTTTATTATTATTATTATTATTATTATTATTATTATTATTACGTAACTTGTCCCGCGTCTAGGACAAAAGCTGCGGGACAAGTTACGTAATAATAATAATAATAATAATTGAGGAGAGGTGTGCTATGGTTTTTATAAGTGATCCGACCAACGATGTTCACACAGCGGACGAAAAAGCGGCCAAAAAAGTCCCATAGAAATGAATGTGAAATTCCTGAAATTCTACCGAAATAAAAAATTTAGCACAACATGGACATGTGACTTATCAAAACACTCAGCACAATGAGAGGAACTTGCCACGTGCAATTCACATTTTCTTTAGGAAATGTACCGTTTTAGTTTAAATTATTCTACACATTTCTTTGTCCATTATCTAAAATTTATTGAGATTTCATCTATGAGAATCAAGAGCTATTTATTGAATGATCTTAGTATGTGTGTTCATGAGCACTAGTTATTAAAATACACGATAAGCAATTATGCACAGACACAAACACAGTTGTGCTCAGAAGTTTGCATAATGTACGAGAATTTGTAAGACGTGTACCATTTTTTTTAAAGAAACCGTGAGAAGGCAAAACTCATTTGATTTCTTATAAGACTAATAAGTTATTATGTAAATCATAACAGAATGACAAAAACAAAACATAACAAAAGAAAATAATTCCTGTTCAAAAGTCTACATACATTTAGTTCTTAATATTGTGTATTGCTCCTATAGCATTAATGATGGCATGCAGTCTTTTGTAATAATTGTGTATGAGGTTTTTAATTCTCTGAGATGGAATAGCTGCCCATTCTTCTTGGAAAAATGGTTCTTGCCTTCTTGGTTTTCTTGCAGAAACTGCATGTTTAAGATCTCCCCAAAGTGGCATAATGATATTGAGGTCAAGAGACTGTAATGGCCTCCAGAACATTCACCTTTTTTGGCTGTAGCCATTGGAGGGTCAACCTTGCCTTGTGCTTTGGATCTTTGTCATGTTGAGCGTCTCATGCACAAATTTCATGCTGTAGAATGCAAATTGTCTGTCAGTGTTTTCTGGTGATGTGCTGCATTCATCTTTCCATCAAATTTTACTATCTTCCCTGTGCTCACACAGCCCTAAAATATAAGTGGTCCACCACCATGCTTTACAGTGGGGATGGTGTATTTGTACTTTAGGCTTGTATGGGCACAATAACAACAGGTCATTTGTGTTCAGGTACCTGCTTATTGTGCTTCTTGAAACAACACCACTTTTTTCCAGAGCAGCTTGTATGTCTCTCGCAGTTGTTCATGGCTTATTCATTCTTATTCTATCTTAAACAGGCTGTAGTAGGTGAAATCTTTCTACATGAACGTGGCTTAGTATCAACAGACCCTCTTATTTTCTACCTCTTTTTCAATGTTTGAGCAGTACTGACTGGAAGTGTTGAGATATCTTTTTATATCCTTTTCCTTCTTTATAAAGTTCAACTACCTTATTATGCAGGTTCATTGTTTTTTTGTCTTCCCAATGGTGCAGTACCTAGCCAAGTCAGTGCATCACCTCATGAGCTGAGAAACTCACTGACGATTTATGTACAGACACTAATTACAATATAATAAAAATTACAATGAGTTACAGGTGTGGAAACTTCCCTTTAATAGCCATTTAAACCCCTGTGTATCAGCCTGTGTGTTTATAATGTGGCCAAACATTCAAGGATATGTAAACTTTTGATCAGGGTTGTTTAGATGATCAATTATCTTTAGATTTTAAAAAGGAGTCAAACAACTATGTGATAATTAATGACTTCACGTGACCACTATCCTTAAATTAGAGACAATTATTTTGCATTATCAGTTAAATTTTCCAAATAAATGCCAATGTTTACAATTTCTTTCAGGGAAACTTTTAAGGACAACTGTTTCCTCTTGGACTGCATGGTGGGTTTTATGCTCGTTGGTGTATTGCTGCCACCAAGTGTCCATAACTGTGATGGCTATTATGGATGCCACAATCCTCAATATACTATTGAACCGGTACTGTATCCACGGTTCATTACATGTTTGTGAAGTGCAGTATTTTCAGTTTTGCATATAGTTTCAATGCACTAAATTTCTCATATTTATCTCTGAATTGGTTTTCTGTGTGAGCCTGCATGGCAACGTTTCATCAAATATCAAATAAAGAAATAGTTGTCGAATAAAACTGGAATTTTCTGTACTGTATAGCATGTACTAAAACGCCTAAGAATGTTGTACCAAAATATATATATATATATATATATATATATATATATATATATATATATATATATATATATATGGCCTGTGCAAACTGAAAACCTTGAGCAAAAAAATCGAGGTACGTTTTGCATAGTGGGCTAAACTGTATTGTTGCATCTCTAATGACTATACTGGTCAAATAGACCAAGAACAGAAAATGGACCCAATAAACAATAAACAACAGTGACCAATGGGGTAAATGGTGGTTCTTCATAGGTATCAGTGGTTGTAACCAGGTTAGGGAAATATTCAATTCAATTCAAATTTATTTGTATAGCACTTTTAACAATTGACATTGTCTCAAAGCAGCTTTACAGAACACAAACATAGAACAAAATGTTATTATAAAGAATAATATAATGATTAATATAATACAAAAATCAAGATTAATATTAGATAGATTTAAATGTGTTTGTATTTATCCCCACTGAGCTAGTCTGTGGTTACTCAGGCGGCAGTGGAGAGGAAAAACTCCTTTGAATGGAAGGAAGAAACCTTGAGAGGAACCAGACTCAATGGGGAACCTTATCCTCATATGGGTGACACTGGAGGTTGTGATTATAAATATACAGTCTGACAAATGTTGTACTGATGCAAAAGACCACATGCAGTTGGCAACTGGAGCTGGAAATCTCTAGAAATATTAATATGAAACCTTAATACGATTTAATTCAGAACTCAGTATACAAACCTGTGGGCCTAATCAAATTGAATAATTATTAGTATTATCATATATCTATAATAAATAGCAATATAGGTCTCACATAGCTGTACGAGTTCCTTTTAAGCTCAGACACTATATTCTATTTTTTCACATTTATGACCCAAACCTTTTACTTCCAATGAGCAGATAAAAAAGAAGTGGATCCTTTACATTACAAAACTTAAGCTTCCACATTTCCAAGTCCATGTTCAGTAATAATACACATAATAAATACAGTACAAAAGTACAATGACAGCCTAATTTTGTTCATTCACAAAAGGAACCTTATTGATATCAGAACTATATGTAAAAAGTATGAAATTAGTTTAAGTACTTAGATGTTCAGGGTGATAAAGAGATTTAATATAAACATGTTTTTAGTAAACCTTAAACTGCAGTGCGCATGCGCGAACTGAGGGACGTCGTCTTGGAGAGGAAAAAAAAGCTCTTTTCTTTTTTCCTTTGAGGAAAAAGTCGTGGAAAAGCGTTTTGTTTTTTAAGCGACTGGTGATGTTACTTTAGAATAAGATGATATATGATGAATTATTAACAGGGACTTTGGTACTTGGTTTGGGCTGAGGTTATTGGAGCTGCTGCAGACTGGAAGGCGGAAGAAGAAGGAATTCCAGCGGAAAGGACGGGAAAAAAAACACCAGCCATGGATCAGAGATGCTCTGGTTTTATTTCGGAACAGATTTGTTATAGCAGTCGATATGACTGGAACACACGCTCTGATTTAGAGGCGTTATAAACTTATTCTTATCCGGTTTCTCCTATTAATACCGTAAATAAAAAAAAAAAAAAAAACGGTTAGTAAGTGATATTCAAAATGGCGGCGTCGTGGCCCTTCTTCCCCCAGGCCCTGTTTATGATGTTACTGAGTGCTGCTGTGGGTCTGGACCTGTGTCCGGCAGCCTGTATCTGTTCAGAAACTTCAGACGGAACCAAACTTTTGGACTGTAGTCGGAAAACGCTGTCTGATCCTCCTGTGGGAATCCCAGCATGGGTCACTCATGTGTAAGTCACAGGCCCAGTTGTTTACATGTTTTGAAGGTTGGCCTGCTGTAGAGCTCGTAGCTAACGCTATTACTTACACACACACACACACACACACACAGAAGCATTGTATTTAAAACATTGCTTGGTTTATTCTACGGCTTGCTACCCTTTTAGTTACCCGGTATTTTTTTGCGTGGTTATAAATCTGTGAAAATATTTACATCATAGCGCTGTTAGTCATGTAGAAGCTTCAAATTCTACTAAACCGTGACACAAAACTGATATCACAACAATAAACCTTCAGTTATGTTCAGCTTCAGTATAAAGTCTTCATTTCTTTGTTTCAATCGCTTTTTGAGTCATGATGCTGAATTAGACAGTTTTATTTACATTTACAGCGTTTAGACACCTTTATCCTGAACCATTTATTACATTATCTTATTTTTATACAATTGAGGGTTAAGGGCCTTGCCCAGGGGCCCAACAGTGGCAGCTTGGTGGACCTGGGAATTGAAAACACAACCTTCTGATTGGTAGCCCAACACCTTAACCCCTAGGCTACCACATGATTGGACGTTTAGGTGTATTTGGTAAATCAGTGTGATTTGAATGTATTGTTATAAAGGATTGAGGTGTATGACCTGAATGAAGCTGATTTATTAGTTATGCTCAAATCAGTATTTTGAATCAGGTGTGAAAGTTTGTATGTAAGTCTTTGTTTTCTGGTCTATTTTTGCTCATTTCTGTGCAGATTTGATTGTTAGTGCCATCGTTTGTACAAGTTTAAAAAAAAATTAACCATACTAAAGTGCAGTTCTTTTAACAGGTCTATTTTAGCATACTGTCCTCAACTTGTCTTTGTGTTACTTCCGTTCATAAGTTCATCCTGTTCTTTGATTTTTAGGTCTTTGAATCATAATGAGCTCTCAGGTGTGCCTTTTCTTGGAGATGTTTCATCAAACATCACTGTGTTGTCCTTGTAAGTATCTCTTCAATCACTCTTAATGTTCGATTTGTTGATTTAAACCCTAAAGATGCCACAGCTGTTCATGACCTCGAGTCAGAGAGAGTAAAGCTGCCTCGCTCTTGGTTGGAGTGGATGTCATTTCTCTCTCCGGTCACTTAACATGACACTAAGCAATCATGGGCAAATGTTATCTCTGCATTGTGATGTAGCATGGGGAGCATTTTGCAAAGATGCAGTGACTGGCTTGTCGTGTCTCAGCAAAAGCACTTGCTAGCAATCACCCTACTTGGTCAGTAGCAGTCATGCTCACTGGTGGGTGGGAACACTGGTGAATAACCAAATTGGGAAGGGGAGGG
The DNA here is from genome assembly GCF_022655615.1 of Tachysurus fulvidraco. Taxonomy (NCBI): domain Eukaryota; kingdom Metazoa; phylum Chordata; class Actinopteri; order Siluriformes; family Bagridae; genus Tachysurus; species Tachysurus fulvidraco. The sequence continues at coordinate 18,497,569 of NC_062522.1, forward strand.
ACACTTTACTGAATGAATCATTTGTTCTGGTGTGTGAAAAGAACTAATCTGTTCTGATAGCTTTGTCATTTAAAACAGATGCAATGCTTAGATAATTATTGAGCTGACTGGAATGACCCAGATTAGGGACAGTGATGTTTCTCTTTTTTGTTTGTGTGTTCAGGGTTTATAACCGAATCTCTGAAGTGGTGGCCGAACAGCTTCTGCCCTATTCAGTCCTGGAAAGCCTGGATCTGAGCTCCAACTCTATATCCGAGCTGAAAGCTGGATCATTTCCTCTTATGCAGCTGAAATACCTGTACATTTACACCCTTTTTCCTCCCGATCTTTTACCACACTAATACTAATACCACAGATTTTAGTAAAATAATCAATTCTAGACAAAGTAAAGGCAAAACAATATTTGCAATCTGCTGTTAATAAAGACGACTCTGGCATTTTAGCTCTTATAGCCGTAGTTAAGTCATTAACTTATAACCCTAGTTAAGTCATGAAGAACTACGTACTGATTATACTACATTCTATTATGTCGATACATTAAAAAGACATTAATTTGAGTTGTTATGGAGCATTAAAAATTAGCCTGTTTTAATTGCTCCAAAATGATTTCATTTGTTGTATCATGTTAAAGCTGTAAAGTTTTTACATTCATTCAAATTAGTCTTTTTTGTTTTTGTTTTTTTTGCAGTTTTATTTTTTGTTGTTGAACATTTTATCAATAATTTTTCTGGTCTGTGGATTCAGGAATCTGAGCAACAACAAAATCAGCTATCTAGAACCAGATTGCTTTAACAACATCAGCTCGCTGCTGGTGCTGAAGATTAACAGGAACCGTCTATCACTACTGCCCACTAAAGTCTTCACCCTATTTCAACTGCAAATTCTGTAAGTAGACTCGAGTTTCATTGTGCTGTTATAGCACTGAATAATAAATAGTTGATACTAGCTTAACATTTACCTTAAAGCATCTCTTCACTTTAAAATTCTCATTAAATCATATAAACACTTTTTAAGAGATGCTTACTCATTACTACCGCTATTGCTTGTTTTTAGTATCCTGGGATAAATATGCTCTGAGTTTCATCTTGTCTTGTTTTAGGGAGTTAAAACGCAATAAGATCAGAGTTGTAGACAGTTTAATCTTTAAGGAACTGAAGGCTCTAAAGTCTCTGAAGATGCAGAGAAATGGCATCACAAAGCTGATGGATGGAGCTCTTTTTGGACTTGCTGATATGGAAGAACTGTAAGTAGATTCTACACTGCACATGTCAGATTTCAGGATTCATTAAAATTAAGAGAGGTTAATCAGATGCATTTGTGTTGAGAGGGAAAAAACACAAACAGTGTACTCTTCTCCTGCCCTTCAGGACTGAGATTGATCAAGCCTGTGTAGTGTTTTCTTAAATGTTGCTAACTCTTGGGTTAGTATATAGTGTTTGTTTGTCTCTACAGGGAGCTGGAACACAATAACCTCACTGAGTTAAATAAGGGTTGGCTGTACGGCCTGCATATGCTTCGTGTACTCCGACTCAGCCACAATAACATTGGTCTCATCCGAGCCGACGCCTGGGAGTTCTGCCGCCGCCTGGAAGATCTGTGAGTCATGCGCACATCCCAGTGCTTTAGGGCAATTTTTCTCCTACAATGAAACTCTCATAATGAAACCCTGAGGGCAGTTAGTCAGTAGTTGGGGATGTCAATGAACAGTCAACACAAGCAAGTATGTAACAAATATGTAAAGCTAAATTCATTACAGTCTAAAAATAAAGCATGATTTCAGCTGAGAGAGACTCTTGGTCATTCTGGTTACTTATGTTCATTAGGTACATTGGGTAAGTTCTTAATTGTCTCCACATTTCATAGTAATTAATTAATTTAAATATTTTTTAAATATATGTTTTGGGCTGCCCCATCAATAAATCAATCTAGCTTTGAGTTTTTTCTTAATTACATGGAAACATGTTGGAATATATTACTTGGGATCAAACAGATCCTTCAGATGTGCAATTTTAAGATTAGATTGAATGAGTTGCTAATTATGAAAGCTTAGTGGCTCCTTTTAATCATTGTCCTGTGGGTGTGGATGTGTGTGTTTATCAGAGATCTGTCCCATAATCACTTGAGTCGTTTGGAGGACTGGGCTTTCTCTAGCCTCGGGTTGTTGCAGAATCTAAATCTGGGTGAAAATCGCATTATGCACCTGGGGGAAGGAGTTTTCGACAACCTGGCAAACGTTCGCATTCTGTAAGAACTTGTCTGTCCTGTCTCTCTCTCTCTCTCTCTCTCTCAAATTGTTTCTCACAGATTGCTACACCATGATCACACACACAGACTTTTTATTCTATACTAAAAAAACAGTAATTTACAAAATGCCAGCATGATCATGCAGTCTATTTCCTGTCTTACTAATGTGGCTGAAATAACATTACCATGAGAGCACCTCATCATAATCCTCACAAACCAACTGAGATCAGTGTATAAGAATAAATAATCTTCATAAAATCAGTCTTGGTGTTGGTGGAAAACAGTTTCTACTTGGATGATCACATAATCATTTACCTGGTGCTGAAAAGGAGACTTGAAGTCTGATTGTTTTAGTAACATCAAACTTTTCTTTTAGCGCTGACTTGTCTTCTTTTTTCCCCTCCAGGGATATCCGCAGCAATGACATCTCTCTTGTTATTGAGGACACAGTCAGTTTGTTTGCTGGAATGAAAAACCTCAACACATTGTAAGTGGTCCTTTTTCTTTATGTGTAGAATTGTAGAATTCTGTAGCAGTATGTTACAGCTTAATGTTGCTGCTTAGTGACGTATTAAGGATTATGTTTCTGTTTTAATGGATTTAATTTGGTGTTTAACTTAGCTAGCTGAAGTGTTTGGGATACAGTGTGCAGTAGGGGCTCGGTAAATTATACTGAAATACAAGATATTTATACTTGTATATGTATGTATGTATACGTGTGTATATATACGTATATGTGTGTCAATTTTGGGGGGGGGGGGGAATCTAACAGTTTCCTAGCTGGAGCTTTAATCACCTAATAACTGATAACCTAATAGATGCTAGAAGGAAGTAGTATCAATCTGCTTCTAATCTCTGTTTAGCTTGGATTAGTGCTGTATGATGTCCTTTGCTTTAAAATGATAATGTTTCCTGTAATGCTTTCCTGTAGTGATTACTTACTGTTAACGGCTTGAGCAGCTATATGGACATAATTAAGACTTTCGATATGGAAATTCTGATCAGTGTTCGCGTTTCCCTAGTTGTAAAACAGAAGTACTGATTTATGAGCTTTAGTCATGCAGTATGAAGACTTTCATTTAGTGTGTCATTTTCTTTCCCCTACTGGACATTCACATTCTGGTCAATGTCTGAAAGCAGACCTATGCAAATGCCTGCACACATGCTCCCCATGTTTACAGAAGCAAAAAACATAAAGTTCTGTGTGTGTGGTTTTCAGAGTACTTCAGAGGAACAACATCAGAACCATCACAGAGAAGGCCTTTGAGGGTCCCAAGGAACTAGAGCATCTGTATGTTTCATTACAAGATCTTTATAGCTTGTAGATGTTTATACTTTGTTCAAAGTATAACATGGGATATCTACTTCTTTAAATGTCTGTTTTAATCTCCATTGAGGTTTTCTTTGTGTCTTCAGAGATTTGAGTAAGAACCGGATCATCTCTATTCACCCTGAGGCATTGTCTCACTTAAAACTGAAGTCCCTGTAAGTCTTTATTATTTCTTAAATATGGTGTGGTTATTGTCCTGTAAAGTCCTATACAAGCAGCATGTACACATTACCATGCAAGGTTATATAGAAAGAGATAAATAGAAATTAATGCAAAATCAAGCAAACTTGATATTTGGAGGAGCTTTAAATTGTTTTTAAATAACTGCAGATTTTCTACAGATTTCAGCCAAGACACATCATGTATTCAGCTAAAGCCATCTTTGATTCATGGGCATCAAACCTGAGTACAGCTAACATAGAAAGTAATTACATATGTCTTCACTAGTAGCCAAGTCCAGTAGTTTTCTGCAGAAACCCTCCATAAAAAATGTTGCATTGCAAATGTTGTCATTAATTTATAGTAATCATAGAAAAATAACTCCCAGATAAATAACAATAGATTGTGGAGGGACCGTTTCAACATTGAATATATGATGTGCATGTAGTACTTATATGATTTAGTAAAAGGATCTATCTAAACTATCCCAAAGCACTATTTCCTTTTATAGAGAAAGCAGTTAAGAAAGGAAGAAAGGAGAACAGACTAGTGTTTTATTACCTAATGTAAATTGTTCATTTACTAATAGATTATTTTTTTTTTTTAAATGTTCAGAAAGTAAAGTTTTGGCATCTGGTTTCTAAAAACTCAAGTCCTTTTAATGTCTCTGTGTCTTCTTGGTTCACCTCACTGTGTATATCTTTAGACATGTATAAAGGTATTTTTCTGTTGTCTTTTACATACTAAAATACAATGACACAAAATAGCAGCTAGATTGTTAATGGCAAGTACTTCATTAGATTAAGTTAGCAACAGTTTATTATTCAATGCTTTCTAACAATTTGTATCCATTCCCAAGACCACACCAGTAGCTGTGTCTGTGTTGTTGCTTGCTTATTTATTTGTTTGTTTGTTTATAGTCTGAAAAGCACATAAAGCTATAGATCTGATGCAGAAGAAACTCTGTAAAGAACAATGTCCTTTAATTGACTTTTTTTTTTTAGTTATTTGAACACCAGCGGTCTCCTCTGTGACTGCAATCTGAAGTGGCTCAGCCGGTGGCTAATTGACAGCCTTTTTCAGCAACCATGCACCGCTGTGTGTGCATATCCTGCCCCATTGGCAGGCAGGAGTGTCTTTAGTGTCCCCCAGCAAGGATTTGTCTGTGGTGAGTGAGATCTCGTACATCACTGCTGTACTTCCAGTGTTATATGTGATGTGATCCTATTCAAGTCCTGGTTATAGGTTAGTTCAGGTTGAAGCGGTTCTGTTTTATTAGCGTTTCATGCTGCCACTTTTAACTCCAGCCATGAGCTCTAAACGGATCACAATAATTGTTCTGAAATTTTAGCAGCAAATAAAAGGACTACTGCCTAATTGCCCAGCCAGAGAAGGAAGAATGTAATATAACATCTGTTTAAAAATCTGTAAAGCCGTTTCTTTCTCGACAAACTGCCTTCACATAAATAACTTGCATAAATCATTGTAGTTGGCTGTAATAAACGGCAGCAGGGGATCTAATCAATGATGCCATCCATGATGCTCATGCTTTTAAAAACTAGGCACTGAACTACAGCCAGATTTTTTTTATTTGTTATTTTTTTTAAGTGCCTGTGCTGATCCAATAATTTCAAACCTCTTTTAGTAAGATTTTGAGAGGCTTTTCTAGAGGTAAAAAGTAGAAAAATTCAGATGTCACCTACACAGGTTTAAAGTGAACACCCTCCACTGACAGGAGGGTCACCGAGTCTAAATGAAGCTGGAAATTAAATAAACCATAACTAAGCCTGAGGAACATAAAGGCTCAATGGTAACTTTCCACTTAATATAAACTTTTTGTCCTTGTTTAACTCCTCTGTTTTCCTCAGATGGCTTCTCTCGGCCACAGATTACTGGGAACCCCAGGACAGTGGTGGCACTGCGTGGCACCAATGTCACTCTCAACTGCTCTGCCTTCAGCACTAGTGACTCCTCAATGAACGCCACCTGGAGGAAAGACAAAGAGGTGCTGTCTGACACACAGGTGCAAAACTATGCACGCTACCAGGACCAGCAGCTCATTTACACCAGCATGCTCCATCTACTTAATGTTAACTTCACCGACGAAGGACGCTACCAGTGCGTAATCTCCAACAACTTTAGCTCCAACTACTCCGCTGAGGCTAAAGTGACTGTCAATGGTACGTTCAGCCGTGAGGCATCACAGAGGCATGCAGAACCTTTAATGGGAGATTGTGCGTTAAACTGCAGTCTCGGCTTTGCAACTAGGCTCTGTATTTAATTTTAGATTTAGGAAATGTTTCAGTCACAAATGACAAGCAGTGATGTTTACATATCAAAGAGCCCTAGGCTTTCTATGAATAGACCATATGAAGCTTTTCTCACTGTGTCAATCATAGCAGAATATTTTGCTGCATCCCTTCTGGGTTTTGGTGATGCTGAGCTACTGGAAGATGATTTTGCTTTTGTTGGTTTGAAATAAGTTTTCTTTCTGCCTCTGCTCTTTAGCTATTTTATGTGTGTGGTTGTTTTTTGGACTCTTATAATTTAATTTCCAATTTCAGTGGAGCAAAGATTATGTAGCCCTCTGGGGAGCCAGCCAGTGTAATGTGATTATTCTGGCTTTTGGTAATTCAGAGGTGTGAGGGGCTTTTGTGCTCAAGCAGCACTGAGAAACAAAAATTTCAGGCCCAAATAAGATTATCACAGAACTGCAAATGCAGGACATAAAACAAATGCATACAGATAGGGTTTAATAGGAATCTGGGTTGTTTATTTTTATTATAACAAGGCTGTGTCTTGGCCTGCGTGTGTGCCTGGGGTGGTGTATCCTGTTATATGCAAAATAAAATCAGCTAGACAAGCAAAATATTTGAGTCTTGTAACAGAATCCTTGACTTTAAGTATGCACTATTTCCAGAGCTGCCCTCCTTCCTGAAGACTCCTATGGATCTGACGATCCGGACTGGCACCGTGGCACGTTTGGAGTGTGCGGCGGAGGGACACCCTCCACCCCAAATTGCCTGGCAGAAGGATGGGGGCATCAACTTTCCTGCTGCCCGTGAGAGAAGGATGCATGTCATGCCAGAAGACGACATGTTTTTTATCGCCAACGTGAAGGCAGAGGACATGGGCGTGTACAGCTGCACTGCCAAAAACGAGGCGGGCAGTCTGTCAGCTAATGCCACACTCACTGTTTTGGGTATTCACCGTATAATTAATAACATCACAACATGCTGAAACAGGATTTGTGTGCATTGTCTTTATCTAATGAAAACATTCACAAATCAGATTCTTTGGATAATTTTGAAAGCAATATACTAATTTCTTTTTTTTCCTTCACCATACAGAAACTCCATCATTCCAGCGCCCTCTAGAGGATCGTACAGTGGCACGTGGTGAGACTGCCGTTCTACAGTGCATAGCTCGTGGGAGCCCCGCTCCCCGCTTGAATTGGACAAAAGACGACGGCCCGTTGCTGTTGACGGAGCGTCACTTTTTTGCAGCAGCCAATCAGCTGCTTATTATCGTGGATGCCAGGTCTGCAGATGCAGGGAAGTACACCTGCATTATGTCCAACACACTCGGCACAGAGCGCGGACACATTTACCTCAGCGTCTCATCCTCTCCTAACTGTGAGACGTCTAGCGGTGGCTACGACCCGGATGGCTGGACTACAGTGGGCATTGTGGTGATGGTGGTGGTGTGTTGTGTGGTGGGCACGTCTCTGGTTTGGGTGATAGTCATCTACCACATGAGACGCAAGAGTGAGGACTACAGCATCACTAACACGGGTAGGTGTTTTTTTTTTTTTTTTTTTGTTTTTTTGTTTTTGTCTTTTTATTGTTTTTATTTTTTCCCCAGCAGATGGGCAGAATAATTCACTAAGGGCACAGAAACATTGCTGCCACAGTAACTGTAAAATTTAAAAAGTTATTTATATATTAATATTCTTTCAGTCTTTATTGCAGTAGCACACGTAAAGACAATGCCGTATTTCCTCAGCGCAACTCACATGCACACTCACTCTTTCACAAACAGCTGAGAAAGTTTAAATACATAAATATATAAGGGTGATATTTCTCAAGTCTTCCCCATTACACAGTTTTATACAACTTCACCAGTACACAGTTAACTCAGAAACAGAGCTTTTAAAAAACGTTATTTTTGTATGCCCTTTAGGGAAGTTAATTTTCTAATTTAGTCTGATTTAAAACAAAACTGTGACAGCCCTAATTGAAACTATGCATAAAGCCTAAGCGTTGCATGTAAATGGATAAGGCCATGAAGCCTAAAGCATGGAGCAGTTGGTCTGTGTTAATTCACAGAGTAGTAATAATGGTGGATTGGGTTTTAGAGAGAATTTAAAATAGGAAGATTAACTCAGCCTTCAAAGCTTTTAAAAAGTTATTAAAAACCTAAAAGTGATTACAGAACATTTGTGTGTAATAATCCCAAAAGTTTATTTAGAATCAAAGTTAAAATAAACTTGATAATACTTTGACTTGATGAGGGTTTTTCTTCATGCAAGCGACTGAATCTTAGAGGATCATTCTGTTTTATGCCCGAGTGGAGCAGTGGCTCAGTAGTGAATCCATGCTCTTCAGGGTGACACCCAATAATGAGATTAGAAATAATTACAGTACTGAATGTGTTGAAGGGACACAAAATATCTGATCTAATCTTTCTGTAAATAGGAGCCCTGGGGTGTGCATGTGACAATTATATAGCAGTGGCTCTGACAGACAGTTGTCTGTGTTATTGAAATGTTTTGAGTAAAACCAGTTCTGGTGAAATTAGCTCTAATGAAATGTTGCCATGAACAGATCATTTCAGTTCATCTATACAGTTCTACAGAATTTGCAAAAAAAAAAAAAAATACAGGGAGCATAAGAATTGCATTATGTTTGTTCTGCCCTGAATAAGCTATTTCACATAACAGATGTTTACTTGTACCACGAGCCACAATAATAACTGTATTTACATAAATTAACCAGTTCAAAAGTTGCCATATGCTTGATTGTTTGTCTTTTGGATAACATGTAAATATCTTCTGAAGCTTTTAAAGGGAAGTACTAAAAGGAAACAGTGTTCAAGATATTTAAAGAAAATAATAAGGATTTACACAGATCCTCCTGTTCAAAGCTTTACATGCCCCTAGCTACTAATGTGGTGTGTTGCCTTCTCGAGTGAATGTTTGCACCTTTTATAATAACCGTTTACGAGTCCCTCAGTGTGAATAGATGGATCTCGGAACCATATTGCTGTTGGAAAGAGGTCCAATATGCAGAGGTTGCAGGAAAAGCAAATCATGTGCAAGACACGGAGGATTTTTCTGAGGAACAGTGTGCAGTTCATAAAAACATAAAACATACAGCGGTTGATCATCCAGGGAACAACACACAGTATTAAAAATCAAGTGTATTTAAACTTCTGAACTGATTCATATGTGTAAATTCAGTTCTTTTTTCTTGTGGTCTATATGTAAACATATGGCTTATTTAGGGCAGGAAAATTGACAAAAAAAATCTAAATGTTACTTTAGAGATTTCTCATTATTATTATTATTTTTATTATTACTATTGAAAGTATTAGCGATTAATTGTTATTGCAGATTCTGCGAGGTGTCTGTAAAACTATAACCTCAGCAGTATGTCTTTATCTATACCAACTGTCAGCGACGACGTGACGTGCTCTCCATAGTGAGTGGGTCTGATGTATACACACGTTAGTTGGTCTCCTATATAATCAAGATGAATGTTTCCTTATCATTGCTCTTTCTACTGAAATAACTAAATTTGAGAGGAAGTGTGAAAAATCCCTGAAGGAATTGTCAAATTGCTCCCTGATGGCTTGTAAACAATAATTAGTGAGAACTTTGAATAGACAGTAGACTGAGTAAAGGGGAAAAAAGTGTTCCTATCCAGATATCCAAGTAATGTCTAGGGTATTAAAAATATGCCAACTCCATGGCGTGTTGGACAGGTTCTCTGTGTGTAGTGGTATCCAAGAGGGCTAGTTAAAACTACATACTCATTAGGACTCTTCTTAGTCTCTGTTTAATAAAGAACATAACATCCACGTCCAATTAGTTTCATTTAAGCGCTTTAGAAGAAACCCGTCTTCTACCTAGCACTCCTAACTTCAGATTACACAGACACACACAATGAAAAATACCACCACAACAAGCAAATGTCATTAGGCCTGTGTCTGTTCATAGGTTGTGCTTTATGTTTCTCCTAATGTTCACAAACATTAAACCCGTGGGTTACAGATGAAATGAATCTGCCAGCGGACATCCCCAGTTACCTGTCATCCCAGGGCACGCTGTCTGAACCTCAGGAAGGCTACAGCAACTCTGAGGCAGGAAGTCATCAGCAGCTCATGCCCTCCCTGACTAATGGCTATGCTCATAAAGGAACTGATGGTAAGGTGTCGGGTTCTCTGCAGAAAAGAACGTTTATTGATTTTTTTGTGTACAGACATATTAGCAACCGTGACATTGCACATTTAAACATTATAGTGCACAACTTTGTCTCAGACGTTTTTTACTTATATATATTTTCCTATATATTCTCTGGACTAAAAAAAAACACTTTGGGAACTAAATAACTAAAAAAAACTCTGGACTAAAAAAACCTCTATGGGAATTAGAAATGGAGTGTAGATATAGTGGGGTGATCATTGACATAAGTAGGGACACCTTTACACCTGCATGTTCATGAGGTTGTCTAGTCAGCTAGTCATATGGCAGCAGCACAACACACATATCAGCCAGATACAAACCAAGAATCCTGTTTTTTTTATTTTGATGTTTGATATCAACGTTACTTAGCCTGCCATCTGTATGTTGTTTTTTTTGTATTGCAATGCTGCCACATTATTAGTTAGATGACTCCATGAATGTACAGGTGTTCCTAAAAAAGTGTACAGTGAGTATACATTTTTGTTAAATCTGGGTTGTTGTTGTTTTTTATTCGGGACTTAATTTGGGAAACAATTTATAATGGCTCTTAAATTTATTTTTGTATAGAGCTGTGTTTGTGATTCAATCGATAGCACATCTAAATGTTGAGGAATACATAGTAAGGTAGCCAACTTGGCCTTTGTGTTAATAAGCTTGTTTTTAACATTTGAAATACTATCACATCAGTGACATATTACACAAAGCATCACAAGCTTTATAGCACACCAAATTCAGCAATTCATTTAGATTATTCTTTTTTTTTTTTTTTTAAGATAAACATACATTTATGTGTTTCTCTTCTGCCATAGGTGTGTGTTATGGAGATGTGGGAGAGATAGATCCAGAGACTAGTGGGATGCTGAGTAATCGTGTCGGGTCTCTGTTTGCTGGACGCAGCAGCTTCCATCCTGGCGAGCCAAGGGAAAATCTGGCGCACGTGTCCAATGGTCTGTGGTCATGTGGGTTCATACAGAAATGATGACACGTTTATTAATCATTTATGAGGATAATGCATGAGGAAAATGCAGCACTTGATGCATAGAACAGATGCTAACATTGTCATTTCTTCTCCGGCTCTCTCAGGCGGCACGGCCCCGTTGGTCATCTGCTCAGACTGTTACGACAACGCTAACATCTACTCTCGCACACGGGACTACTGTCACTACTCCTATCTGAGTGAAGATGATGCTCTGGATGCCCAGCTACACAGAGACACAGGTAGAGAGGGGCAGCACGAGGATACAATGCTGCATGACCTGATCACCCCAGACACGCAAGAGACCCAACACCATGTATTACACCACTACAGTAGCAAAGGTCAGAGCACACACACTCGAATAAATAAATGATCATATATTGGGGTAATGACTAGGGGTAATGCGCTCAGTTCATGATGCAATTAAATATAAATATTCATTAGATTTGTTTTTAATGGCTTAAAAAGTATTTTTAATGGCTTAAAAAGATGTTTTCCTATACAAACACTTGCTGCTGTAAAACATAAAATGCTCATTCCTAAAGAAAAATATTAAGGCTAATTTATTTCCCCAAGTGCTATACTAACCAGAAGTATAAATCATTTCCGAGTCAATGACCAATGACAAATGTCAAACATATGTAATGCAATGCCGATAGTTTTAGCAGAATACAGAACAAAATTGCTCATTGTGGGCTAATTTAAAAGACGTTTGTACGATGTCTGGTCTGCCAGTGTCGTCAGCTGTCTTACATCTTTTTTCATCCATAATGTACCTTTGAGTGCATGAGGTGTTTACATGGATTGTTCCATTGTTAAATCTAATGTAAAAAAAATTGCATTGTCCATCTGTGATTCGGTGCCAGGGGTGAAAAAATGGTTGTGCCATTTGGTTAGAAGGGATGGAACGTCTTTTCCTCTGTCAAACTCGGTATCACAGCACCGTACTGCCCATTCTGCTTTCTCACACAGCCTGTTTGTGTCTCTGCAGATATTCCAAGCAGATCGTTTTGGAGCGGAGTAGACCCTCATTCTTCCGAGTTGCCCCAAGGTTCAGTGACTGTACACAAGCCACCAACGGGTCCCTCTAATGGGAACGAGCATGAGGATAGAATAGGAGGGCTAGAGGAAGCCTCATACAGGACTAACTCTCAGGATCACAACCCACCGAACACATAGAGCCCAAAAAACACCCAGCATTTACGCCCAGCTCAGCGCGCCCTACAATCCCACTACCTCTTCCAAGAAAACTCGTACTCTGTCAAAAAAAGAAACCCAAATTCTATTTTCTTCTGTGTTTACATCCAGTCACGTCTCCTCGTTGGATCCTGCTGGTGTGTGTTTCTTGAGAACAACCTTTTCTGGGACAAGGTGATGATCCTCCCCACGATTCTATGCACACTAATCCTCTGTTATTAGTTAAGACTCTGAATGTAATGTTTCTTGTAAAGAGTCTTTCTCACTCTGCCTTTTATCTTAAGGATTTTTTTTGCCCTTTCATCCCCTACTGTGGTGAACACAAACTCCCATGTGTATGCCAAAGTATTGAGCCAGCCCTCTTTTATGCTGCTCTGGCTTTAAAAAAAAATCCTTTTATGAATTAATTCTGTTGAATAGTCGTTATGAATTAATAGAGAAATGTTGAATATACAAAGGAGGTCATCAGTCAGACAGTCAGAGATGGAGACAATTCTCCATTCTGCATTCCACTTTTTCCTTTTAGTTGCATCGAGAAAGGTGACCGGGAACATTTTTTGCTCTATTACAGTTGGATGCCATTCCCCTGCTTTCTATCCAGTATTATAAAACGAAGCTATCCTGTTTGTTACTGTTTGTTTAAAAGTGCTTTTCACAAAGACAGGCGTACCTCATTCCCTATTTGTTTTAAAAAAAAAAAAAAAACCTTTGCAACATTGACAATCGAGCTAAAGCAGTTTTACAGGGTCCTCCACATGGAATAGAGTCCATGGCCACATTTCCCCCAAATACGACGCATTCCAAAATTTTTTGACTGTTTGTATCCAGTTCTGTAGCTATTACTATGGCTCTTCCCTTCACTGTACTGATAAATGTATGTACCAGTTCCTCCCATGCATTTTGAAGCCTATAGGGCACTTAAAGTGTGTATCAGACATGGTTTATTGCTCTGTCGAATTCAGAATTTTATTTGTACAATTGGCCTTGAGCTGATTACCAGATCCGATATCTGTAACACAGATAGGTTTTTAACAGTGTGATACTGTTTAAGATGGCCGCACTGCTAAGGCATCCGAGTTAGTGACAGCATCGTGTACGTTCATGTCAGCGACGACATCAGTTATCGTTTTCAGCATGATGCACAAGACCGCAGAGATAAATTCCATTTAAAGTAAAAACCCAGCGCTTATATATTTAGTTTGGTCTGTTATTCCCGTCACTGCTAAATTGTATGTGTCTGAAATCTACTTCTGTAGTTTAACAGTGCTGTAGTGAGGGACACTACTTTAATCAGCTTACAGAAATATATCACCATGAAATAAGCTTGGACCAGAAACAAAACGATTCCTCTCCTTAGCGGCCGATTTTGTCCTGAACGTTAACACTTTCTGTCTGTAGTACGTAGACAGACGTTCGTTACAGAACGCCACATTCTTTCTATCTTTCTTTTTGCCTGTGATTGTCTGATTTCACCCACACTTGGTACAATCCTATAAATGCTGCACATCCAACAGGTGGATAATTTGTTCCAAAGAGTTTGTGTGTGTTACTGAGTTATGAGAGTGAAAAAAGAATGAAAGACTGAGAGAAAACTGAGGTACTCTAACATGTAATTGTAAAATGTATGTATTGTGCAATGCACTACAGCATTACGTTACTACAGCTAGATACAGTATGTATCAGTTATGTGTTCTGTTGTATTTATTAAAAGTTTGAATCAGTTTTAATATTTGGATATTATTTCAATCTAATGAACATAGGTTAATGTATTGCTTTCGTTTCAGCGTGCTGTCTTGATTTGCACATAATCCTTTATTCCACTTTACAAATCTGTGAGCAAAACCACGGTTTCATCCAGTTCTATGAATATCAACAGCGATCAACATGTATGCTCCCATGTATGAGTTTTATGTCAAGATTTCCAGGTATTAAGAGCAGTTAAGATTTGGAGTTAATAGCTGTAGAGCATATCACCACAACTACTTGCACAATAATACTGTCGGAAATTTAAGGCAAAGTAAATTCTGTCCTATACGGAAGACACATGATGGTACAGTTATAAAGGGTTTTGAACTAAACTTCTCTTAATAGTTTGTTGAAATTTTGCATTCAGTTCACAGCTCACACACCAATGTTTTTCTGAAATTGAACCAAAGTTTAGCTTTAATGCTTTGACACTTCCAGTGCTGCTTTAATGTTTTTTTTTTTTTTATTTGTTTGTTTTTCCATTATTGTACCTGTACATTCTGTAAAGCATGTATAAAGAACTTTGTTTTAAAAATGTTGCATATTAAACAATAAAATGCGAATTCTGACATAAGTGTATACACGCTGATGCTTTATGTTCTTACAGCTAAATGATGATACCAGAAAGTGTTGATATGACTTTCTTTCTGCACGCTAAAGAAATGCAGCTGCTCAAGTTAGCAAGGTAGCACTTTTGTATCACCATGACTGAATTGGGTCAAAACAACTCCTATGAAAAGTAAAGTGTTGGCTGGCTTAAAAAATGTTTTTAGACACATTTACCTCTCACTAAACACTTCACCTGATAGTTTTCGTTCCAGGCTTATGGGTGAAGTGCTGTGCAGGATATTCTGGGGATGGGATCAAAGCCCCTACCACTGTCTGCCACTAAACTGTGCTGCTGTGTCATCAATAATAGATGCATACAAGAAGTCATCATCCAACAACATACTGCACCCTTTCTATATAACTCGGGGGGGATATTTATGCAGACTAACACTGCATTACATGAAACTTCAAAGCCCACAGCAAATGCAGTGCAGTTACATATCTTGAGCCTTCGGAGAGCTCCAGCCATGGTGAATTTATCAATTTAATCCTCACAAATGATTTAAGTTAGAAGTATGTTATGGCAGATGTGCTCGTTCTTGACTCTCTAGCATTCAGACTTTTTATTTCAACCCTTTTTTTTTTTTGTCAGAATATGTGAAATTTAAACTGCTACACATGACACCAGGTGGCTGTTTTCACTGAGAAGTGTTTGGCTTTGAGAGGAGAGGGGATGTGCTGTGAAGGTCTTAAAATCAGCTTGTCTTTACATGTCTTTAATTAAGCAGAAGATTAAGCTAATTTACAGAGCGCCAAATGAAATCAGCAGAGGTTTGTCTGGGTGCCAGTGAAGTGCCTCATTAAGTCACTGCAAATTGAAGGATCAGGAGATTGGTATGAAAACGTAGTGTTACCGCACTAGACCATAAGGTGGTGCTCTGGAGAGATTTATTCATTTGGGCTTAATTATGTATATGATGCATTGAATCATTTTTGTAGGGGACAAGTATACTATTTAAAAACAGGGAATACTCAGATGAAGGTGCACCTCGGATTAACCTCGGTCAGGCATATGGTAACCTAGTGGTTAGCTAGGTGTGGGGCTACCAATCAGAAGGTTGTGGGTTTCGATCCCAAATCCACCAGGCTGCCACTGTTAGCCACTGAGCAAGGCCCTTAACCCCCAATTGCTCAGTTGTATAAAAACGAGATAATTTAAGTTGCTCTGGATAAGAGTGTCTGTGAAATGCTGTAAATGTTAGAAGTGGTTTTTTATTAATATGTAAGCTATTTTAGGTGGATATTTTAGGTTATTTACAGATGGGATTGTAGCCATCAGTGGTACATCTTTCACCTGGAAACATGCATACAATATACATTTAAAATGACTTTCCGGTATATAATTTGACCCTAATGATCTATTGAACCAAGAACAATTTGGCTTGCTGCATCAAGTCAATGTTTTATGAGGATCCTACTACATACTAACCATTAGAAATAGAAGAGACAAACTGAGTCTTTTTGTATTACATTTACCAGACACCCTTATCTAGAGCAACTTACATTTTTATACAACTGAACAATTGAGGGTTAAGGGCCTTGCTCAGGGGCCCAGCAGCGGGAACCTGGTGGACATAGGAATCAAACTTACAACCTTCCCATTCATAGCCCAACACCTTAACCACTAGGCTAGCACATCCCATCCCATAAAATGTCGTACCACATTTTAGAACAAGTTCTATGTGTTGAGTAAATCTAGTAAAATCCAAGCCCTACTAAATTAAAATATAATAAAGTAATGCAGAGGTAGAACTCCCAGGTGTTGGTATTGAGTATGAGCTGGCATTTAGTAAAGTGGAAGATGATGAGCAAACTTCCATGGAAAAAGTAATAGTGAGGTGTGATTATGATGACAAGGGTCAAGATGGCGGTACAGTGATGGCATCAAATCTACAGGGAGAAAGTGATGATGATGATGATTATTTATTATTATCCTGAAGATTGAGGATGATTAAACAATGCTTTTTAATACATTGCACGTGTATCTTTTGCACGTGTAAAAATTTGGTCTATGAAACCTAGATTTGGTCTTATGGTATAATGTCGCCTCGAGGTAATAAAAAAAATAAGAAAGAAAGCAAGAAAGCAAGAAAGAAAGAAAGAAAGAAAGAAAGAAGAAAGAAAGAAAGAAAGAAAGAAAGAAAGAAAGAAAGCAAGCAAGAAAGAAAGAAAGAAAGAAAGAAAGAAAGAAAGAAAGAAAGAAAGAAAGAAAGAAACTCTATAAAAGAGTCTGCTAAATGCTGTAAGGCAGCAAGGCAGTGTTAGGTAACAGACGTAGCTTTCTATAAGCATGACATTTTGCTAAAATAGTGCGCCACTTGTGGCACTAATCCCCCCACACTGTTTTGGATACTATAGAGGGGTTTGATCACCGGGCTGATTTACATAACGCCCGCCAGACAGCCAATCACAGGGCCGTTTCGTCTGCTCTTTACGTTTTTGTTGACAGGCGCTCGAGCGCGCACACGCGCACACACACGTACACACAGACAGGCACGCACTCGCCTAGCCGGCAGTTGCGCGCGCGCGTCGGAAGCGACTGTATGAAATCATCGCCTGTGGAAGACAAAAAGCTGCAAGCGGTTTTTAGCGGCTAGAAGAAACGCCTGGTGTTGCTGGTGTAGAGAATAAAGCAGACAGCTCAGTCCGTGTGGATAATCAGTGGCTGGTCAGTGATGTCAGGTGCGTGGAGACCGGATGAAGGCGGAATGACAGTTTCAGATAAACCGGCTACAGATATGATGATCACCGTCTTTTATGCATTAGACTAAAGGATATGTTTGTAGTGATGTCATTGTAACACCCTGACATCTCACAGGGTCACTCGTTAGGGGTGTTATTGTAGATGCACAGTCTCGAGCTCGCTGGGAGAAAATCTGTGCATTCACTCATCACTTGTTTACTGATGTGACTTTGGGGAACTTATAACCAACCCAAAGGACCATATTCAGTCTTTGCGCGCGACTATTTCTAATTAGAATATTTTGTTGAACTTAAAATCGTAACCCTTCAAACAAATTGTCATGTAAATTCGCTTCTTCCAGCTTGTTTTATTTTTTTTTATTTGAAGTGTAGCTCCAGATGTGGAGCGCGTCATGTAGCGAGACTCGGCTGTGAATGATGAGGTCGGAGGAGCAACATCTGGACATCTGCGCGCTGATGTTGGGCTGAAGGCAGAGCAACCTGATTCCTGCTGAAAGCTGAACTAAAGGAAACAGAGGAGCAGGATGTCCAAAGCGCTGAAGAGGAAGAAACACTGGGCGACCAAAGTGCGTGAGTGCGCCGTGTCGTGGGGAGGTGCGGGAGAGTTCGGCTCCGTGGTCGAGCTGCTCGGAGGAGCTGAACATGGCCTCTTCCCCTTCCTCGGACACATGGATCTCGATGCACTCGTGTGTCACGTTGGCTCGCTGCCCTACTACGGTGACGTGCTACTGGAGGTGAACGGCACGCCCGTGAGCGGCCTGACCAACCGAGACACGCACGCTGTGATCCGCCACTTCAGAGAGCCCATCCGCATAAAGACCGTGAAACCAGGTACAAGGCTCTCTTACACACGTGTTTAGAACACAGCGTGTTCTGTTGTCTTTGTGTGTCCAAACTCTTTTCAGAAGAAAGTAGCTAATGCATGTTCGAAAAGTAGCTAGAAGTCGCCAGATGACGACATGGGGGTTGCATATCATCTGAAAAGTCACTGTTCAAAGAAATATAATCTGGAGAGATATACAAGAAGGAGGCTTTGGTCTTGGCACAACAGACCCAATATTTACATAATTACAAAAAGAAGCTACAGATAAATTGCTTTCATTACTTGTAAAAATTCTCTTCTGATTAGAGAGAAGTGTGCAGGTAAGATACTAGTGATTAGATGTGAGATTAAATGCCAATCAGTGATTGGTCATGGGAAACAATGGCGAGCGATCAGTGATTGGTCATGGGAAACAATGGAGATCATTGATTGGTCAATGGGAACAATGGCGAACAGTGATTGGTCATGGGGATCAATGGAGTTCAGTGATTGGTTGCTGGGAACATAGACTTAATCAAGAACACTTTGGTCAAAATGAACACGATGTGACATGAGCTAGAGAAGCCATATCAAGTGCAGGACACTCACTAATGTTTGAATAGATTTGTTGCCAGGCTCTGATTTGACCTAAAGCTAAAGTTGAATAAAAGTAAAAAAAAAAAAAATTGATTGTCGCTTGTGATTGTATTGATAGTGTTGGTTTTGTGTGATGGTGTTGAGTCAGTCAGTGTTGAGTCAGTCAGTGTAGGTTGGCTGCGGGTTCAGTATGCATGTGTGGACAAAAGACAAAATATTTATGAGAATGCAATTAATAGTCCAGATCTTTACCCAATAAGGAAGACAGTTGGGGTTATTGTAGGACTACAAATGAAAGCCTGTGTTCCTCTTATTAAAATCTAAAGCTAAAGATGACAGTGAAAAGGAAAAACTCCGAGCAGAAAAGAGGAGACAGAACCGTGAAAGGAGCAAGATTTAAAGGGAAACTCTTATTTTTTTGGGGTGACGGGAAATAATGAGATTATAAATCACAGCAATGTACAGATATTCAATAACACTCTCTGTTAACGAGCATGTGCGCTAAAACTGTTGCTCTGTTAAATGATGCACTGAGAATAACTAAGCATAAAAAAATGATTAAATGAAGAAATATGAATATAGTTGTGGTTTTGTAAAGGTTTATTTTACCTTGTACTTGTCCAATTGCTTTTGACAATTTTCACAGAGATTCTGCATAGCAGAACACTCAGGTAAGCGACAGCTAATTAACCCAACTTTATTGATTACAGATGCTATTGCAAAGTTATGTAAAGTTAGCTCTGTAACTAGCTTAGAGAAATCATTTGGGCATAAAGCATTTTGTGTGTTTTACTTTTCTATATCCCACACACACACACACACACACACACACACACACACACACACACACACACACACACACACACACACACACACACACACACACACACACACTTTGCTCCAGTGTATACAGTCTTACACTTTCCTGACCCTTGTTTGTATATACGACACTTAAAAACACAATCTTCCCTGAAGAGCTGAATCACGTGTGTCAGTGTAGGAAGATGCAAGAACTGTGGCCAGTGTGTCCTTGTTCATTTTTCTGGTTCCCTTTCTCCAAGTGAGCTGGAGAGCCATTTATCTTCAGTTCATCTCTAAAGATCTGTGTAAGGTCCATATATATATATGTGTGTGTGTGTGTGTGTGTGTGTGTGTGTGTGTGTGTGTGTGTAAATAGTTATTACTTTATTTATTAGTAATTATAACTGTCTCCCACCATATGTAGGAGTTGAAATTACATAATGAATATGAACTGAATGTGAATATGAATCTAACTTTAGGTAAATGAAACTGTTATTTTTAATACTTTCAAATAGTTGAACTAAACTGGGTTTGCTCCCTGGTGGTGCTCTGCCAGACCTTTAGAAAATGAAAGACATGCTTGGTTAGATTCAGGTAAGGTGATTGACTTGGCCATTGCAGAACATTCCACCTCTTTGCTTTCAAAAGTATTAACGGTTCATTGTCCAGCTGTAAAGCACCAGGAGTGCATACTGAACCAGAAGAGGTAGTATTTCATACTGAATGTTGTACACATTTATAGGGAGTAGGAACATTTTTGGTATTCTGTTGTGGATATGGGGCTGATAAAATATGAAAGGCCTTTGCTCCTTTCCCTCTCTGAAGAACTTGCTGTCAGTGATGTGTCAGTGGAAAGTCTGCTGCCCTGGTTCTTAGCCTTGTTCATACCTCTGTGGTTTCCTGCCTCAGAATTGTGCATGAAGGATGAACCAGGTGTGTCCGAGCTCCAAGGGAGCTTAACAGATCCAAATCTCACAGCTAATCTCTACAGCATGCACACTGAGGACTCTGAGTTGGCCCGAACAACTACATGCGGAAATCTGAAAAAAAATGTAATGAACAAATATAGACATTCATCACTATATTACAAAGAACAGCCTGTAGTCATGACCTGTTGTATTACTGGCATAAATGTTCTGCCAAAGGTTTTTTGTCTTATGTAGCCTTATCTAGCCTGTTAACCTGCCTGTATTTCGATTGAAGTCTAAATCAGTGTATGTGGAACATGTTCAACTTGTTCCATCTGAGAAAATGGCTTTTCTCTTATGAAAGGTGAACATTTCTTCAACTCTGCAGATAGATTTATTTGTACTGAGGCATTAAAGTGTTTGAAATGGAAAGGAAATATGGCTGTTGCTATGGAACAGAGGAAAGATAGTGTTATTACCATAGAAATGATGAATGGTATTAAAAATGGTGTAGGACCATCAAGAGAGGAAGAACAACAGGCAGTGACTGTAGAAAAGGTCACCAATATCTCAGGAACACATGACCTAAGTAAACTTGATGGGTGAAGATAAAATTTAATTAAATTTCATCATTTCTCTGTAAGAAGATTCAAGGCAAAATATTAAAAACATACAGCAGTATGTGTACATGTGCTGTGTGTGTGTGCTCTGTGCAAACATAGGTAAAACTAGAATACCCATCATGGCTATAGAAACCAGGACAATGCTGGTCTCGTAGTGAGAATGACAGTCTGCTTCACATAGCAATCTAAAAATACCTCAGATTCTGTACACCGTCTGTTCACCTTAAGTCAGTGATGTAATGTTGCTAAATCTGAGCATAGGCCATAAAATCCATTAGACTGTTAAAACCTACTGTAGTACTAGGCCAGCTCTTCCCAGCTACTAAATATTGACATGGTAAGCTCCATAAACTGTAGACCATACATAATTTTGTGTAAGATAGTGTAAACTAAAATGAGTGTTTACTATACGTTTACTAAATATTTAGTAATGGAAGGAATTCGACTTTGACTTCCAGTAGCTCACACACACACACCACACACACAAACACACACACACACACACACACACACACACACACACACACACACACACACACACACACACACACACACACACACACAAACACACACACAATACTAAAGTAATTTCTCAATAAATAAGGGAAAAATATCTGAAAGGACATCCTTTTATAGGAAAATAATCAACAACAGTGTGGCTCGATGTGGAGCAGAAATACTGTTATCACACCGAAGTTGTCTATTTTCTATTAACTGCATGTCCCAATGTGTTTTATTCTATTTATACCAATCTGCAAAAAAAAAAATGCATTTTTAATATATTATAGAATGACACTGTTCATTTATAGTTATATTCTCTAGGATTGTCTGCAAAAATGCAGTTCTCTCTTACATAATAGCAGCTCTTAGCCATTTCACCAGCCTCTCTCTCTCTCTCTCTCTCTCTCTCTCTCTCTCTCTCTCTCTCTCTCTCTCTCTCTCTCTCTCTCTCTCTCTCTCTCTCTCTCTCTCTCTCTCTTTCTGTCTGTCTGTCTCTCTCTTTAAAAAAAAAAACAAACCCAAAATTACCAGCTCAAAATGGAAAGTGCAAACTCCTCTGACTTGAAGACTTTTCCAAGACTGAATATTTACCATTACAATCAACTGACATTGGAGACTCTATATAAATGTATAAATGAAAGTATCTTTACAGAAAACTTCACCATATCAATAGTTATGTGTTTTCTTTGCTAAATGCTAATATATTTTAGAATACAAGCATTGGTCTAATAGTACGGAAATTATAAACATACAACCATTCAAGTTTCTTGGAATAGAAACAATAATATACTATGTTGTCAAAACCTTGGTGCCAGGTTGACCATCACAACAAGCACATTGTGAATTACAGTTCAACTGGAAGTGTTACTGAAGTGCCAGCTGAGACCTAGGCCTTCCGGTCATGTGTGTGCATACGTTGATGTGTGTGTGTGTGTGTGTGTGTGTGTGTGTGTGTGTGTGTGTGTGTGTGTGTATGTGTGTCTGTCTGACTGTCTGTGGGGGCTGTGTTTTGGATGGCACTGAAATTTTAATCCCATGTCTGACTTTGTCTCTGTTGTCTTTTTTGTAAGTTTGACTGTAGAGGAATTCATCTCCTGTGAGTATGTTGCTCAGGTCTGGGCCTATTGTGTAATTTAGTGTCTATAAATAATAGATGTATTGAGTCAGATTCCTGCACACAGACAAAAGAAAAGAGGCATGAGGATCAGCTTTTAATGAGAAATGATACAGCAGTTTATGCTACAAGTCATCGTTCATCTGTTACATTCCCCTCCAAAAGTAATGAAACGGCAAGGCACACTGTTTTGTTTTTGCTAAACACTAAAGATAGCTGAGCTTCAATTCAAACAAAGGAAATGATAAAGTATCATTTCAGCTTTCATTTCCTAATATTTACATCTAGATGTGTTAAACAGATCAGACTTCAGATTAAACAGATTTTGGAACAAATTCTGGTGGCAGTCCACTCAATTTTTATGTAAGCAAAAGCCATCACTGTGCTTGGCCAAGCTCATATATTTTGGATCATGAGCAGATCCTTTCTTTTGCCACACTTTGGCTTTTCTTTCACATTGATAGAGGTTCCAAAACCTTTGTGACTCATGTCTGTATTTATTTGCACATTCAAATTTGGCCATCCTGTGGTATGGCTTCTACACTCAGGGAAATCGTTATTAGGAACACTGCACTAACACTGGGCTTCATGAAGCCAATAGTATAGTGTAAGGCAAAGCAAATCTTTCTGTTCCAAATTAAGTGTAAAATATTTTTAATCATAAAATAAATCTAACGAATTGATTCTATATTTTTTTCTTAGTTATTTTTTCAACTATTCTTCTGTAACTAAACCACAGTGGAGTGTAGGGCTGAAAACATACTGGTAAAACTTTTCTTTTATGCATATAATATTACAGAAATGCTCAGAATATAAAAGAATATTTTAAACTTCTTTATACTGCTAAAAAGATTTTTCACATGTGGAATTCCCTATTCAGTTCATACCACATTTTTTCATCAGGCTTCAAATCCAGAGCCTGAAATGACAACTGCATAGTAATGAATCATCCTTTTCTGTATTGATTTAGATGTATGTTTCAAATCATTATTTTGTTGAAAGATCTGTCTACAGCCATGTTTTAACCTCCTTTAATTAGTTTTTGCTCTGAAATATCCTGGCACTTAGCAGAATGTATGATGCTATCAATCTTGACAAGAGCCGCTTGGCCACCGGCTGCAAAAATACCAGATCCATTGCCATATTTCACGGTATAACCAGGCATCATAACCAGCAATACAGGAAAGTGTCAAAGGCACCAGAATGATTGGACAATGAAGAGGAATATAATTTGTTCAAGGCTGACAGTTTGTTTTTTTGTCTCTTTTTCAGGGTGCATGAAGAGTTTTTGAATACTTTAATCGAGCAGGGAATATTATGGTGTATTTAAGATCTTTTATTACTGTGGAGTGTAATTCTTTGCCAGCAAGCACAGAATATATATAAACAACTATTTTAATGTTTGCTGTGTAATGTAGTTTGGAGGAATCTTGGAAAACTGTTTTATAGTGTATTGTTGTTTTTATAACATACTGTATAGAAGCAAGAAGTATATATAGAGGCAAGAAAAGGTTGCAATCGTAGCACTTATAAGAAATGAAAGCCTGAAGCATCTATTTTGTGGCACACAATATAAGGGCATGTAACATCGCTTAAAATGCTTTCGAACATGCACTACCATGCAGTAAAGGTTGAATATATATATATATATATATATATATATATATATATATATATATATATATATATATATATATATATATATATATACGTATATATATATATATATACACGTATATATACGTATATATATATATATATATATACGTATATATATATATATATATACACGTATATATACGTATATATATATATATATATATACGTATATATATATTTTCACACTTCTAATCTAAAAGACATCAGTTACTACATTGTAAATAAAGCTGAAACAGGTACTTTGTGCATCAAATAGAGTTCTATTTGTTTCAAATTGTGGGTTGTACAGGATCAGAAAGGGAAGAAAAGCAAAGAAAAAAAGAGTCACCTGACTTTGTCAGGTGTTTGCATACTGTGAAATTGATTAAGAGGACAAACTCATTAACATTTCATTACTCTTGTATCTGCCCCAATTGTTTTCACACCATGTTTCACACACACTCCAAATCTCTAGCTTTCAGCTTGGTACAGCAACCTAAAACATCTTTCTTTCTTTCTTTCTTTCTTTCTTTCTTTCTTTCTTTCTTTCTTTCTTTCTTTCTTTCTTTCTTTCTTTCTTTCTTTCTTTCTTTCTTTCTTTCTTTCTTTCTTTCTTCGTTGATTAAGTGAATTGTTGTTATTTTCATTTATTAGTATTTAGTGGTAGGAATGGGACACTGCTAGTAATTTGTCATCTAACAGAAATAGTTACAGCCATACTGAAATGTAATTACCAAGGTATTTCATGTGCCTACGCAGAACATATTCATCTTTGAGGAATTGTGGGTGTTCCCTAATGTGTAGGTGTACTGATCACTCGGGTGAGGTTTTCCCATTAGTTAGGTGCGGTTGGCCAGAATCTTTGGTAGTTGCTTACAGGTTCTTGTTTGTTGTCAGCATTTCCCCAAGACGTACAGGTGCTGTTTATGGCAGTTCAGTAAGAAAGTTCAGTTGTCTCATCTGTCAACAAGGCACAATTCAAATAGTAGTGCCACTTGGTGAGGTTCCCTCACTGTCCTTCTCAATATGTGGCATGCGTATTCTCATGAATCATCTTTTCTAGTAAATCTTCAGCTGCAGAGGTGCCAACGTGTACAGCATAGCAGTAGCATTTATGATTTATTATTTTTGAGAAATCTCAAATCTATGCTTTTCTGCTTTTCAGCTAAACCAGCGGATAGACCAAACACAAAAAATATTCAGCAGGGGAAAAGCCAATTTATTGTAGGAGATAGGATGTGAATATAAAAAGAAATCCACTAGGGTGTTGACTTAAAATGTGGTTTTCCTCCATGCATGGTAGGATGTTCTTGTTAGTAATGCTGGCATCACACTGTTCCTTTTTGTAAACTTTTGTTTTGTTTTTCTGCCCAATGATGTGTTTTTATATTAATTACCTGCACATATTAACAGTGGCCTGTCTCTTTGAAAGCTTTTTGGTTTTCATAATGGATGATTGGCAAAGGCAAGAATGCAGCTGTCCATGAAACAGACCTTGTGTTAATTCTAACAGGTTATTATATGAGGAAGGTTTAGTTGTTAACTCGTCAATGATTAATAATGATATAAAAAAAATAGATACAAATGGCTTTTCACTTTGTGTAGACTAGAATTCCATGTCCAGCAAATACTGCATGCATCACTGTAACAAAGTGGCATAAGAGCTGACAGAATCTATGTGTACAGTACATGTACATAGGCACAGCAAAGGCTAACAGTTTACGTGGCCACTTTTGTTGAATCTATCTCCTTTTTTTCAATCATGTCTTTAGTGGTTCCGGCTCTTCTTGTTTTTTACTTTTTATGAAATGCTCTCCTTGCTCATCCACCTCCCCGCACTTCATCCATCCTCTTTAGATGCAGACATTCTATTTCTGTGAGTCACTGGCATACCAACAGTTTCTACTGAGAGTATAGTAACTGTCTTGTTAAAGGCACGGCACGTATCGAGAGTTTGACGGTAAACAAATATGACGCTTGCATTGCCTTTGTATTGATGGCATGAGGAAATGCATTGCTAATTTGGATCCATATAATATTCCATCAATAACATTATGTGGTGAACTTACTTTGCATATTGCTGAAAGAATATGTGTGAATTTACCAGATATCTCTAGGTGATTTTCCTAAAACCTTATTTTAATGCGATGGTATTCTATAAGAGATAAGGCTTTGAAAGCTGGTTAAATCTTTCTATGATTGACATTGCCCTCCCTTTATCATTGCTCTTGTCTTGAACCCTGGAGGTCTGTTTCCCATACATATTAGACCTGATCTTTGATTAAACAGTTCTTCAGTTGTGAATTATAGAGCTAGTCTTTTATCTTTTAATCTTAAACCCAGACTTAATCACTGCTCAGATATCTCCTTGGGACAGGTAGTCAGAGGAATATATATTTTATCTTTGTAGTAATAGGAAAGGTTCATGTAAGTAATAAAACAGAATGTGATGTAATAATCAGCGACTGGATATTGCGGCTTGACATGAAATGAAATTACTGACATCACTTCATTCCTCTTAATTAAATTATTTTTATTTATGAATGAACATTTATATATCTTAAATTTAAGTTATCCATTATGAATAAAATAACTATAAACAGTTCTCTCATTATCTTGTATTTATTTCTCTCACTTGAAGCTGTTAAGACAAAAAAAAAAGTAAATAAAATGCAGCTTGTCATGAAAGCATAAAGCTCTCTGTCTTGACTTTTCCATGATAGAACAACAAAGTGCTGACACTGCGGAAAAAGAACTGCTTTTCTTGTTTATTTAATCTGTTTAAAATTAGACTTTTATTACGTGCAGTGCGAAGTTGTTACTATAGAGACGATAACGTATTAGAAGAGCACATATACAGTATAATATAATATGCAATGTAGAATATAAACCTGAGATTTGGGTGTCAGATTATAGGCATATAAAAGTGAATGATATATAACATTTTAAATTGCAATTTGTAAAATTTGAAACGTTGGTTATGTTTAGTAACATTTGTTTCTCCCTCCCCCTGAAGTTTATAATTCCAACAGCATTTACTGACTCCTAAATTCCTCAGCGAGGAAGATTTATTAACTTTTCCTCCTCATCCTAATATTGCAGGCTCTAGAATATTATTAAACTGGAAAAATCACAGTGTTTTACAGTATTATAAGCTTAGTGCCAATGATTATCTAATTTGTGTACCTGTTCCAGAGGCTGTCTTTAAATGCCTGGGAGTGAGACAGCATTGCCTTTCAATACCATGTGTCATAAAAGGAGTGTGTTTAAATAACCTGACACTTAACAACCGCTTTAAAGCCACGTGAGTGACAGGTCCAGGTTCAGTCAGGGTGAGTGTCAGGTAGGTGGATGGTGACTATAGCTACATTTTACAGAATATATTAAAAAGAAACTGGGGAAAAATGTTCAATTCTGTTAGATTTAATAAAACAAACAAACAACGACCTTAATACAGTAGTTCAAAACGATAACAGATTGATGCACAAAAAGGCATTTTCTCTCATCTAGTCATTACTCTAGTCATTTACTGGATTTAATTACTGTCTTGCTCTGTTGCTCTTAACCCTCTCCTAATATCCTGGCTTATTCATCTGGAGTCTCTTATTATGCAGGCCAAATACATGATATTTCCAACTCAGCTTTATTTTTGGGTTTCATTACAAGGACAGCAGGTTAATAAAACAATATTACACAAAAATTGAGCAACACACCAGAAATTAGAATCTGACTAAAGTGGTGTATCCTAGAGTTAAACCTCCTTTGTGTGTGTATGTGAGAGATGGTATGGCTTATTGTTGTGGTTGGCACAGCAACAGGCATGGTGCCAGACCAATCCATGTGGTTTCCTCTCATTTCCCCAGTGCTCTGCTTATTTATGCACCACCATGACTGGACAAGAGCTGAGTTTCTCTGAACAGCAACCACCACTAGCTCATGCTAGGAGTGTGTGTGTGTGTGTGTGTGTGTGTGTGTGTGTGTGTGTGTGTGTGTGTGTGTGTGTGTGTGTGTGTGTGTGTGTGTGTGTGTGTGCACGCCTGTGATTATTATATTATGTTTCTAACACACTCGCGGCTAGATGCGTGTAAAATTAAGCTCATCACACTAACCGTGCCTACGACACTTAATAAACGCTCTGCTTTAAAAGCTGAGGTGAAGTGGCAGAAATGGATGGCAGCATCTTGGTAATTCTGAAGAACTGCAAGTTGAGCAACAGAAATAATGGGTTTAAAGAGCAAATTAAACAGAAAAGTAAATTACTTGACAGGCGTTATTGGGGTTGAAGATATTTGAGTACTAATCGGTTTTAACCCCCTTTACCAGTCCACTGGCGTTCAGTAGACTTGTCTGACATTTTCAATTTTATCACCTGATATAAAGTCAGGAAACTGTTGGTGTGAGTTGTTTTTTACCTCGGTTTGGATAACCTCATACAGAGTTTTAGTGGTTAAGGCACCTCAAAGAACAGTTTTTGTATAATATATCATCTTTATCTCTGAAGATATAAACATTTTTATTATCCCTTGTAGGCTAGGTATATACAGAGTGTCTACTTTCATATGAGCCTTTGTCCACCTATAATTGGGTAAAAATATTCAATGCTCATCACAGGCATGCCAAAACAGGCACAAATTACATTTTTTTGGCCTCTAGTAAAAAGAGTTAATTAAAAAGTGGTTTTCTGCAGAATGATAGTAGTGATTCATTTGTGTAAATGTATGCAATTAAACTGTACTCCTTTTTTTTGGTTTAACTGGCATGTGAAAAATATGATGATATCACACAAGGCCTGTATAATCTGTTAAATTTCTTTTTTAGATGTGAACAAAACTGGAGCACGTGTTCCTAATGTAGAGTTTGTGTTATGATGAATGTTGCCAGAGCTTCTCGACAAAAGCAGTCAAATTGTCAAAGAGAAATAAAAAACAACAGACTATAGTTTTCTTAAACAGTTCTAAAATGGTCTCATATTTCTTTACATTTGATCATTAATAAAACTCATCTATGAGACTGAATTAAAAAAAACATACCGGTGTTTGAAAAGTAGCTTGTGACTGCCTATAAAACTAAAAGCCACACACACGGTGATCATTTTTACCTGGTTTTTAAATTTATTTTAGTAAATAGTATTTTAAATTATGCACTAAGGTCTGGTTTATTTTCCCAATGAATGGAACATGTAATCAACACATTTTTTATTTCTCCACCTATTTCGCTAATAGTTTTTCCACCACCAAATGCATATATAAGATGCTGAAAAGTGCGTTTTGCATGTACATGGTGTGCCATATGCACAGTTAAGATTGCTCATTCAAGCGTACGCCAGATTACTATATAACATGCCAGATTTTAATTACATATAAAATATGCACAAACAGCTTTGAAACTTACGTTTTGCCTTTAGAATTAATGCATCATGAGTCAATCAATAAGATATCATGTTTATCCAGACACTGCATTAACTACGGTTTAATTTAAAGGGACTGATGATTAGTGCTTGAGGGAAAATGGTAACTAAAGTATTTTTCCATCTCACATTAAATGCATACATGTAGACTTCATGTGCACATGTACACACAGCCTGGGGATTATTGGATTTTATATAACTCTAATATTGCAAATCCTGCAGCCTCCTGCTTTATCTAATCTGGATGAGTCTAAACAGAGACAGAGGCTGTATTATAGCAGGGATAAAGCTACACTCACTGAGCACTTTGCAGGGAACACTATACTAAATAGTAGGTAAATATTATACGGGCAGGGTTTTCTTTTGATTACAAAACAGCCTTAATTCTTTGTGGCATGGATGGATTCCACAAGGTGTTGGATACATTATATTGAAATTTTGGTCCATGTAAACATTGCATCACACAAATCCTGAAGATTTTTCAGGTGCACTTTCAGGCTGAAAATCTCCCAAAGATTCTGCATCACAAAGATTCTCCACTGGATCTGATGACTGGGAAGACCCCTGAGCTCATTGTCATGCATTGTCACATTGTGCATCCAGAAATTGAGATTCATCAGACCAAGTTATGTTTTTCCTCGTTTTGGTGAGTCTATATGCCCAATGTAGCCTCAGATTTCTGGTGTTCTGCTGTTGTAGCCCATCCATATCTAGGTTTGACATGTTGTGCATTCTGAGATGCTTTTCACACAGCACAATTGTACAGAGTGGTTCACTGAGCCACAGAAGTCGTTCTCTCAGCTTGAATCAGTCTGGCCATTCATCTTTGACCGCTTTCATCTGCAAGGCATTTCTATCAACAGAACTGCTTCTTACTGGATGTTTTTCTTTATTGAACCATTCTGAGTAGAGATTGTTGCGTGTCAAAATCTCAAGAGATCATCAGTTATAGATAAACTAGTCAAACCTGTCTGTCTGGCACCAACATCATGCCACAAACAAACTCTCTGAATCAAAATTTTTTCTCATTCTGATGGCTGATGTGAACATTACCCGAAGCTGCTAGCTTGTATTTGCATGTGTACAGTATATGCATTGCACCACTGCCAAAAGACTGGCTGATTAGACGTGTTCCTAATAAAGCGTTTAGCAAACTGTAGTTGTAAGCTATGTTTGTTGGTTTGGAGTAGCATGAATAAAAACACAGCAAAAATTCAGCACAAGGTTTGTTTAACATTTCTAACAGTCAATATCAAATTCAGAAAAAAAAAAAATACAGGAAGCTTTTACCTTCATCTCCTTCCTGTAAAAATGAGAATTACTGTTAGATAATTCTCACAAATGCTTGAGTAGTGCTTTGCAAAATCTTTGCTAGAATTTACATTATGATGTTAAATTCCTTGGCGAAACACAAGACAGAAACAACTGTAGTAGTTTTGTGTCCTGTGTGTATGAATCAAATACTGACAGCTACTGAATGGATGCTTTGAAAATTGTAATAGTTATTTTGAGTCTGAAGTGACTGCATGGCATTGCTAAAGAACTATCCACCGTTGCTATATGAATATGCTGTCAGTCTATACACAGAGAGATAAAATTTCTTAAGGGATATGATAGACTGCTTGTGAAACACCTTACACTCTACAGGTTGCCGTGAAAGCCAATCAGTGTGCTCCAGTTATGTCATACAGTGTGCTTTCATCAGAAATCTGATCTGGTATTGCCCTAAAACAAAATCTGTTTAATCAGGCCCAAAGGGGCTCATTCAGGCCAAATAACATCTTGTGTTGCTTTAGATTGCATCACAAAAAAACCCCAGCACTGACCAGAAGTAACTGAAACTACTTAATGTTTCTAACGTAGTAAGAACTAAATCTGGATGTCAATAATTTAGCTTTCAGTTCTGTTTGGCAGGTTTGAATGAATCTATTTGGACTGTACAAATAATCCAATGTATCTAATATTAAAAAAAATGTTGTTGCCACAGTTATGATACAGTATAACCCTAATCAATATGGCTCAATGATCATACATACCGTATTACAGTATGTCAGTGCCTTACCTAACTCTTACCTTAAAGTTATTTATCATGCGAGATATATTTTCCATGGATTGGGCTGATCTTGTTTCCTTAGAGGAAAGAATGAATGGAATATCTACATTTATATTTATATATATTTCATATATATTTTATATTATGAAGAATCATTTCTATCCTTGTGAGAGTGGTCTCCTCCAGGATGATATTGTCCTCATCCACAGAGCTTTCAGGGCTCTTTGAACGGTTTAATGAGGATGAAAATGATGTAAATCATATTCTGTGACCTTCATAGTCACCAGATCTTGATTTAGTTGTACACCTAGGGGAGATTTTGGACTGATTTTGGACCTTTCACTGTTCTCTTTACTGCCATCACCAAAAAACCAACTGAGGGAAAGTTGAATTTGGAGTTGAATAAAAAGTTGGAGTTGAATAAATTGGGTTCATGATGTTTCAGTAGAGTTTAGGAGACTTGTGGAATCAATGCCTAGTTGCACTGAAAATAATCTGGTGGAAGGTTCTGAAGTTTAGGTTATGAATATATAACATAATGCAGCCGTAGTAACATATACATGCCCCTACTAGAGACTTACATTTTAAAACAGCTGCCTTGCAATTAGATAAAAAGGTGCACTGCTACACTCTGTCCCATCCCCCATATCATACCGAACTGATTCCAGGCTGTCTACAGCGATATAAACACATTATTATGCATGCTAGCATATTCTAACATTTCTATAGCATTGGATTTCATTTTGGATCAAAATAATTGTTTGGGCACTCTATAAAAATGGCTTGATACTGTGGACAACACTTTCAGTGTTTTCAGACTGCTTGGTGTACGGAGCTGCATGAAGATGCACAGAAGCCGAGACGACTTATCTGCTATGATGGTAGAACACTGTGTGACAGCTCTGAAGTCTGAGCCAGGGATTAGAGAGAGAGAGAGAAAGGTGAAGGGGAGAAAGAACATTTCGCAACTTGTATTTGGAGAAAGGACATTCAGGGCTGGTAGTTTCACACATGTTGAGAATGTCTGGAATCTCTTCATACTAGTCTGTATGTGGGTGTGTATGTGTACGGTTGTGTGAAAACAGAATAAAACCTGCTTAACCTGAAATGACTTGGGAGATGTCTTACATTAGTTACTAGTTATGGGATTCCAACCACATTTTATTCAACCGGTCTTGAAAGAATTATGAGTGGTACACATTAATAATTCATTCACTATTAGACATATTCACTATTCTGCCATTTTATTACCCATTTATCCAATTTGCTGTCATTTAATATTAAAACGGCCGTGTTTAATGGTCATTGAAGGTGTTACCGGTGTCTGTAACTCTCGCAGCTATGGACTAAAACTGCCTTGATCCTCAGGCTACACGACCTGATTACTAATGACACTGACCTGTTTACAATCACACTTCTCCCATCACATAGCTCTCAGTGTTATGCCCTTATTCAGAGCAACATACATTTATCTCATTTACACAACTGAGCAGTTGAAGGTTTAGGGCCCAGAAGTGGAAGCTTGGTGGAGCTGATTTTTACGTTCTGTAAAATTCTCAAAACTTTCTGATCAGTAGTCCAACATCTTAACCACCGAGTTATCACTTTCCACAAAACCAGAAAATGTGGCCCTTGAGAGGTGAAACAAAAAAACCCTTACTCTAACCCTAACCCTAGTTTTGAAAGTTCTAATGACATTGATGCCAGGAATCTAGAGAGCTGTGTTCTCTGGGGGGAGGGATCCCATTCTCACTCTCTATCCCCTGTCAATCACAGCCAGTTGTGTGTGTCTGTGAGCTCATTTATACAGAAGATGGCAGGTATCATTTTCCTCTGACTGCGATACACTGCCCTGTGAAAGAACATTGAAAATATATAGTTGTTGGCTTAGTTAGCATGTGTTTGTCTCATCCTCCCCAGCTGGTAGCTGTCTTGTGCCAGGAGAAAGTTATCGAGCGGTTGAGATTTGACCAAAGCGGGGGAATTTCTGCCCAGAACATATCATTATCACTGACAGGTCAAAAAGGAACATCATGAGCAGAAGAGAGCCGAGAATCGAAAAGTTAGAAATGTCATTTTGTTGTTTTTGCCTCCCTGTGTGAGTCACTGACATAGAGCTGGAAAATTACCTGTGCTTCTGACTCCCCATAGTGATGAACATGCTCTTCTGGAGTTGACATTCATTTACCAAAAAAATCCCAGCTGGAGCCAATGGCATTTTGTGCTTTCTGTGCTTTTCTTCATTTCTTCATCTCCCTTTCTAAGTTATTTCTTCATATTTACATAATTTCCTCCATATTCCTGGACAGCATATGCCATTTTTCCCCACCTCTCTTTATTTTGCCTTTGCATCATGTAGAAAACGTGCCTCATACTGTATATAAGCAACTATGTGAGCTGCTCTCATAAACTACCACAAACAATATATATATTCTGAGTTCTGGTAAATTACCCGGCATTTACATACTCTGATGGAAAAGCAGGACTGAAGTAGAAAAAAACAGAAAAAAGTAGGAGATTGCAAAGGTCAATCCTTGTTATACGCTTGATATAAAATGTGATATACACAGCTTGTGTATATCAAAGAACGTGTCAAAGAGTCAGCAAAGCCTTTCAGCTGCAGGTAACTGTGAGCCTAGGAGATCTATTTTCAGTTGAAGCGTTCTCTCGAGTGGCCGTATCGAGCTCTGGCCAGTGAGAATTGCTAGTTTGCTACAGGAGCAGGCTCAGGGCTTGAAGCTGACTGTGTGAGCTGGTCATATAATTTAGTGTACCAAGCTGTATAGATATGTATGAAAGGACTCTGGACTGGAAGATAGCAGGTAAAGCAACTAGTGCCACAGGGAACATGTCTCACTACTGGGGTGAGAAAAAAATACAGCATTCAAACTTCAACCCTGTTTACAGAGTGAACAAGGGCACCAGGAATGACCCACAAGAGCCACAGCTACTCTTTCTCTCTCTTCTCAATCTCACGGCGAAACTCGTATTGAGACATCAGCTGCTACTGCTTCATCCAAAGTGACAGGGCACAGACATGTTCTCTAGCTTTTCACATCAAGTGCTCTCTCTCTCTCTCTCTCTCTCTCTCTCTCTCTCTCTCTCTCTCTCTCTCTCTCACTCTCTGTCTCTCTTTCTTTCCTTCGTTCTTTCTCTGACATTGCTTTCACCATTTCTTTCCCTCAGATGACCTCTTTTTCAATTGAATGCCATCCTTTTTGCTCCACTGAGCTAGCTCTTATGTCCAAGGACATACACGATTCCTTGGCTGTTTATTTCTACTAGTGTGTGTGTGTGTGTGTGTGTGTGTGTGTGTGTGTGTGTGTGTGTATATTTATATATTTGAATGCTTGACTGTTATAATATATTCAGGCCCAGCTTAATGTCAAAAGGTTTGGGTAATGTGTGTGGTATGTGAGATGTGTGTGTGTTTGTGTGTGTGAGTGTTGCTATGGGTTACAGGCCCAAGGGTAAAGCAGAGGGCAGTGGTGCTGAAAGGATGGGAGCTGTTTTATCTGTTTGTGTGTATGTATTTGTGTATGCATGTGCGTGTATATGATCTTTTGTCCTTTGTTTAGAGGAAATAGCTCATGCTGTGTTCCAATCAACAGGAATCACACAACTGAACGGATGACTGTAAATTATTTTCCTAGAACTGTCGACTGTTGACAATAGCCGAAATGTGAGAGTGTGGAGTGCCTTTGTTGAACCAGCTTAGGCCATCCTTAAAAATATTTTGGCTTGCAATAACAGTAAAAAAAAAAAAAAAAAGGGTCGGTAGGTGGGTCTAGTTTTTTTTTTTTAAGTTTCAATGTAAAAAAAAGGTACGATTTTGGTGATGGTGATTACGTAGGTATGACTTTAAATCGGCATATCGTGACGTCACTGACTGGGTCTTCAAACCGTGCCTTCGGGCGCATCATTGCAAACCTTATTTTGATGCTGGACACAGTTCTGTCAGGACCACTTGTCAAATGAGAGTTGATTAGATGATAGCATACAGTTAGTGGTGGCGGTATGGTTCTGTTCGGGGCAGGAATCCACGCGCCCGTCTGTGCGCATGCATGGACCTAGTGGGGACAGCAGCAACTAGATAATAGAATAGACCCCCACTATAACAGAACCATTGATCATTCAATTCAATTCAATTCAATTCAAGTTTATTTGTATAGCGCTTTTTACAATAGACATTGTCTCAAAGCAGCTTTACAGAACATAAACATAAAGCAGAAGGTAGACATAATTAATGATAAAGGAAATAACGAATAATAAAAGAAATAAGAATTAACAGAATAAAAATTCTAGATTATTATTAGATGTATATAGTTCACAGTGTGTATGTATTTATTCCCCTATGAGCAAGTCTGAGATGACTCAGGCAGCAGTGGCAAGGAAAAACTCCCTTAAATTGGTAAAGGAAGAAACCTTGAGAGGAACCGGACTCAAGGGGGAACCCATCCTCATATGGGTGACACTGGGGTGTGATTGTAATATACAGTCAAACAAATGGTGTATTGGTGTGAGGTTTAAGGACTTCTGATCTTCTGAGTACCACAGAGTCTAACTGGAGATGTCTCAGGATTCTTAGAGTCGGCCTCGGCTCAGTGGATGTCCAAAGGCTTCGTCCCACAGAGGACGATGGGAGCTGGTACAGTGTCTGGATGCCTCGGGATGGGTACAAAGAGAAAAGCAGTGGAAAGGGATTAACATATCTGCCGTTCATAAAAATGTGCTGGTCTGATGTACTGGTGCATGATATTATGGGATGTATTATGTGTACGCCTGACTGAAGAGATGAGTTTTTAATCTACATTTAAACTAGATGCATAGAGGTTTTTTGTTTTGAAAATAATAAATGAATAAATGGATAAATAAATATAAAATAATTAGAGAGAGGGAGAGAGAGAGAAAATGAGTGGAGAGTTAAGACGTAAACTGGTACAACGAACGCGGGTTCCGACATGGTGGAGTCGGGGTTGGAGGAGGGAGCTAGAAAGCGGCTCAATGAATGGGAATTTAAATGGTTGGGTAATATGGATGACGTAACCGGATTGGTGTGCATCGTGGACTGCTGATTAACAGCTGATGCACGCTTGATGACGTAGCCTGCCAGAACTAATGCAAAGCTTAATTTTTTCCAGAACTTCGTGCCAAGTTAAAGCGATGTCGAGCTGTTATAATTAATTTTTTTAGATGTATTATGGTGCCCAAACCTGTTAATATTATTTTATTGCTTTTGTATTTGTTGTTTGAAGAGTAAAAAAAAATTGGTTGGTCTTAACGCAAATTACAACCGGCAAAAAAAAAAAATAAAAAAATAAAAATTTGAGTCGGTCCTAAATTGACAGGGTCGGTCGGGTTTCAACAAACAAGAATATTTTTAAGGATGGCCTCATCCATTCAATTTTTATTGGAGTGCTGTTTGTGATAGGCCTTAACCCAACTATTCTAAAACACACACACACACACACACACACACACACACACACACACACACACACACACACACACACACACACACACACACACACACACACACACAAACCCACTCATTCAATTCAACGGACTCTTGAACATTCACCCACTGCTTAACATTAAACAGATACCTACAATAATTATGATGGCTGAAAGAAAACAGTGTATTTATTCCAACATTTTGCAGAATATTTTGAAGAAATATAATTACAGTGATTATTCCATTACATTTTTCTCCACAGTTTGGTCACCTGCAATTCCCCATGCTCCAGTCAGCTCTGACTTGACAGCTACCAACTGTGCAGG
The DNA here is from genome assembly GCF_022655615.1 of Tachysurus fulvidraco. Classification (NCBI taxonomy): domain Eukaryota; kingdom Metazoa; phylum Chordata; class Actinopteri; order Siluriformes; family Bagridae; genus Tachysurus; species Tachysurus fulvidraco. The sequence continues at coordinate 18,535,224 of NC_062522.1, forward strand.
CTGAAGACTAGCACCTGCTTCCCTGTGCCCTGGGAAAGCAGCCAACCACATCTTTCACATTGCTACTCCTGCTGCATCACACAGCATCATAACATGCAGGAAAGCTCCTCTCTGCCCGCTTCCACATACATGAGCTTATTACCACCCATGATTGGCTAGTGTCACTGTGATTGACAGCAGACCCTGAGAGCATTACCACATTTTTCTCTATGGTTATCTAGTCATGGATAACATACATTGTCCTGATGATAGAGTGAATGATTTACTGTTGTGCCACTCGAGGGCCATGCTTATTTATTTATTTATTTATTTATTTATTTATTTTTATTTATTTACTTGCTTACTTACTTGCTTACTTACTTACTTACTTACTTACTTACTTACTTACTTACTTACTTACTTACTTGCCTACTTACTTATTTATTTATTTATTTATTTATTTATTTATTTATTTATTTATTTATTAACAGAATTTCACCCATGTTTTGTAAGCTCTACTTATGGTATTATAGAATTCTATCATACACACTATATACTGCACTATATGATGGAAATTTACGGTAATGCAATGAAAAAAGTACTACTCTTTCACAAGTAAGATTAATAAGTAATCCCCTTTAAAACGAGGAGGTCATCTTGTTTAAAACTGAACTGCTGATAGAAGCGTACGTCCATTTTTCATTAGGATTCCTTTTTGCATTCTCACACCTCGTGTTTTTTTTCTCAGCTTAAAAGCACTTACCGTTTTCAGCTTACTAGATAAGGACAGCAGCATTTTTGTTTGTACACACACACACACACACACACACACACACACACACACACACACACACACACACACACACACACACACACACACACACACTCACTCACTCAGACAGGGCTGTTCTTAATAGCAGGTTTAAATGCGACTTACAGTATCACTTGTATATGCTTCTATATTTCAGTATGTCTTGACAGTAGGACCATATAGATCTTTTTTCTATAGACATTTCTTTTTACACTTTCTACAGAAGTCATTTGAAAGAAAAGATGTGTTGGGATGGGTTGAGGCCAGATAAAACCCCGTTCCATTTGATGCTCCTGGCTCTAGAGCATCGTCGTTTTCCAGTAAATGGAACGTCAGTTCATGAGACTGTATCAATTCCTCATTGCTAAAGATTAAAGCCAGTGTTTTTTTTACTTGGATTTCAGTGCACAATAGTTCATTAATCTCTCTGTGTTCTATTCAAAGCTCTTTTTCAGCACACATACACCTCACATGCTTAATTTCTCTACCGTATCGCAGCAGTAGCGAAATGAAGTGAGCAAAAACAATCCTCTTCATACTCAAGGAAATACTTCCCAGAAAAGAATAGTGTGCGCAGATCCCAAATTCACTTCAGCCCAATCTCTCCTCACACGCTCACACACAAGGAAAATCTTGTTGCCTAGTTGTGTGTAAAGTTTCTAGCCCTAAGACATAGTCCTTAAAGATTTTATGATATACTCTGTATAGGCATATGCATAAAGAAGTTCAAAGCTCAGTGGCTTAATCTTTATCATCGACCGTGTGCCTTTGAACGAGTTTGAAGCTAGTGTTTTTGAGCTATTTGAGCTCTGCTCTGTGAGTTTAAGGCAACCCCAACATATTCCTATACCTCACTGTTACTCCTGCTACAGCGTTACTGCACAGAAGCAGCCACCTTTTTTTTTTTTGTTTGCTATTCTTTATTACACAAGCTCCAGTTTCTTCCAGTGTTTGCTCCTTCTACTCAGAGGCAAACTCACATGTGCAGTAACAATGCCCACTTTGAAGAGAAAGTTTTTGGATAGTGTCAGCAGTGACTCTGCCTTCTGCAACAGAACAGAATTGATCCGTTTACAGCCGTATTGACAACAAAGGAGCAGCCTCAGAGACCAACTTCACTCCAATGTAACACATGTTCTATTTGTTTTTAAAGAGACAAACAGGTACTATGCACAAGACATCCTCGTGTCTTACTTTTAATTTCATGCTTTTTATATGTCTATATAATATGAGGAAGGCAAATTTATCACAGAGAATAGAAAGGATTTTCCAACAGATTTCACAGGTAAAAGTTAATCATTCATTTCCATGTATGTTTACATCCCATCCCACCATCGACAATTTAGCTGTAATGTTTGCGACCTCTTGTTAAGATGAAATGCGAGACACTTAAAAACCAACTCATTCAAGCGAAATATGACTCAGACTGAATAAAAATAAAATCTACCTGACATAAATAGCATTGAACTAAAGGGAAAATAAAGAGGGACCTGAAAGATGTGCGTTTGATTCCGGTTGGGGATCTTTTCACGCTGTAATGATTTCACCTAGTTGAACTTGTATTACACACAAAAATAAACTGTTATTAAACAGATCAGGCCACCTTCTTTCATGGTCCAGTTCTGATGCTCATATGCCCATGACCCCGTCGCCAGTCTACCGGTTGGATAACTTTTGGTAGGTACTAACCACCACATAGCGGAAGAGATGCTTTTACCGAGTCATCTAGCCATCATATTTTTGCTCTTGTCAAAGTCATTCAGATCCTTACACTTGCCCATTTTCCTGCTTTCAACACATGAGAACTATGACTTTTCACTTGCTGCCAAATAAATCCCACTCTATGAAATGTGCCATTGTAAGAGATAATCATTGTTATTCACATCACCTGCCAGTCGTTTTAATGTTATGTCTGATCCTCTCTATGCGTATATTAATCTTCTAATCCTATGATGTGAATGAAACCTTGTTAAAGTAGCACACATTGCATTTCCTCTCATGTAGTCAAGGTGGAATTGTCAGTGTAGGTCTGTGTAGATTGCTCATTAATTGCCAAATCCTCTCTTATGGTCAGCAAAGTTCATTTTACAGATAAAAAAAAGCCTGGAAACACTTAACACCAACATTAACAGTCCAATTAGCACCTGCACTTTGCATTAGTGTAGCAGTTTGAATTATCCCAGTGCATCCAGGCAGCTGGCATGTAAGTGGGTGAATGTAGGTAGCTGTTTTCCCCTTCACAGGTAGATCTGCAGCTAGCGCCGTAAAGTAATAGAAGAAGGCTGGCGTTTGAACAGGAATAGCTGCATGGTTGGGATGTCGGATGGATTAACCGAAAGTGATGTCAAGCTAGGAGGAAAGTAATCAAGCTGCCACATTCTCTCTTGCCATGCATGTCACACAGTCTGTGTACAGCTCGTTTGTCTGCGTGATTTTGCACTGAAGCTTGTTTTAGAGACTGATTGAGATCAAGACAGATTCCAAGCTGTGTCAGGTTGTGACCCTGTGACTTATTTGTCTGTAACGTTTCTAATATATCATAAATAAACTGTCTCAACACTAGCATGTAGGCGTCGAGCACCAGATGTGCATGTATCTGTGTGTTTGATGTTTTTCTTTTTTTTTTTTAAATAAATGCCTGAAAGCAAATTGTATCCTCAAAAGACACACAAGCAAACAAAAATATGTGGTTGTCTTGCAGAAAAGCTAAAATCCATTTTGCAGCATTATCTTTGAACTGCCTATCATTTTCTCTATCTCAATAACCTTACATCTGCCCTGTTCTCTCATCAGCAAGCCTGTGGCCTCCATGCACACACACACACACACACACACACACACACACACACACACACACACACACACACACACACACACACACACACACACACACACACACACACACACGATAAACAAATGCCCATTTTAATCAGAGGTTCAGCCTCACGATAGCAGAACATAAAGCCTGGCTCTGTTTGTGTGTGTATGTGTGTGTATGTGTGTATATGTGTGAGTGTGTGTGTGTGTGTGTGTGTGTGTGTGTATGTGAGAGTGCATGTGAGTATGTGTGTATGTGTGTGTGTGAGTGTATGTGTGTCTATGGGTCTGTGTGTATGTGAGTGTGTGTATGTGTGTGTGGGTGAGTGTGTATGTGTGTGTGTGTGTGTGTGTGTGTGTGTGTGTGTGTGTGTGTGTGTGTGTGTGTGTGTGTGTAGATTGAGGTCAGTGTATAGGGTTGATGTAGATAGTAACACTGACCTTCACAACCATGTGCATAAATATCCCTCCAACTCACTCTGTCTTTCTCTCAGCTTTTCCTCCTCTACTGTTTTCTCTCTCTCTTTTGTAACTCTTTCTCTCCCAAATGTGTATAAATGTGTGGCAGTGTCTGGAGGATTCTTTCACCTTGTTTGTGTGGAAAAAGTCTAAGCCTAAATAAATCCATTTCTAAGCTCAGATACACAGTTGGTTCTTCTCATTTCTTATCAAATAGGCAAATGCCTTTGGAGCTCCATCTCTCTCTGTTCCCCCATGGCGTTTGTGTGTCTGTCTCTCTCCTGACTATCTGTCTCTATCTGTGTGTCTCTTTTATCCCATATTCACACACATATAGAGTCACAGACACAGTTACAAAATAAGCAATCAGTTTTGTTTACTTACAGATGCTTAAAGCTAAATTGCTTAGGATTTCAAATGAAGGATTATTGAGAAACGTTCACTATAATCTGATGTTCCTGAGCTGCAGTGAGATTGCATGACAGTTCTGTAATATTAATTCACTCTCAGCAGTCTTGGATCAGAATTGGTAAGAAATTCGTCTGCATGTTGTGTGTCAGCTCAGACATATCAAACAGCCTCATGTCCCAAACTGAAGCCTGGTACACAGTTAATGACGGGAGCCACAGCCAATCAGGAGAGTGTGTGAGGAGTGTAATGAAATTAAACAGGAGTAAAACAGTCCAACATTATACTACACTGCAAAAATGGCACCTTATAAAGAGAAAATATCTTTGATATAGTCAGATTTATTTATTTCTTATGATAAAATTAGTGAGCCAAATATATGCTCATTAAACCTATTTCTAGATATTTTTTTACTTATTTCATACTTTATATGTTTTTTTTTTGTTATTGGCAGAATATTGTGTTCTTTTTAAACTTTTATTGCAGTAGATTAAGAAAATTTTAAGTTTAAACAATAGAAATCTCTAGACATTTACCATTTAATCATTGTATGTTTGATTAGATTTGATTGTTGTATCCTTTTAATAGGAAATACTAGGTACATTTAACAAGATATTTTCACCTGCTAAGATGTCATTTCTTTTGCATTGTATAAGAAAAAAGGAATAATGATTACAGACCAATAGAGTTCTTATTTTTTAATTTTTTTTTCAGGATAAGATACATTATTGTCATTTGGTGGAATGTTATTAAATAACAGATGATATGGTTTATATTTGTTGTTGAGGTTTTTTGAGCAGGTTGTTCTATAGAGCTCATGAAAGCTGACCTGTGATTGACAGAAGGTGTTGGTGACTCTTACACAAGCTCTTACATTGAGCTCTCTGCTTGTTCCAGTCTGTGTTTTTCATCCATGTGAGTTTAAGATAAAACACAGTTTTATTTGACAGAGAACCAACAATAACAGAGAAAATGATGAGGTATTATGTGTTCTCTACATTTCTCTATATTTTAGCCAGATAACTAGACTTGGAGTTTTAGCTGTATCTAACAGGCCTGAAGAATCACAGAGCATCGACTAAACCTTCTGCATTCATCCCACAATCCAGTGCATACAGCTCACTGTAAGATTACATCAGGGCAACCTCTTCCCCTTCAACCGTAGTGTATAATTCAGCTAGCTAGTTATGGCTAGGTGAATAATTCATTCTGTAGAATATGTATTTTTTATGATACTTAAGAATGAACACTGTAGTATGTAAGTGGTGCATGTGCGTTGCTGCTGGATCAGAATGTCACAATGAGAAATATCTACTATATGAGACACACTACTATAAATACTGAGCTACCTCACAATCTGTGTACTATAAAAACCAAACAGCAAGTCACAGCACAAACCAGGTTACAAATTGTTTTGCAGTAAATAGTTGGCAATAGAGTTTCACAGAACCACAGAGTGAATCTAAATCTAAAATCCCACATTCAGTAGTTTTTAAATGAGCGTTGTGTGCATGAAGGAAAGAGAGAAAATGACAGAAAAAACAGGCAAAGATGACACAATACTCCATAAAAGAGACGATGAAATTTGATGGTGTAACCGCAGCAGAAGTGACTTTACCGGGTTAAAGGACGGACTCTGCTACTTCATTCAGCTTAGATACGGAAATACATTTAAATGAATGCATTAATTCAATAGAAACAAATCTATCAAATAGCATATATGTAAAAATGACACAGCACAATTTATTATTAATGCCATTGTCCTAGTTGTATTCTTTCTAAATCATTCCTCCATCCTGCTATGCTGCATCTTTCTATGATTAAATGATGGAGAAAGCTGGGACTAGGGTTTTAAATGGAGTCTGTTGGATGTCTGCGAATAGCCATAATTACCTCTGGGTTATAGTGCATTATATTAATGAATAGTGCATTTTGAACACCTGGCCTTCATTGTGCGGTGCATCTCTACAGAACCGAGGGTTTGACAATGACCTAGAGCCAGATTCTAATAAAAATTCTCACTGCTCTCCGAGACTGGATGTTCGCACATGAAGAGGCGTGGCAGAAATATGATTTAATATGACTGCAAACACACACACACACACACACACACACACACACACACACACACACACACACACACACACACACACACACACACACACACACACACACACTTTTTTGAATACTTCAGACTTTAATGTTAGTATTGCTAAGGCTGTAGCTCATCACTCAAAGTGTGCCTGGGATGCCTATTAAACACTAAACCCTTTATTGCGAGTAGCAGTCCGGTTTGTTCTGAGGTGGAGTGATGGAAATGACCTATTGTGGAACTGTGCTAAAGCTCAGGACTAATAAGGAAGTACAAGTTCAGTAAGGAAGAGATAAATGCATTAATAAGTGAAGTTATTAAATGAAGACTCTCATTTCAGAAAAAGTAATCGGTGTGCAGGGCATTAATACGCCTCATTTGTCCATTAGATTTGATCTAATGAAAAGACTTTTTGAGCCGAGTAATCAGCTTCGTAAAAAAGTGTGCAATTAAAAAAAAAGCGTGCGATTTTCTAAAAATAAATGTGATGCAATGACAATGACAGTTATATCGGTTGCCAGATCTCTAAAAAGGCTTCCATTAAATAGTGGTATTAAATGATGTAGCTTTTCTGAATAGTTTTTTCACAACGGTAATGCGGTGGCCATTCATTATCACATATTGTGGAATTAATACATACAATTTATTAGAAAATCTGAGAAATCTCTATCTCATGGGCAATGACATTGTGCTACTGTACATTTTTTAAATTTGCATTTTAACCTCATGATATGTGCAGTTTAGACAGTTATTTGCACTGGTTTCTTCCATATAGCTTCCAACAATTCTGTCGGCCTGTTTAGTTGCCATGCACTCGTGCTGAGTATTTAGTGTCCTGGTTATTTATCGTTCATTTTGCACTCGTTTCCTACTGTCATTTATTTGTACTATTTTTACTTGTTGTATCGTTTGGCATGCTAACGAACGTAATGTGTTACACTGTGCTCCCGAAGAAACGACAATACTTTCCAGAGTATTGGAGTTACAGGAGGAATTTAAGTTTAAAATTTCTAAGTAATAAAATGACATGAAAGATGACAAATGAGGAATGAGAAACCTTCATTTGATTTGAACTACACACAGCATGCGTGGTGCTAATGTACATTACATGTACTGCCGATTTGGGGAACAATTTGGAACAATGACTGCAGTATGTAAACAATTACACTTTATTTCTTTTCCCTTTTCCCCCTTAATATTTTTTAAATGCTTCTGAAAGATGTGCTTTGTTTGAGAAGCGACTTCCAAGTGCAACACTACTAACAGCCTTTGCTGTTGGCATACGGACCATCCTCTCATTATATTTTTATTTGTCTGTTCTCCGTCTGCCGTTTTTTCCCTCATCGACTTAAACTCGTAGAAAAATGCACTAATACTTGTCATAGCACATAGTGTATTTATCTTAAATATATTCACAAAAGCAAAATTGCAGACTGTCAAAAGTACTCGCCAGTGCACTTCTTACAGTCGAATATATTTAGACATTATGATAATTCAAAAGTAAAACTTATCTCTTTCTAAATATACATTACTGTGCCTCGATCAGATCGCTCCTGTAAATGAGGCAGTATAGACAAACAAGCTCTCGATTTTCTCTCCATTTGAGCACATTACTGTTTAGAGGTCTTACACACAGTCTTACACTGCTTACACAAAGACCTCATATATAGTTTTTTTTTGCAAATATAAGTGGTTAGGTTTTTCTGTTGATTTTGCATTTTTTGAAGGAGTCTCCAGTGTCAGCACTTTGTACAGTCGGAGGTAAGACTGTTTCTCAGTAACAAAGGAACCTGCCTTTATTTGGGCTCATTAACTTCCAGACAAAATGAAAAAAAGAACAAATATTTATAGCTGCTATGATGTAAGTGGTAAAATTGACTATTTTTTTTTTTTGCAGATGTCTCACATAACATAACTATCAATGAAAAAATGATTAGGAGAAGCAGGAGAACAATACGTATGGAACTCCTGAGGAGAAAGAGTATTAGGAGTATTAGGAGAATAATAATTTTTTCTATCTTGTAACACTGGCATATGTTTTGTTTCATCTTGTTTTTACACCAGTCATTTGTCAGCAATTACAATGTTTATTTAAAATGTTCAAGACATTTATTTAAAGAAAATTGTTTGAACATTTGAACATTTTTAATTTCATTTAAAATGTCTTAGGTTCCTGTTCTAACTTACGTTATAGCTGCAATAAACACTCTTCTCTCTCAACATCATTCTCTCTCTCTCTCTCTCTCTCTCTCTCTCTCTCTCTCTCTCTCTCTCTCTCTCTCTCTCTCTCTCTCTCTCTCTCTTAAGAAAGCACTTTGTTACAAAGCGAGTCAGCTAGTTATAAATAACTGAGACTCTTTCCAGTAATGTAACATTTCTTCTAACAAGAAACATCACCACATCAACTACTATAGACGTACACTGTGAGTACACTCCATTGTACAAGTCCCCTTAAATAAGCTGTTACTAAAGAATTAGCATAATTGTGAAACTATTAGTCATGTTCTGACCATTTTTGCATGATATCATACCTCTGCTCTCAGTGTGGCCACATCACACCAACCCGGTGTTGATTACTTTTCAGTACGATGTTAATCCTTGATAATACCACTATAAAGCACACCTTTGCGTGGTTCATTGCTGTTATAAAATGCTGACAAAAGCATTATGATTTGATGAACTCAGTCTTAAATCATTTCATTTGCTATTGATGATCATTTTTCTGTCACACAGTGCAGTGTGTTAACATTATTGGGTAATGATTAGGCCATTCTGTGGCTGGAACATCTGTGAATTGGTTTAACAATTAAATTGTTTTAAAACTTTCCCCATGAAAACAGAAATCAATTATTTCAGCGCTGATACAGATATCAAGGTATAACATACTATGTAGGAATATAATGAGGATTTTATAATGACTTGAAACTATGTGCTGTCTAAGAAGAATTTTAGAACTAGAAAATTCTGGATGCAGCGTACGCTCTAATGGATGGCGAAGTCTCGTAACGAGAGGAAGGGTACATATTTAAAAACCCCCTCCATATCTTTAGCTGTGTGAAGCTGAGGACCCCTGAATATCCTCTGCTTGGTAGCTCTAGTGCCTCCCAGTAGTAATGATGATGTGAGCTTAGATGGGCTTATTGATGGAATACATAATGTAGCAGAGAGATCCCAGCTGAGCTTCACATAAACCAGAACAGAACCTTGCCTTGGTCGCATCATGATGAGGTTACACAGTGGGGGGTCATTCAGTCACGATTACCTTGTTATTCATGCTGTACCTCTTTCAACCTATGCCCAGATCATCTTGCCTCTCTCTTTCTCTCTCTCTCTGTGTGTGTAGAAAACCCGATCATTGCACAGCTCTTAGATCATCATCAGCAGTGAAATAATGACTTCTTGTTGGCTGCAAGAACACCAGTTGTTAGATTGCTGCTGTGATAATAGAGGGGTTAGTTGTCCTGAATTGCATTTCTAAAGGGGTTGATGGTGAGAAATGAAGAACTGGGAATGATTAGAGTTTCGCCTTTTTTCTTGTTTTTTTTTTCTGCTTTCTGAAAGTGTGTGAGTGTGTGCCGTCTGTTCAGCTTCGAGAGTTAGCCAGTCTCACGAGAGTTGGCAGTGTCAGTCTCCTTGCAGATAAACATCAGCATGGTGTCAGAAAGGAAAATGCAGATGCTTGTTGGACTCATCTGTGGTCCTGTATATGCCCTCCAAAGCATTTAGAAGGCTTACTGTAGCCATCATAAAACCAAATGCTCTTTGGGTAACATAGTTTTCTTTAGGAAGGTGTTTATCTGGCTCATATTTCATTCTACCTGAATGATCTCCTGTCTTTCTAAACACGTAGGATAGATTTGCTGTGGTGTGGTAATGCTATCTTTTGGCTTAATGCCTTTCTATATTTTCAGTGGGTTGATGGACTGCAAAACTAACCTTCATCATTGTATTTCTCTCTCTAACTCTCTTTCAGCACTCAGTTTCACCTCAGAGCAAACAGGATTGAAGTCATTTTCATGACCTCGACCAAACTAAGAGGCTTTAGCGACTCCCACTACATAAACAAACAACAAAGGCATCATATAGCAAACTGTCATATTGCTGTGTAGGTTGACTTTCTCTCCTGTAATCACTTAAGAAACTCAGGAGTGGTCTTAGTCTTGCAAGCAAACAACAGAGTAATTGGTCTCATCTCCTAAGGGGGTTGATTTTCCAGGAGCTCGTTCATAATCACATTACTTTTGTAGAGTCGCAATAAGGAGACAGAGAACCTGCCCAGCAGTCTGTGTTTGTTCTGAAATCCCAAGCTTCCAAAGACAATAGGAGTCATTTTGAAGCAGTTATTGCTTGCACAAAAGGTTGTGCCTTTGTTGTCTACATTGATAGTGGTTTTATATCCTGGCTGCGTCCATGCAAAAAGAATAAGCTTTTTATTATTTATTTTTATCTTTTTTAAAGCATTGTCTTTAAAGTGCTCTTACCCTGATATTCTATCATTTGGGGAAAACTGAATTGTTCAGGGCAGTTGGCTTTAAAGAATTGGACTGTTTGGATTATTTTTGTAGGTCACAAAATCCAGAATGTGCTGCTGTAGGCCATTTTCCCATTGCACTGTTTTCTTCTGCAGTGCATGCCATTAGTTCTTTATCTCAAGCAGTAAGGCCTTCATTTTGAGAGGGTTTATTGATTTTTGATGTAGCAAAAAAAAAAAAAAATCGATTGAATGACTCATTACCAGAGCTGTTTTCTGTAGGAGTTCTTGAACTGATATAAACATATTTACCGTAATTTCCGGACTATTGAGCGCACCTGAATATAAGCCTTAAAAAAATTATTATTCTGTACATAAATAAGCCGCAGGTACATTGAAACAAATTAATAGGCAGGGTCTCAGATTTTTGAGAAATGCTTCAGAAAACTGAGTCGGAACGACAAACTAAAAATGTAAACAAAAATCGAAACAAACGTGTAGCCAATGAGCAGAAAGGGGTGGGTCTTGTCAATATGTGGCGGAGAGAGTGTTCAGTGCGCATGTGTGACATCAGCAGAAAGCGGTTTTAACATTGAAATGGATGTGGTGGTAGACGTGGTTGTACGTGGTTGTAGCTGCCTCTCTACAATACTACGATAGAAAAGAGGTGTTGTTTGTGTAGTAACAGCGTTTAGCTCAGGAGTTATTGACTCGGGAAACTCCAATCTGTGAATTTGCGGCCAACTCCCTGCTCCTTCACTTCTCTCCAGCTCTGGAAAGCTGATCCTATATTAACACGGGTCCTACTCCTTGCCTTATCATGAGCCTTTCTTTCTTTGTTTTTGTCCTCCATATCAATGGTAAAACCGCTTTCACACATGCGTACTGAACACTCTCTCCACACATATTGACAAGACCCGCCCCTTTCTGCTCATTGGCCTACACTAACTTTACACAGGCTTTAACGAAACACGGCTTGTCACAAAAAATAAAAAATTCGCAGTAAACAGTAGCCTACCAAGAAAGTCATTGGCCTCCTCCTGTGCACTGAAACCACTGAAGTCATCTCCTTCGCTGTCAGAGTTAACCCGTTCGGCAATTTCATTGGTCTAATGAAAACTTCATGCTGCCAAAAAACTGAGCACATCACAGAATGTGTTTTTTTGAAAATGAATAAATAAATAAATAAAATTTGAAAGCGGGAAAAATCCATATATTAGCCTTGTCATTGTTTAAGTCGCAAGGTTCAAAGCTTGGGTTCAAAGCAAATGCAAAAAACAAGTGATGCTAACTATCCAATGCACTATTGGTCTCTGTATCCCACTGCAAAAATTATTTACTTGCTGCTCCTACTCACCCAGAGGACACTGGGGACTTAAAGGCATGTCAGAATAGCTTTAACTTATACATGGCTATGGCACTGTAATCAGATCTGGTGGCTAACACACTTTGACACCTCACCAAAATGTAATAACACACTCACTCAGTGCAATCATTTGCTGATAGACACCTTTTCTCACATCCTTCCTCTCCCAGTTCAGCTGTCCTTCATCCCTTGTTGCTTATCTTCTCCAATAAGCACATGTCACAGCAAATATGAGCATGGTTGACTGCATGTAATCATATTCCAATCACTGTTCTTGGATGAATTAACTTGAGTTAAATACTTTCAACTTAGCATGCACAGCATTTTTCACAGGCCATCTGCTGGGGTCATGGGTGTTTTTCTTTTTTTCTTTTTTGCTTACTTGTCACATATGGACTGCAAATGAAAGAAAGAAAGCTTTTACACAGGAGAATAAAATCTAGGTAATGACCGTGATGTAAATGACGATGGACCTCCGCAGAAAATCAGTTTGCATTCAGCTCGAGGTGAACTGTAGTGGATTCTGGGATGAGAATAGGCCCATCACAATTATGAAATTTGGTTGAAGTGGGTGGTGCTGTTGCCTCAGCTCCACGGTGCCAGGGTTGATCCTAAGCTTGGGTTGTTGTATGTGTGGAGTTGAATGTTCTCTATATTTCATTGTGCAAACATATATGGGAGCCAGTAAAAGGAAAGTGTACACTGAATTGCCTATTGACTAAACTTCGTACTGTATATGCTGCCAGCATTTAACTGCTGTCCCATCCGGGGCGTGTACCTGCCTCATCTCCATAGTGTTCCCAGGATAGGATCTAGAACCTTCTTGACCAGGAGCAAGCGGTTATTTGAAGATGAAGAGTAATTGTCATATCATATAATCCCGAATTTAATGGACTTTTTAAGGACCCATTCTGTTGACTTCATAATATAAGATACAATAAATGTAGAATTGAATAGAGTAATAACATACTGCCAGTGATAATAAACCAGTTGTAAAGTAAACTGGTGAAAGTAAAACCATTTCTGTGTTTAAAAAAAAAATAAAAATTCTATCTTTATGCGTGGAAGTGGACAATATACAACTACAGCTAGGATGATTATTTTATCATCATAGTTACAAAACAGTACTTAGATCAAACCCTCAATATTTCTTCAAATAATAATTCAATTTGTTGATGCATCAGTTCAATTACATTTACAAGCTATTAAGAAGAAGTGTTGTGGTTGCCACCTACATACATTTTTGAAGGTATTGATTCAAAAAATATCAACTCAAACGATGCAGATCAGTTTAAATAATCGCAGTGAAGTGATTAATTATTGTGACTAGCCCACGCAATAGCTATAAAGTGGTTAAGAGTATGGATTATCCTTCCCCACCAATTAATATATAATTGCTTTGTTATACAGTAAGTGTCATTGCACAAAGCTCATTATAAGATGTAAAGCGTGATCACCGCAACACCTTGAGGAAGTGTTTTTAAATATTGACTCTTGTTCACCTCCTCCCACCACATGCGTGGGCAAAGACTACTAATGGTTTATCTTTAATATACTGATGTATATGAAAGGCTGTTAATTCATAGCATGCGTGGGTGAAATGCCTAGCTTCTGATTTTACTAATTAGGGTAAAGTGCATTTTATGTTTTACTAGGAAGAGGATCTAATTGGGGGTTTAAGACGATTGTTATGATGTCATGATATAATGTGGTCATTGCGCATTAAATATCCTTAAATGTTTTATATGGCTTGTTCTTCCACGAACTCCTAAAGATTGGGGACATATTGCAGTAATACAGAATGGGGGCATGATAAACAGGTTGTATAATGTTTAGTGGTAATATATCATGTGTTAATTAGCCCACGTGCTGTGTGAGTAAACATACTGTCCTATAAAATGAGAAGATACCTGGGGTTTCTTTGTGATTTATGGAGGTTTACTACAGTAGCAGAAGCCTCTGTAGAACCCTTAAGACTACTTTTAAAGAGGTCAGTGACTGAGAATCCTGCTGGTTCTTTGAGGGCCTTTGAGGAATGACTCTTACCCACATGGTTGGCACTTCAAGGAGCTGTTTCCAAACTGCTTTCCTGCTTTCCTGAAAAAGCTGCTGCTTATTGTACTGTTAGGTTAGCAGTTATACTGATGCAGGTTCCCACTGTGTCTATAACCAGACACAATCAAGCAAAGACACATACAACATATAAAGAGTTGCCTTCTGAACAATAATGCTTCTTTTCCAAATGAACCTGTTTGAAAGAGCGAACTGTGCATGACGGTACATGAGGCCATCCTTAAAAATATTTTGGTTTGCAGTGACAGTAAAGAAAAAAAAAAGGGTCGGTAGGTAGGTCTATATATTTTTTTTAAGTTTCAATGTAAAAAAAAAAGTAAAATTTTAGTGATGGTGATTACGTAGGTATGACTTTAAACAAATTAGCATATCGTGACGTCACTGACTGGGTCTTCAACCCGTGCCTCCAGGCGCATCATTGCAAACCTTATTTTGATGCTGGACACAGTTTTTCCGGAACTTTGTGCAAAGTTTTAATGAATTTTTTAGATGTATTATGGTGCCCGAACCTGTTAATGTTATTTTATTGCTTTTGTATTAGTTGTTTGAAGAATAAAAAAAAGGTCGGTCTTAACGCAAATTTACAACCGGCAAGTCGGTCGGACTTAAAGCAAAAAATAAATAAAAATAAAAATTGAGTCGCTCCTAAATTGACAGGGTCGGTCGGGATATGGCAAACAAGAATATTTTTAAGGATGGCCTGAGTGGGGTTTTTTTTGGTAGGAAAACAGGACCAAGATGACAACACTGCCACGTATACTTTGTCCACCTTCTCATTGGGATTCAAAGGGTTCACAGTTCAGTTGCAGCTAAGCTTGTTTTTTCTTCACAGAACCTCTTTCAGGACATTCTCCATCATGGAGTGGAATGAACACTTGCCATATATTTGACCTAATTACGATAAAATATGATTCACCATCAGTTGAGAACTTCAGTTGAGAGTTTTGCCAGTATGTGAGCAGACCAATGTGGCATTACATGCTATATGGTTCAACAAGATTGTCTTATGTTACCTTTTAAGTCTGGTTCCTCACAAGGTTTCTTCCTCATATTGTTCCATTGTTTCTGACTTGCTCAGTAAGGATACATTTTAAATTTCTAATATGTCTCTAGAAGTTCTATATTTCTGTAAAGTCGTGTTAAAAGTGCCATTGTTAAAATTGATGTACAAATCAATTCAATTGCATTACGTAGTATATAACAAAGTTACTTTTGTGTCATAATGATTTAAGATCCACACGAGCTACATTTTTCATTAGCTAGATAGATCATTAATTATGTCTGCATGATTTATATACGTGCCATGGATCTTTCCGATATGCTGGGAAGTCATAGGTAGCAACTGGGGTAGATATGATCCGGTATAGAATAACATGCCAAACAAAAGGCTTGCTCCCTGTTGATTGCAATTCATTTGTTTTTCACACACTTTCCAATGCACAGACATCAGCACTGCCATACACATCACAGTCATCGACATCAGATTGTGAATGTAAAGATATTCTGAAAGTCACAGGACACATTATCATTATCAGTGCCTTAATGCATTTTCAATCCTCTGTGTGCCCTTTACATGTAGCAGAATTGATGATAAAGTTGATTCTGACTCTGATATGTGCTTGTGTTTAAATTGTGGTGCTCTTGATGTTATTGAAATCCCCATATTGGAACCTCACACAAAGCCCACAATCACACAAACATGCATGACTTTCACCATTGAAATATAGACATGTGGATATTGACATAACTTTTTAAATTTAGTACTGAAAATCTATTTTTTTAAAAACTATTATGAGAACTTGCACATGTATCGATAAATGTTTTTGTCATAATTTTGGTGATAATGAATACTATTTAGAGACAGACAATGCCGTAAATGTCAGACAATAGCTTCTAAACTGCTAGTTATTAATAGACCACAACCATTTTGTGGTAGAAAGCCTGTTGTTTTTCAGAGGCATAAATGATCAGTTTGTTTATAATGACACTTCGACTCGCTGTGCGTTGTGTTGTATGTCTGCTTGTAAGACATTTGACACACTTGCTTGGCCAGTTCCAGAGTCACTGGGAGTGGTGCAGTTGGTGAGGAGCAGGGAGGAGAGAGTGGATGGTAGAGAGAATGTGAAAAGGGAGTAGAGGATTGTGGGGATGTGGTAGTTCAGTGGCTAAGGCGTTTCACTACAGATCAGAAGGTTGTGAGTTTAAAACTGGAGTCCACCAAGCTGCCGCTGCTGGGCCCCTGAGCAAGGCCCTTAACCCTCAGTTGTATAAAATGTATGTTGCTCTGGATAGGACATAGAGGCAAGTTCAGAACCTAATATCTGAACTTGCTGTTATTTTCTTCAGAGGGTGACGTTGAATGTTTTATTTTTTTTGACATGCTGTGATGTACAAAAGAAGACAACGACACAGAAAATGTCACCTCAGCAAGCACGAGTTGAATTTCTTATGTCGTCGTTTTGCTTGGTGTCCATTGGGAATTTCGCTGGCACCACAGGGAACTGCTCTGACACTCTATAACCTTGACCAATTTGCTGAGCTCTCATTTGTCACCTTCTCTTTCCATGGCCTTTCTCATTTCTTTTCTCTGCTTCCTGTCGCTTTGGATCATTGTTTCAGCACTATTACCTGGTTATGGTTTGGTAATGGGGAATGAAGGAATGAAATCTTTGCAGTTTCAATGGTTTTTGCATAATGTGGAGGCAGAATGCGGAGATGACTTGATAAAACCCGCTGTCATGATGAAATGAAATGTTGTTGGAAGCCAGTCCTGAATATTGGAGTGAGAAAGGCTGAGAGAGAGAGAGAGAGAGAGAGAGAGAGAGGTTTGCCATGAGCTGTTGCATGTTTTATGTAATATAAAAAGGGTAAATTAGCTGGAGGATGAAACTCAGGATGTACTTTCTGTAATATATTGCAGATATATGCTTTGTAACCTCTTATATAACCTCTTTGTCTTCCACAGTCCAGCTTTCCTCGTCTTCAATCATTCCTGCTCTTGCTAAGCTTCTCAAATCACACACATCCCATTAGCAGTGTAATAGGATAACTAATAAGCATCGGTGCATTGTATTCCACAAATTTGAATATTCTAATATTGGGCGACAACACCTCCACGCGCCTTTAGTCTGTGCTTCATTATCCTCATAATCTCATAACAAAAAGTAGAACAGTCTCAGTTGTTAGAGCTGCTGTGACTTCTGCACTGATGTCTTGATCTAATCCAATTTCACTCTCTTCACCACGAACCAACACAAACTCCATTTTGCAGAAACTGCTGCCAAGCAACAAATTACAACCCCAGTCACATGATCTTCTGCCGCATTGTACCCAAATTCTCCATAAATACACTGGACATTTTGGCAGTTTTGCTCTTAACATTACACTAATGCAGGTACTGTACTAAGCTTTTTGTTTGCGTACACACCTTTCCGGTATTGACCCTGTCTGTTTTGAACATTGCGTTCTGTCTAGCTCAGTTATATCTGTCTGCTTATCCCCTGACAGTGCCTGGATATGGGCGTTGGGTTTGGTTTGCCCTTTTGGATTTGTCTGCTTCGCTCAATAAACCCTGCACTTGTATCCAAACCGTGTCTGTTCCTGACAAAAAGAGCGAGTCTGTCTGCTACAATCTAGAACATGGCTTACTTCACTTCA
The DNA here is from genome assembly GCF_022655615.1 of Tachysurus fulvidraco. Classification (NCBI taxonomy): domain Eukaryota; kingdom Metazoa; phylum Chordata; class Actinopteri; order Siluriformes; family Bagridae; genus Tachysurus; species Tachysurus fulvidraco. The sequence goes on from NC_062522.1 coordinate 18,553,357, forward strand.
GTTCAGCACAGGAAATTCAAGACATATTTTATATTTATTAGGGTTTGAACAAACAACCCCAATGATGACAACTACCCAAGGCATAACTGGTCTTGCTCTCTGAACGGCAAATTGGTTTCATTATATGTGGATTAGTGTGACGCTAGCCAAGTCCCATGTCTCTGTTCTCGTAAACAGAAAGATACAGTTCAAGCATCTCTAGCGTCTCTATGTTTTGCATGATGGCTCAGCAGTTTGAAAACAATGTTTTGACTGGCCTCATGTTTCTGTAACATTTATTTAGCTTGACTCGAGTGACGATGGTACTGAGAGTCACAAACAGACTCTGCTGTGACAGGGACAGCTGGTAGAAACGGGTTAGCAGATTAACTGCTGTTAACAAATGTTTTAAGGCAGATTCTTTTGGATTTTTTTTTTGGGAACAAAAATCATTAAGAGAAATATATAATTTGTATCATGATGTGAAGCTGGGGCTAAATTCAGTCTAGTCCAGTAACAGTCATGTCCAGTCATTACACAAGGTCAAGAAACCCCTACGTTTGTGTCTCTATGTGTCTGCCTGCTCAGTTTGCTGACACATCCGTACCTCATTATCATAAGTGACAGAGAAGGCACACATGAAATACAGTAGTGGGTGTAAGGAAGAGGTGGATTATTTACTCTATCATATTCTTTCACAAAATAACTTGAGAGGAGAAGCACAAAAGAACACATTGTTCAGTCAAGCTACACATTACACAAATATATGACAAAGCATTTCTTTTTTTTTAGGATTTAACAAAAGGTTAAAAGCTTTTTTGATTAACGTATTTGGCATTCAGAGGAAATACAGCACAGAGCATTAGAAAAGAATTAGAAATCATGATTGCAGCTGCATATAATTCTACTGTGTCTGTGTGTGGGTGCATGTGTGTGAGTGTGTTTGTGTGTGTATGTGTGTGCCTGTTGCTTGCATGCATGTGCAGGAGTGTGTGCATTTGTATGTATGTGTATGAGTGTGTGTGTGTGTGTGTGTGGGTGAGTGTGTGTTTATGTGTGTGTGAATGTGTGTTTGTATGTATGTGAGTGTGTGTGAGTGTTTGTGTGTGTGTATGTGTGTGTATGTGTATATGTGTGTGTGTGTGTGTGTGTATATGTGTGTGTGTGTGTGTGTGTGTGAGTGTGTGTGTGTGTGTGTATGTGTGTGTGTTTGTATATATGTGTATGTATGTATGTGTGTGTGTGTATATGTGTGTGTGTGTGTGTGTGTATGTGTGTGTGTGTATATATGTGTGTATGTGTGTATATGTGTGTGTGTGTGTGTGTGTGTGTGTGTGTGTGTGTGTGTGTGTGTGTGTGTGTGTGTGTGTGTGTGTGTGTGTGTGTGATAGTTTGCCACACATCATTCTTATCAAGCCGATGATAAGACCTTGGGATGTAGTGTGTTGCTTAAACCTAATAATGTCATTGTCAAGCTCCTGACAGATGTTAGATCCTAGTCCTCTCGTCTAATATCACCACCGGCTGACAGTGACAATCGTTATGTACATTTGATGATTTAATATGCCGGAAAAGTGTTATCTGCAACGTTAAGGGCTTTTCACACAGCAGATAGCAAATTGCTTTTCGCTCCACATGCTTCAGAATTCTCGCTCAGTACAGGTTTTTACTCAAACAGTAAAATATGGCTTGCTTCTCTTATGTGCTTATAGTGACAGCAACACTAAGCACACTTGGCCTGTGATGAATGTACCATTATTTTAAAACCTACAGGCTTCATACTGGAAACTGAGTATGGCTGACCCATTTTTTAAAATGTTTTTTTTTTTAAGCAAAAACACATATGAAACGAAGAACTGCGTTTGTGCATATTGTCATTCCCACAGAGCAGATTGTTAGAAGGTGTGAGATGAATGAGTGACTGTAGATTTCTCCCAATCTCACAAGCCAATGATTCATCTTCCAAAACTGGCAGCAATCATTTATTAGAAAAAAAAAAACAACCCCAACAACAAAAAACTAGAAAATGGGACAAGACGGGAATGATTCAATTAGGTGGAAATGCGCTCAAGGCATTTATCATGCAGTTATCATGAAAGTTTATGAAAGAATATTATTTTTTACATTATACAATATCTGCAAGCATTTTCATTTCATTTCTACTTGTTCAGTGTGTGGTTAGTCTTATAATACCATCATGCCATGTTATTGTGAAAATATCTTAATGATGTGTTGTGTGTTTTTGCGCTGCCTCTCAGAGCTGGCCTCTATGTGATTATACATTAAAGCACTGTACAGAAAAGACCCACACGCATCTTCTAAGATACAAGTTAATTAAGTTTATGCTTCTGCTGGCACAAAACCTGTGCAGCTGTGGAATGCTTTTTACAGGCAGATGTCTGATTTATATGCTTTCCTCAAGGGCAAAGCTTCCTCCACAGCCACCGTTGAGAGAGAGAGAAAGACGCTCACACACAAGGTTCTGTGCGTTCTCCCGTTCACACAGCATGTCTCACATACAGGTGAGATGAGCCTATATAACCTCACACATTCACACACACAGAAATATAATGCTCTTGATGTACTTGATTAGGAGATCCAGGATTGGGTTGATGTTTTGACTCTTCGAACAGATTTCCACGACCAAAGTCTCAATCATTGCGAGCTAAGTGGCAGAAATGATGTTAGCTGCCTGGAATTATACCAAGATGCTCAAAAGAGGTTGGATGACAAGGACAGTGCTTTGCATAAACAATAAGCAGATGCAGGAAATGAGATTCATATCTTAGCGTCTGAAGACTGTAGTCTGAAGCACATTAAATACGTTTACATTGAAATGTTTGTGACGTGTTGTCACGATTCTGGAAACGTTTTTTTCACTCAGTATTTTCCAGCAATGTTCATTGTCATATTTATCAGTAGGTTTTCTTGCTAATAATTTCTTCTCTCTAGCACTGAGCATTATCAACCTCGCAATCATGCAGTTATACTGACTATCAGCACACAGACTGTGCCCTCGATACAATGGTTGAGATTAACATTTTTATGTAGAGAAAATTCTAAAACGGTAATGGCACTAATTTCACTTTATACATTCTTCCAATTGTCTGACCGTTTTAATATAAAAGGTTCATTGCTCTTCAATGGTTCTAAATAGACCTTTATATATTTTTTTTCTATTGGTCAAGTATAGTACCACAAGGTTGTATATGGAACCCCAACAAAGCTCTTTTTATTAGACTGTAGCATGCAGACGAGCGAGTACAGATGATGACGTGGGAGAACTGCACAGAATAAAGAACTGAAGTGCTGCTGCATCAGTCTCTTTAGCTACAAATGATGGAAGGGCTAAAACCCGCTGGCACCACTATCAGCTCCTCTATCACTATCAACTGGGTAATGTAGGAAAGTGCTAACCAAAATATACATAAAGCAAAGTGTTGAGGAAAGAAGTTTAAATGAAAAAATCAAGTGTTTTATCAGAAGCCTGGATGCCATTAAAGTCACTTGCTAATTTTGAAGTTATTATGCAAGTCGGAAAGGGGAGGTTTAAATATAGGACTAGTTCAGCCTATAGTTCAGTCCTTTCTCTTTAAAAGAAAAAAAAAGAACTTCTGGGTTAAAGCAACCAGAAATTTTTTAGTGCTCTAAAAACATGATCATAAACACTGATTGTAGTGTTTAGTGAAAAATGGTGTGTTTTTATTGTCACATTGCCATTAAGACCTTTTCAAAGAATCCTCCACACATCAAAGCCTTGTATCGTGTACTTTTTTATTGCTAAGACGAGTCCACAGAGAGTTTTATTTCCTCTATAATTACAGAATTGTGATCCTCAAGCAATTTTATAGTCATCTCAGATGCTGGGTCTCAGAAGAGATGTCTGAAAGAACTGATACTTTCACTTGTCTCTGTTATTGAAGTCACATAAAGTAAGATATGGATTCTGAAGTTATCTGAAACTTTTCTAGCTCATATTATTTTTTATTTCTAAAAGTTTTTCTGCAGTCTACAGTTGAGAAAAGTATTCATATGTGGAATTTAGGATATATGAGTTTAAATATGGAAGCTAATTTGAGCCCGCAACCTCAGATTGTAAAAGCTAGGGCATGTTTTAATGTGTAGCCTTCGTTTTGCCTGTAGCAGGTGCGCGCTGTGTTATTTCAGTTTGATTCTCACAAGGGTTCCTGTTTCTCATCCATTATTAAGAGAAGACATTTACCTGCGTGTGTCAGTCTTTGATGCCCCCCATCTCAACAGCAGGCTATTGCAAATGAGATTCATCTGAGACACAGAACAAGACAAATCAATTCAATAAGGTCTTGTCACTCATACAGCATGTCTTTCAAGACGCTTTCCATCACAGACACACTCCCTCTGTCTCCCTTTCTCTCTCTCTCTCAATCTCCCGTGAGTTATGAAGTGTCGATTTTTTTTTTCTTTTTGGGGGGGATTTGAAATCTTAGGCTTTTCGTCTTCCGGCTTATTTTTTATTCAAAGCTTCCGACTTATTCATATGCAGCTCTCTATAGGAGGAGTGATAACTATCTCCTCTGGCACTGAGAGAAAGGGAGAGAAGAGAGCAAGAGAGGAAAGGAGAGCTGGTTTTAGTGTTTTGGGAGTCGTGCCAGTTTTGTTGATGAGGCTGATTGGGGTTCTCAGTGGGTAAACAACACTCGATCAGTTAGCGGGCATCCGTCCCTTCTTAGCAAGCATGCGGGTGTGAGTTTTTGTGCCCCTCTGTGTGTGTGAGAGAGATTGTGTAATGCAGGATATGAATGCACTATAGGCCTGACAATGATTGGCACAGCTGGCATCTAATAAAGCAGAGCAGCATTTCCATAGTGCCATGTGTTTATGCACAGTTTAAGCAGCTCCATAATGCAAAACATTATAAAAGTACAACTCAGCCCATATGGCAATTGTGTGTGTGTACGTATATAAGCATGAAATAAGTTTGTGTGTAATCATACTTTGTTGTGTTTGTGAATGTCTTTTTCAGTGTGTGGATTTTCTATGCTTGATCATGCACTTGTGCTTTGGTAAGTTCAAAGGTTCTTAAAGTTCTTGCAGAATAAAATGAATAATAAAACACAGCTTCTGTCTGATTACAGCACTGATTCATATCGCTGATATAATCTAGCTATTTAAATAAAAGACACAATCGGCAAACAGGTACCTGCATATTTATCACTAGATCCATTAAACTTGTCTGTCTACATGTTACGAAACCCAAACACTATTAAAATACAGAATTGAAATGTACCATATTAACAGCACATTCCACAGTCTTAGAAGTGCAGTTAGATTCAATTTGCCATTATTTACATTTTTGTTTTAATGTTGTTTGGCTTTAGATGAGACTCGTTCAATTCAAGTGTTTTAATTAGGCTTATAATTCTAATAACAAAATAATAACATAACAACTAGAATGACATAATAATAATAATAATAATAATAATAATAATAATAATAATAAGATGACAAAACTGCAGACATTCTATGGATCCCGCTTTCAGAAGCACAGGCTAAGGAACTGTATGAGTTGATGGCTTTGTGTGTTTGTCTTTGTGTGAATCTCAGCTGAGATTCAGAGTGATGGGGTGTGTGATTTAAGCACTGCTGTAATTAAACTGTATTTTGACTTTAATTAGACATGCTGCTGATAGTATGGGATAGTGGAATGGCACAGGGCTTAATCAGTTAAATGGGTGAATAAATGTGTGCGGGGGTGAAGGAAGGAAATGGGGCAAGGGCACAGCAGCAGGGCATTAATTGAAACATTTCTCGGCTGCTGAACAAAGCCCTGCTTATGGGAAAGGAGGAAGCTTCCCGACAGGATGCTGAGATGCGGCTCAACTTCTTGCCCGTGAGGTCCCGCTGCACCTGTCTTCACACACAAACCAGTTCTGCCCCGTCAGTTTTTAAACACCAGACGAAAAGGTCGGAACGCTTGAAAGAAGGTCAACCGGGAGACGGCTAAAGCACTAAAGCAGAACTTTATATATATGCAACTTCACTGCATTCTCCACTGTGTAGTAAAGAGACTGTGGAAGCACATTGGCACCTTATTGTCAGGCGCTTGGTACATTTCTAACACTTGCCTCCTAACAAAAGCTTCTTTAGATGTGGATTGGGCAAGTTTGCACAAGCAAAGCAATGCTTAGGTTCCCAGTGGTGCAAAGCTACAGTACACATTAGACCTACAGCCGTTCACCATTGTGGGCATTTGGTTTGTTCATCTTTCTCGTATCACTCTACAATATTGTATTTGGAAATACAAAAGCCCATTTCACATATTGCACTCTATTTAGGGTGCTGTCAGGTGCCTATATGCCAAAATAGGAGATAGCTTGCTTTCATCTACAGTCTGGCACTGATAATGGCATCTCATGGGAGAGAGGTTAGAGAGGCGAGGGGGAACGCCAGGCAGACGCAATGCTCATCTTTCTTTTTTTTTAAGTCTATTTAGAGCAGGTGTTCAGTAACACAGACAATGTATAAACACAATGCTTGAAATTGCTGGAAGTACTTAGAAGGTATTAAGGATCGGGAAGTGGGTGCCAAACTGGGCAGAGGCGCTCCCATGGGTACGACCATATTAATGAGTCCCATATTGTTTGTATATAATTCCTATATACAATGAGAGAGAGAGAGAGAGAGAGAGAGAGAGAGAGAGAGAGAGAGAGAGAGAGAGAGAGAGAGAGAGAGAGAGTAAGATAGAGTGCTCCTGCTGTTTACTGCCATGTGCTCTGGAAGTAGGTCAGGTATCCTCAGCTTTAATAGATTCACACTGAACTATCTGAGGCACAGTGCAGCCTCTCCCAATAAAGATCAGCAAAGCCTCCCCATTAGAGGGGACAATGCTTCAAAGCTCCATGAAACATTATGGTCATTGAATCTGTGTCTCTTGAATCTTGAATCTGGGTCATTCAGTCCATTTTTCAGTCCCATATATATTTATATGTATATGTGTATATACAGTATACACACTGCATGACATTTGTGCTTTGTGGTGGTTTAAAGAAGTGAGTGTAAAGTACTAAGACAGAAATACTGGCCCCATTATCAGTGCTTGCTGAATGTACAATAATCGTGGAGTGCTTGTTCTTACAATTTAGAAAAGCTCTTTATTACAGTCTATAACCTTTTTTTTTTAAAAGCACAACCTATATGAGAACAGAGTAAGAGGAGAAACGACTTCGTCCTGTAAAAGTGAGGTCGATCTGAAGATGTTTCATTCTCTGGGAAATCCCAAGAGTTGATGCCTTTGTGGAAGACTTGAACACACACGCGCACATACACGCACACCCACACACACATATACACACACACACACACACACACACACACACACACACACACACACACACACACACACACACACACACATACACATGCACTCTAACCATTAAGCTCCTGAGAGAGTAGGTGGATTTATGTAGCAGGAGTCGAAATGAACTCCATTATAGATTTCTTACTGTACATGTGAGGGTGTGGATATACGCTGTGGTTGTCCATGTGCTCATATGTTGAGAATGACTAGTAGGAATAGTAAAGCATTCTGCATATCTCTTTACATCTTTGAGTGGATTATTAATGCTTTCCCTGTGGCTTCGACTCTTATGAAAACGGTCACAGAAGAGAGCAGTGAGGTTCAACCTGCAGCCAGTCAATCACAATTCAATATATCATACGTGATGAGCTTTGCTTACCACAAGGCTGGGATTTACATCTGTGTTTTCAAATATCTAGCCAAAGCAGGAAGAGTAGTGGTGCAGTGTATGACCGGTTAGTGTGTTCTCTGTACTTTAATAAAAAAGAAGTATTTTGTGTTTGTAAATAACAACAAAAAAGTAGGACTCAGACATATCCTGCATTTTTCAAAACAGAAAATGATTTGAATACAGTTCCCAGGAGTCATACTGTAGTAAAAGTAAAGATACCATACTGAACAATATCTTAAGCAAACGTTAAAGTAACCCATAAGAACTCACAAGAGCTCATTGAAGTAGCTGGCTCACAGCTCTAGGGTTCTTGCTTTTATCCTGAGCTCAGATTATTCTGTGTGGAGTTTCTCATGTTATCCCTGTCCTCTATGTTTCTTTAATTTTTTACAGAGCTAAATAATTCCAGTCTTCTATTTGACAAAAACTAAGGGTGTCTTCACACCTAGTTAGTTTGAGCCTTCCAAACGCTCTCGGAGCGGTTCAGTGTGTATATGTGAACAAACCATGTGATCTGAGACCCCTTAAAAGGACCCAGAAACGAACCGTAGAGGTGGTCTGAGTACTGTTCGTTTGTGGGTTTGTTTGTGGTTCGATTTGTGTGTGACATGTGAAAGCAATGAGGTCCCGGTCCAGAAGTCCCGGTCCGCTTTCATTTCGCCAAATGTCCCTGGAGGCTTGCCATACCTGCAGCCGTGTTCCGTCACTGTGACTGCTGAAAACACAAAACTTTTCGCCATGGCAACTTTTCGCGTTGCTGAGTTGTGTGGTCTTATGAAGAAAGCTGTGCACTTATTGATATTTGGAAAGAGTATGGCATTCCTATATATATTTAATACATTAGTTATTGTGTAAAATAATAATACATTTTTTATATATATATATATATATATATATATATATATATATTATATTATTCTTCTAATATATATTAACATATATGTATATATTATTAATATTAAAAATAGACCAAATAAACAAAATCCATTGCTGCACAGAATTCTGGGTTCTGAGTTGAAGTTGAGGTGTGAACACGAAAGGTTCTGAGATCACTTCAATACTAAAGAGGACCAAAAAGAGAACTGGGTTCTCTTTTGAGTCCACTATATTGTGAACACCAAACGGACTGAGGTCACATTCGGCTAGTTCCTTTTCTGGTTCACTTTAAGTGAACTGGGTTTGGTTCTTTTAAAATGAACTATATGTGAAAACACCCTAAGGCTAACACAGGCTAAAGTATTTTCTGATATTCTTTTCAAGCCACAATCAAAGTCGTCACTAGATCCCCAGTAAATTTCCCTGCTAAATCATTGTGTGATGATAAATAGACTTTTCTGTTCGTTGAACGTTATCAAATATGTTATTTAACATGAAGGCTGATTGTAAAGCCAACTGAAGCAAAAATATCCTGTGCGTCCTCTTCAATCATACGCCTCGCCCCTCGCTGTGCTCCTCCTCCCTTCACTTTTCACCATGGAAACCTCGACTGCAGACAGACAATAATTCATAATATGACATTGTAACTGAGGACTGAGGGGAAAGAACTACCAGGCTAATGCTCAATGTACCATACCTTATACTGGAAATTTAACATAAATGAGTATGTGAAGTGAAAACAAATGAGGATGTCCGTTTTCCATGTTTTATGGATAACATTAATTGCTAAAAGAATGCTTGCTTTTCTCTTTCTAATTTGACCTTCTGCCACAAACAATGTGGTTTAGTCATCATATAGATGGCTAGATAGTTTGATCACAGCTTCCTTGTGTGGAAGTTGATCAGCTTTTCCACATAAGGAAGCTAATCAGCAGTGGAATACTAGCTCTGCTGAAAACAAACAGTGAAACAACAAGCAAAAATGCAAAACAAACAAAACAAGCAAACGTGATTAGAGCAGGACTTTCAGAGCTGTTAGCATTAAATACACACAATCAGCAAATCCAGCTTTACCTGCAAAGGTGTGCTAGTCAGGCAGAGCAGCTAAACAGCATCAGTCCAGCACTTTCCTGCAGAAACCAGTTTGAACCAGTATTCATTTAGGGTCTAAGCTGTTTTTAAACGAAGTGAAAAAAAAATCCTTGTCCTTGGAACTAAATGTTGGGTCTGTTTGTCTTGAGCCTTTCTCACAAGTAAGCGAATCAAAGCACTCGTATAAAATCAGATCTGGTCAGGTTCTCATTACCTCCCATGGAAGCCATGCATCCAAGCCAGAATTAAAATTTTTCTTTGTTAAATAACACTTTCTTTGAGAAATTGTTTATTATTAGCCTTCAGTAGTCCCTGTGTATGTTTTCTAACTAAAGAATTGATAACATATTAGATCTAGCATATTAACATGAATTAACTTGGCCTGTACCTTATACTTGTAAGAATGTTGTGATGATGGTGATGATAGTATTGATGATGGTGGTGGTGGTAGTGGTGTGTCATAATGTCTCACATGTCTATTTGGGAAAGTGCACTGAGCCTGGGACATCTTCCCAGCTCATACAAGAGATCGTCATTGGCAGAGTATATCAGCTACAGACAATAAAATAAATCCTAAACTAGCATTTGTGAAGAAACAAATTGCCACGCAAATATATTTAAGTGCACTGGTCCTCTGGGTTTGAATGACTCTATGAATGTATCAACACTCATACATATTGATGAAGTGACATAGTGACACATCGAGTTGTATTGTTGCCTCACAGCACAAAGGCCCCTGGCTCTGATTCTGATTACCGTCTGCCTACAACATCACATGTTCTCCCTGTGTTTTTGTCTGGCTTTCCTCTAGGTGCCTCCAGTATTTTCTAGCCTGCCAGAAGCATGCCAGAAGGAGGCCTAGCTATGTTAAATTGCCCCAGGTGTAAAATAGTGTGTGAATATGTGTGTTAGGTGCACTGTGATGGACTGGTTTCCTATGCAGAGTGTATTTTTGCCTCATGTCCGTTGTTTCCGGGATTAGCTCCTGATCCTGACCAGGATAAACCAGTTACTGATGAATGAATGAATTACACTCAGCACTTTCAAACACATTTAGGCCTCGGTACATCCGCACTGTGTGTGTGTGTGTGTGTGTGTGTGTGTGTGTGTGTGTGTGTGTGTGTGTGTGTGTGTGTGTGTGTGTGTGTGTGTTTGTGTGAGTGTGTGTGATGTAATGGACTGTCGGTCGTGTTTATCCATATACACTATACAATGCTGCAAGCTCCTTACTAATGAGCCACTAATTCATGATGAATGCATATTTTCACCCTAATAGATGGAAGAGGTGTAGAAAAATGTGTGTGTGTGTGTGTGTGTGGTGCACTTAAAGTGCTGGAACAGCACTACTTCTAGCTTTTATCATACTTTCTCTCTCTCTCTCTCTCTCTCTCTCTCTCTCTCTCTCTCTCTCTCTCTCTCTCTCTCTCTCTCTCTCTCTCTCTCTCTCTCTCTTCATTAAACTTCCCTCGCCTGGATTGCTTCACTCTAATCTCATGTATAATGTATGGTACAGTAGCGGAGTCTCCCTGGAGCCAGCACCAGGGCTAGTAAAAACACGTCTGGCACTTTGATGTAGTCCAGCGAATAGTCCTTCGTGTCAGACACGCGCACGCACACACACACACACACACACACACACACACACACACACACACACACACACACACACACACATACACACACACACAGAGACACGGCACAAGGAGACAAATTTAAATCTCGACTTTGACCCTCATTAGAGAACGATGCTGGTGCAAGACATCCAAGAGCAAGATGGTGTGTGTGTGTGTGTGTGTGTGTGTGTATGAGGACTGCACGCATAGATGGAACTGAACACACAGTGACGCAACCAGTGGGACTCAGACAGAGATGCTGAACAGCTGAGAGGAGAGGACAAGCTGTCTCTAGTTTTATTCATTGCGTGATGATCCCACAACTTACAAACTTGCATCACTATGGCTCACCTGTCATGTCTGTAGAGTTTTACAATAGTCTGTAATAAGGGTGAGTGTTCCATGGAGAAGCTGACAGTTGTTTTCTATAAAAGTGTATCTCAATCTTTACATGATTTTTGTTTCATTGAAAATATACAATGTAGAATTCAATATTGCAGTTTTCCCACGATAATTCAGTACAGGTCCAGTGTGTCCACAGCTACTTCAGTTTCTCAATGAAAAGTTTGGACATGTTTGTGTAAATGCTGGCTTATGTGCTTGTCACCCAAAATAGCCAGTGTGCAGCACACCCCATCACAGCCCCAGGTCAATCCACGACTCATGCTGTCTAGCTACAATTAGACTTGCAGGCACAACATGTACAGACAGCCGACTATTATTGATCAACATTTCTTGTATTTGTGAGAGATTGCTTTCACATTTCAGTCAAATTGTATTTAGGTCCATTTAGTACCATGCAGACTCCACATTTTTCATTTGGGCCATGGTGAGGCTGATTTACTTCAGTTGGTGATGCTGCATGTGTTTGCTTTTGCAGCCAAATGATCGTTCTTAAGGTACCTGGGGGAAACTCCTGAGGGAGTAGTGTGCTCCATCGGCTGTCTCAAATTGATTTCTATGCACTATGAACTTTACTGTCTATCTATTACCTAGATTTTTATAGAGTAGTAATGTCTTAAATGATTTATTTTGCAACATTTCGCAACGAAACAGCAACAACATCACAGTTATCACACACTAAGTCTTATATTTAATAGTGCCACAACACCTAACATTGGAATAAACACATGTAAAACCTGAAACATTTTGCTTCTAAATTTCATATCATGGTTTGGAAATATAGAAAATATTAAATACAAGTAGCCTCTGATGGCACGGTTCCTACTGCTGAATAGATTTGTTTCCATCTTTCGAAGTTTCAGCGATATCATCATATTATTCGTTTAGTGTTAGTGGCCTAATATCTAAGTTGTTGGACTACCAATTGGAAGGTGAGTTTGCATCCCAGGTCTACCAAGCTGCCTCTGCTGGGTCCCTGAGCAAGGCCCTTAACCCTCAATTACTCAGTTGTATAAAATGAGAATAAATGTGAGTCGTCTTGGATAAGGGTGTCTGCTGAATGTTGTAATTGTTACTCCGTATTCTGAAATTTCCCATGATGACCAAACTATAACACTAAGTCCATAAATATGTCTAAGGTCTGAATATCAATGATCACAAGCTCAGTATTTATATCAGTGTTTTCAGTACAAAAGGGAAAAAGTAAAAAGATATATAATGTTGATATATAAATCAGATGATGGCAAAGCATCCATTTAAATCTATCAGTTGCACATTATTTGGTATACATACCTTCATTATTCTGCAGTATATAAAATAGCCATTGTGCACGTTCCTTTCTTTTGCATTGAATTTTTTCTGTTCTATACCAAGGGTTAATTGCACAGTAAATCAACGAAATGCTACAATTATAAAACTAGAATTGTAACCTGTGTGTGGAATATAGTTTATTTTGTCACACTTTTATTCTATAATTGATAAATTATTGCCAATTTTTTAAATCATCCTTCCTATAAAGAAAAGGTGCACCCCGTTTGAAGGATAAGCTGTCTCAGAAGGACGACCTGCTACACTTACAGATCAAAAGTGAATTCCTAATCTTCAAAAAATTCAATCCAATTTAAAAAATAAAAAAATATTTTAAAAAATGGTGGACATCAAAGAAATCTGAATATATTGGTAGAAAAAACAAATTCATTCCAAATCTTATAACTGTGACATCTTGAGGTTTCTTCCGGTAGTTCTGATAAGGTCTCAGATCTGAATACTAATATGCACAATTTCCTCATTAAACCTACACTATTGGTCAATAACAAATCTCTAAAAACACACCAAGCAGTACTTTATTGAAGTCCCTGAGGCATGGCTATGATTTAGCATTTCCCTTGCTGCCACACACTTGATGAACTATAGGAAAGCTCTGATAATGAACTGATGGGATGAAACGGATGTGCGACACTGAAACAGAGGCACCAAATCTTGTTCCCCGAGACCTATTTTGTCAGTAGAGATTATTTCCCACACCAGTCGAAACACATCTTGCTCCAATATTCAGATAATTGGCTGGATTAGCTGGATATAGATGCACATTATTAGGGTTAGAGCAGGGTCTAAAGGATTAAGATGTAATTAGAAAATCTGAAAAATGAAAAATGCGAAATTTACTCGTACCTAAATGTTCCTCCATTAGCTTCTATACATGAACTGCAGTTTAGATGGTAAAACATGATCCTTTTCTGTAATTGCTTGTTTGATCCAACAAACCTGTAAAGCTTGTTAATGAGAATCATGGACAACAGGCAAAAACACCCACACACACTCATGCTCGAGAGAGAGATCAATACCACGTGCCACTTTAATTAGGGGGAAAAAAGCCAGTTTGAGCTTTTCTACCTGTTTTTCAAGTGTTGAATCTCAGAATCCATCTCTTTGCTTTAAGACACACAAACACCTCTTATCTCCGTCTTGTAAATACACAGTGATTAACATTTAGATGGTACACACCATTACAATTCTCTCCCTCTTTATCCCTCACTCAGCTATGTTAGCATAAATACTTAACCATGTCATTATTTGCGAATTGAGTTCTGTTAAGGAGATTGTCGTAGTGAATACTGATTCAGACTGGCATGGGAAAGGGCTTTGAGGATAAAGGATTGTAAACACCACACTTGTCTTTTGCTGCTTGGTTTCTCATGGGGCTTGCCCTTCATTCATACACAGTGGGTTACACTGTCATGGCCCTTGTGTACTGTGAACACTGGCACACACTTATTTTGACACATCTAGATATGGTTTGTTGTTTGTGTGTGTGTGTGTGTGTGTGTGTGTGTGTGTGTGTGTGTGTGTGTGTGTGTGTGTGTGTGTGTGTGTGTGTGTGTGTGTGTGTGTTTTGCCCTTGAGCAAAACTGACATCATAATGATGCCCTCAAGCTTAAGCAGCAGTAGATATCAGGTGTGCCCTATTTGCTTGCATTGCCAAACACAAACACAAACACACACACACACACACGCACACACACATGCACACACACACACACACACACACACACACACACACACACTTGCTAACAAATTGCTAACGAATTGCTAACGAATCCCTCATTTCTGATTGATCTCTGGCCATGTGCCCGGCCGTGATTGTCCTGACATGTTTCAGTTTTTCAGTCCCAGAGTAACTCCACAGCTCTGCATTGCATGTTTTTAATAATTCACTATACCATAGAACAGTTGTTCTTACACTTCAAAAAATCCACCCACCAAACAATTTCTGATTTCAGGACTGAATTATTTTTTAAATATTACAAAATCATTCAAGTGTGTTATTTATTTATTTATTTATTTATTTATTAGAACTGTTAGCTTTTTTTTTTTTATTAAATTAATCTTTATTTAAATTTGTACAAACAGTACATGAACAGGTCTCACTGAGGTCAGATATTCAAATATAACTTTGATGCATTTTATAAAAACAACTGCACTGAGTTTTATTCATTTTTCAGATCGAAGTCTGCATTATTTGTTCTTGTTTGAAATGATTCAGATCTGGATTCAACTGAGTCAACTGTAAATAATAAGCAAATATAAATGACCTTTAAAACGTTATACTGACTTCTTTCTTTCGTAGACATTCATAGTGGTTGATTATAATAAAAAAAAAGAAGAAAAAAATCAACATCCCCCTGGCTTTGCTTCATGGCTACATGTCGGTCTGCATTATAAATTGTCGATTCTGTACATGTGCACTTGCTCCTTATCAGAAGAGTTGCAGTTAATTTGTGATTGTTGAGTTGTGACCTCAGTTTACTTTGAATCATAATTCACTCAGTATTTCAGAGCTCCATTGGAATCCGAACATCGTGTTCAAATCAAATGCATGAAGTTTCCGGATGCTAAAACTTAAGAAAAAAAAGCCCTTCTGATTTTCTTTCATGATTTTAAATTCTTGCTCCGAGCAGAAATAAGGTATTGAGGACCTTTTGTGTGAGGAGACGATATGTGTAAGGCAGTTTAAGGGGAATGCGTTAGCTCAGTTGTTAAGGTGTTGGACTACTGTCGAACCCCAGGTCCACTCCTGGGTCGCTAAGCAAGGCTTCTAACCCTCAATTTTTAGTTGTTTAAAATGATATATGATGCATGTTGCTCTGAATAAGTTTGTCTGCCAAAGTGCTGTAACTGTAAGGAGAGAAGAAGACGATGACTTTCAGTTTATCACAGTCGCTGTGAGGACACTTCAGTCTTGATTGGATTTCACATTTGTCGATGGCATAAAATTAGCAGCTGTGTAGTTGATAGGAAATCAGACAGAAAGAGCAGTGCTTCCTCTGGCATCTCATCATCTAAAGCCTTCTCCTCTCAATTGAGTGAAGAAGATGTAGAAAATGAGCTTTGGCAGTTCTTTGGAAGGGCCTCTGGTACTGAGCAATCTGCACCAGAACTCCATGCCATGCAGCTGCTAGTTCACAATTTGCCTTATAATAGATCCATTGACCATGATAATATAATTGATTATGATTTGTTGGTGCAGATGTGGGACAGTGGTAAAGGACCACAGGGTTGTTTAACTCTGTATTATAGTAGCACTTTACAATATGTACAGTCACGGTGAAGCACATGTAATTTTGGAGATAGTCAAATGCAATGATGTGATGATTTCCCACAGTGCTTGTTATATTAAGATATTTTTTTAACCTTGTTAGCGAATAACCTTGGTTGGTTTGTACACAATTCATTTTCACCCACATTAATTGGTCACAAATAGATTTCATACAAGTTTCTAAAATCAAGGTGATGAAATGCGTTCATGTTATTTGATTTTTTGTTCTCTTACTTTTGCAGTTAAAGTTATTGAATTCTCTAGATAAAAGGACCAGTCACGTATCTGCTGTAGTTACAGCTCACTCTACCACAAGTAGGTAATAATTAACTCACTGTATAAAATCCAGTTCTCATGAGATATATTTTTGTAATACTGTCTCCTCTGGAGTGTCTTCAGAGCTTCTCATAAGTATTGAAGATTTGTGTACTAAATCGTTTCATATTGTCATATTAATAGATTTAAGATTGCGATGGAAGGGTATTATAGTGTGCTGGCAGAAACCAAAGCATGTCTGTCAGGAAGAAATATTGTAGCCACAACAAGATGACAGACAGTGGCTTTGGACTTAATCCTGCAAACGACTTTATGACGAACAAAAAGAACAGTAAGTTCAAGGTCAGATTTGCATTTAACTGTAACATTCGGTCTACCATATTGTTGTGACTGCCTGAGCAGCACATAGGTCACTAGTTTATTCTGAGCTTTGGATATTAAAGTGGATCATCAACAGCAACTCCTTATTTATAGGTCTTGTGCTAAAAAGCTGTTTAGCTGTTGTTGTTCCATCATTAGGTTTAGCTGGACTCCTTTGGCCTATACAGAGGATAGATGTCTGCAGTTCTGGACTCGTACCTGCTGTCCACCTCAGAGAGACCCCTTACATCTGAAGGGAGTGCAGCACATTCACCAGTAATCAGTCACAAACTGCATCTGTTCCCCAGGAACTTGATAATATGTTCCACTCCCCTGGATTCTGCAGCTCCAGACGCAAATTGAGCACTGTGTCAAATGCCTCTCTCTCTCTCTCTCTCTCTCTCTCTCTCTCTCTCTCTCTCTCTCTCTCTCTCTCTCTCACACACACACACACACACACACACACACACACACACACACACACACACACACACACACACACACACACGCACACACGCCTAAACCATATACTCTGGCAGTGTGCTTCACCACCCTTTGATCCCTTTCAGAACAGCAACAGTAAACAGGTTTCACTTATAAACGACTCAGCAAAACTTTTAACACCATCTGAGAAATCCAGAAGTTATCCACTCACATACAGCTGACTACATAAGTGTTACAGTTACAGATATGCTGTTCAATGCAGATTCATGCAATATGGCTATGTAAGTCACTCTCATTTCCCTTTGCCTTTTTGTTCTGGGTTCAATTCAGGATGTTCTTAGGTGAGAATTTTGTCACGCTCCTGTACTTGATTCCTGTAAGCACTGTCCTCTAAAAATGTTGTAGTGATTCTTCTTCACCTCCCCATGGACAGTTTGACAGAATAAATAGAACCGTCTGGTGGTATAATTAAGGTTTAATAGATTCAGATCCCTGGAGGGGCTTTTGGCTCTTTTGTCTGAGAAGAGTGAAGAGTCAGATGAGTCTTGAAGGAGGTTTGTGGTTAAATTTTTCGATTTCCTTAATTCATTCATTTCATTGACTGCAACATGTCTGAATAAAAAAATAGAGTTAGAATTGCCTAAAGGCATTCACAGTATAAAGACATTAAAGAGTATTTCTAATATTTAGTGTTCTGACAAATAGTTTTCAGTATATAAATCAGTTCACATAAAATATAAAACGGTGTAGGTTTGTTTTTGTTTTTTTTCCCCTCCCTAGATTTGACTGCTAAAGGTGCTTTGGTTTCCTCAGATGTCTGTGAACTATAGACTGTTGGTTGCAGATGGACAGATGGTGACTGGCAAAGGGCTGTGTCCATCAAGTGTGAAGGACAGGCTGGGGCAATGAGGCTTTACATAAAGCATGCCACTCAACCTTGAAAGCATAAAGATAAATGATCAAGTTCATTCTTACCGTTAAAATCCTCCTGCTTATATGTAGCACATTAATTCTCACCTCACCTTCCTCTCCTCCTGTCCAAATAGAATGGAAACAAATATCAAACCAGCCAACATTTTAAGAGGAAAAATGATATATGCTTGTAGGCTCCATCAAAAACACATAACCATGCTTGTGTTTACTAGGTTATGAGTAAAGTCTGTAATGAGTATCAGTCTGAAAACCCTGTGGAGGAGTTCAGCTCACTATGTGCTAAATGTGCTAAAGTGTGTGGTAAAGAGGTGGTTAGTCTTTGTTTGAAGACAGTGACTCAGCAGGTGACAGCCAGGGGATTGTTTCAAACACCAGGAAGCCAGAACAGAGAAGACCTTAGATACATGTCTTCATTGTACTTTGAGAAATGGTTGGTCTAATCAAGCAGTGCGAGAGGATCAGCAGGAGCATCGAGCAGAGCAGAGCGTGATTTAAAGGAAGTGGGCACTGATCCATTTTTGGCTGTTGTAGGTCAGCATCAATGGTTTATTCCTGATGTGGACAGCTACAGGAAGTCAATGGAGATTGTGAGGCAAGTGGGTGGTGTGGGAGAACGTTAAGAGGCTAAAAACATGTCTTGAAGCTGAAATCTGGAATAGCTGCACAGGTCAGTTGCAGAGGAGCAGTTCCAGGAACGAATTTTTAGAAGTCCAGTCGTGAAATGACAAGGGGCTAAACGAACACCGGTGTGACCTCTATGGATACAAATAGCTGGATCCTATTAAATAGTAGAGGAGATAGTTGTGTGTGCAAGATGTTTTATCAGTGTGAGGCGAGAAGGACTGTTGGTTGTCCATGGTTACTGCAAGGTTGTGCACAGTGACAGATGGTGAGGTGTACTTTGTTTACAAGCCGACAAAGACCTTGGGCAAGATGTCCCTTCTTTCTGAAAGTTTCTCTCTGCTGCACTTACTTCATCTACTATTAACACTGATGTACTTCAGCATGCTTACCTGACACTTTATTAGGAACACCTGCTCACCAGCTGTTCCAATCACGTAGTAGTGGCTCTATGCATAAAATCATGCAGATACAGGTCAAGAGATTCAGGTGCTGTGCATGTCAGATATCCGTTTTTTTTACACACAACAGTCTCTGGAGTTTGCACAGAATGGTGGGAAAAATTTTTTTTTAGTAAGCACCAGGTCTGTGGGCACAAACTCCTTGTTAATCAGAGAGGCCAGAGCAGAATGGACAGCAGAAAACAACATAAAAGCAGAATTTCTGTCAGCCAAAAACTTAATATAATGCTAGAGAAGGAATAAGTGGATTGCTGATGATTTGAAAACCTTTGCCAGAGCTATTACTTGCTCAGTTTATGCTGGTACAGAGTTTTGCATCAACATTACAGGTCCATGGACACAACTGTCAACAGTTTAGGCTGCTGCTGGTGTAATGGTGTGGGAAATATTTTCTTGGCACACTTTTGGCATCCTTAATAGCAATCAAACATCACTTGAATGCCAAAGTATATCTGAGTGTTGTTGCTGAACATGTAGAACAGTTAAAATGGCTGCATGCAGCATAATAATGCACCATGGTGTGGAGCAACGGTCGTCTCAAACTGGTTTCATGAACATGACAATGAGTTCAGTGTTCATCGGTGGGCTTCTGAATAATGTAGAGCACCTTTGCGATTTGATAGAACAGGAGATTCATATCAGGAATGTGCAGCTGACCAACCTGTATTAATTATAGGATTCACTCATGACAACATGGATCAGAATGTCAAATAATTGGTTCTAACATGTTGAGGAATCCATGACACAAAGTACTGAGAGAACAGGAAGGTCCTACCCAGTATTTGTATTGTGCTCAAGTGGCAAGCGCCTATATGGAGCCACTAAAAGTCTTTTGTCTTAAGCCGTCTTAACATTCTCGGCCTGATGTAAGACACTGACTGAGTAAACCTTTCTGCCCTGCCTAAATTCCTCTCCGGTGACACAGCTACAAAACACACACCTTATGTGAGGTCACTTATGTAACATGTAAGAACCTTTTCCTCAGCAACTTTCCATCAATGCCCATTCATCCGAGTTCAACTCTTGCTCAAGCACACTGCCATCTGAACACAACGGGCACTGGGGCATGGTGAGAAAGATTTCAGAAATGTGTCTGTGCAGCTGGAATGACAAACCCTTGTACTGAGAACAAAAAGCTTGGTTACACTTTTCCATAACTGCGTATTACATAAAAGTGAACAGAAGCACAGAACTTCATAACAGTTACTTTACATAACTTTCTCCACTTCTTGTGCATTCTTTATTTTCAGCATGTTCTTAAGAGTATACACAGATAGTTTATAATGTATTTTTTTTAGGTAAAAAAAAATGTCTACATCAGTCCAGGGAAGTTTGTGGCAGATAATCATTATGTGCATGATTTTAGCTTTTAAAATGAATGCGCCTTTTCTTAGCGACCCACTCAGCTCTAAGGCCGTCCTGATGCATATAATTTATTAGGAACCTACAGACTTTTTATAAATAAGACTAGCTACAGTACAGAAAACACAAGTTATGAGCACACAGAGATATGATTTTAAGTCCTCTCTTATCATTTTCTCTGTATTAGATTGTAGTACAGTGGACAGGTTGTTGCCTTCTGCTCTACAGTCACTGCCTTTATTCTGAAGTGAGCCTAATTAGTGAGATTTTTGAACAACTGTAGATTTGCTTAGTAATGTGTGCTTCTACATAATGTTGGTCTATTTAATGAGTCAAAGTGTACATGTTGAGTTTAGGGTTCATGGTGCCACAGTGGGCTACAGTACATTACTGTTTCCTTATAATAAATGGAGCTGTCTGAAAGCTAAGCATCACTCTATTGCCGTTTCCATTAATCTCTCAATTGCAGTTGAAACAGTGCATCAATTTCTGTTGGATTGGGATGTGTCTGTAAGGACTACAGTATATTTTTACTGATGGCATAAGTCCTAAGAGATCATAAAATATTTTTTGGATAGGATTTTGGGCCTAGTGTTCATGATCTAAGTCTTTATAGTAAATTCTGTGGACTTGGCAGCCAGTGGGAGCTGTCAGTGGGAACCATAAACCATAAACATTTAGCCAAGCTGATGTTTCAAACATAGCTTTGAAATCACTGGTATAAAAGATGAACATGTTACAAACTATTTAAAATCATTTGGCTGCATTTTTTTTCCTGCGCAATTTCTATAATAAGTAGGTAACAGCTAGAGGACACTGTCTTTAGAGCTGTTTCTATGGTAACAGCGATTGTCAGACCTGATAGTCCATTTCCGTCTCTGCAAAAATGCACACACAAGCTTCTAAACCCCAGTGTAGTACACTAAAGTGAGTGATGTAAACCCATGTAGTGACCTAAAGGAAGAAACTTTACATGTTAGTGTTGAATTTGGTTTCTTATTTTTGGCATGGAGAGGAGATATAACAGAACTTTCATGTTATAAAACCCAGGACTGTCGTGGAGTCCTGAATGTTCTGGACCTGGAACTTTTTTTGTTCCATTCCTTTTTTACCAGTGAACTCATATAGTCTTTGTCAGTGTCCACTATTTGGAAATACTGTAAATCAGATAAACACATATCGGTGGAAATAAGATCCTCGATTTCTAATAGCTACAGTTGCTCTTGGAGCTGATTGTACATGTTCTCACAGGTTTTTTTTTGTAAATGTGGCTGATGGAGATAACATCCAGATTCAAAACAGTGCTCTCTCTCTCTCTCTCTCTCTCTCTCTCTCTCTCTCTCTCTCTCTCTCTCTCTCTCTCTCTCTCTCTCTCTCTCTCTCTCTCTCTCTCTCTCTCTCTCTCTCTCTCTCTCTCTCTCTCTCTCTCTCTCTCTTCCTTTGTCTTGTGAACAGATTTGCATCATTACTACCAATATAGTTTCTTCAAGCTGATCAAACGCATGTCATTCTTGTCTGTTGTTTTTCTCTTCCTTACTTTCTCATTCTCCTTTGAATATTAACAGAAATTGCCATTTAGTTTTTTACCTCTCCCAAATTTTTTTGTTAACATCATTTGTTTGAGTGAGATTACATGTTGTCCTCATAACCTATGCCTGTACTAAATCCTTGTTTATCTATCTATCTATCTATCTATCTATCTATCTATCTATCTATCTATCTATCTATCTATCTATCTATCTATCTATCTATCTATCTATCTATCTATCTATCTATCTATCCTCCTTTCTCTTTTATGATTAAGTAACTAAAACATGTTGAGAGACATGATTTATTTTTCTTTTACAAATTTTTTTATGGCTACAGGACACCTGTAGAGACCTGGGATTCATATACACACTTGTAACTAAACAAAACTTGAGTTTCAGAGACTTCTTGATAATTTCTCATTTTTAAAAAGCCAGTTATATAGTATGTTCACGTGATTCAAAATCATGATTCACTACTGTTGTCGAGTACAAGCTGTAGAGCACAATTGTGAAGCTTTTCTGAAAAAGACGATTAAATCTCTT
Source organism: Tachysurus fulvidraco (assembly GCF_022655615.1). Lineage (NCBI taxonomy): Eukaryota > Metazoa > Chordata > Actinopteri > Siluriformes > Bagridae > Tachysurus > Tachysurus fulvidraco. The sequence continues at coordinate 18,576,172 of NC_062522.1, forward strand.
TTTGTCTATTTTGGAGAATGACTAACAAAATTGCCTCAGACAATTGGATACAAGCGAGACACAAAAAGCAAAGAATAATGGAAAGTGGGACAGTTGGGGGAGATTTAATGATGCAGATTTCATTGCTACCCCATCTTTCTCTCAGTTCTTCTCAACAAACTTACCTCATTATTATTCTTGACCTTTTCTATAGGTGCATAAGTGCAAGCCATCCAGTGTGGTATAACATCGGTCACTGGTGACTGAAATTTGGGTTTGAAATTCTCACGTGTAGACAAAGATCATGTGGACCAAATTTCGCACCCCACCCTTTATATTTTGTGGATCAAATGGGTTAAAGGAAAATGTCAAGAACCATGCAAGCAGACAACCAAATGAATCTGAATTCACCATTTTATGCAGAATGTCATCTCAGAATTCGCCACTAATTGGGTTCTCAAATAGGCAGTCGGGTACAAAAACAACACATCTCCAGCGGCTAGAGTTTTTGCATCATGCTGATGGGCAGCTCAGAATTTGACACAAGCAACATGGGTCCATGGAGCCACCATGTTAGGAGTGAGCAAGTCAGGCTTTCTCTATTTCCCCTTCATGGCTACAGTTTATTCACGCCTGAATAAACCCTTCCTATATGATAGTGCATTGTGTCAAAAGACTTAACACATAATTACTAAATGCTTCCAGGAAAATTAAGGATATAAAAAGTTTTTATCGCTTCACTGGCCTTCACAGTCACAGAATTTTTAACTCTATTGATCTGCTGGATTTAAACTCTATCTTAGAGATGTAGTGTGCATCTGTCCAATTTTCAGCAACTCTACAGCCCACGAATGTCTGCATGGTACAGCAATACTGCATAATACATCCTGCCTTGTAGCATTCATTCAGTGTGCTGATCTCAAGGACAAGGGACTTGCTACTACAGAGGTAGTGTAGCTAGTACAGACCTAAGATTCAGGAGTTTCTTTATCACATACACAGTTCTGTACAGTTCTGTACTTATCCTCGTAAGAGTGTGCATAACAGTAACAATATTAAAAAGAAGAAATGAATAAGAAATAATTGAAATCAGAAACTGTAAATTCACGGTAGGTAATGTACAGTAAATTGTATAGTTCAAACACTACTTCTGGAAAGATGATGAGCTTTAAGTCAACACAGCGGTGCTGCCTCACAGCTTCAGTATCCCTAGTTAGGTCCTGAGCTCAGGCTACTATAGTTGCAGCCTGTGGATTGTCTACCACCACACAGAAAACATGCCCATAGCTGGACTGTCCACTCTGAATTATCAATTGGTGTGAATTGCATGTGTGCACGGTGCTGTGTTATGTACTGTTGAACTTTTCTGGCTGTATTTTTTACTGCTTATACGTAGTGTACCTGACAAAGGCTTGTGATCCAAAGCATCACTGACAAGGTTACTGATGATGAATCAATGAAAGATGGAATTTCCCTCTTAAAGTTGCATAAAATTTCCTCTTAAGTCAACATAAATAAATAGACATAAATAGAAATTCTAGAAGAGACATAGAAATGAAATAAACTGTAAAGCTTGTGTTGATCGTCAGCAGACATGGGAAACTTTTCAGAAATATGAATTTGGACTTTAAATATGGAAGGTCTCCAGATAAATATCAAAAGCTAGAAGGGACACCAATTTAATAAGAAAAACCTTTAATGGGAAAGTACAAATCAATGTGCGCTAGTTGCCACAGTGCTATAGAGTGAACCTGGCCTTCTTTGGGATCTATTACCTCTAGCAGAGCAAAAGAAAACAGAATCTTTGCCAATATTGAGTTTGAATCACACTTACTCCATCACTTTCTTGTTAATACAACTGTTGTATAAAAGCAATATTGTGCTTGCATTCGTGTGGTTATACAAATATCAGCATGGCAGCCTTAGGCACGAGTCTGAGCTTGCCAATATTCAGCATAACCACACTTCTGTTCATGTAATATTGCTCAATTATACCACATTGTTTTTGCTCTCACATTTGCGTTTGTGGATAATCCTATTATGCATTTGTTTTTTGTTTTTTTTTTGTTATCATTTGGCCAGTGTACCAGTACCTGACAGCAATAAGTCTTATTAGTCCATGATTTTTTTTATTTTGTTTCTGACTCAGGTGAAAGTCATGTTAAACACATTGTGCACTTGTTTTTAATTTTGTAGTCTTATTATACATCAGACACTTGGCACTGGTGTCTTATAACTTATAATGGCAAAATAATTCTCTTTCCATTCTTCTCTAAAACTCTCCATTTGCACTCTGTCCCAGTCTTTTGCATGATTTAGAAAGAGACATTTTGTCAGAAATGCTCTTACTGTAGCCTTTGCTGACTGTAGCTTAATAGAACACATAATGAATCGATTACAGAGATAATGATGTCCCCATCACACCTGTAGTGAATAACACCGCTCAACATTTTGCCCTGAAATGAAGAGTGCTAAAAATAAACTTAATTACCAACTCCTGAAGTAAATTCAGTGGATATGAATCAGTGAAAGGCAGAAGAAAGTCCTTAAAGACTGTATTAGATGTTATTAGTGTTCTTCTCTGGGCCTTTATTTAAAAAAAAAGTTGAACTGATTTAAGCCTAGCTAACATCAGTCATAGAGAATACACTTAAAAAAAAAAAATTATTTACTTTATCCTTGGTTAACATGTAACTTTACGGAAGATGCTAGTACAGGTTCAGAATGCAGAATCAGAGGGTTAAAGGGTTCCTTAAGGAACCAACAGTAGCAGCTTGAATGACTATTGTCTCCACTGATGATACTTTAATTTAAAACACCTTACTTTTTATACATTCACACAATGTAAGTGTATTTCTTTTGTGAACCTAGTCCCTGGTGAAGCAGGGCTGAATTGGATTTTAGAAGTTTCTGGAGGCCCTCTGGGAGGGATATAGGGATAGAGGTGCACAATGGAATCAGAGGTTTGCTGGGTCTGCAGGCCTGGAGATGATTCCACGTCTGTCACATGTTCCACTTTCTCAAAAAAGGTTTACCGAGCCAGGGTGAGATTATAGAAAGTAAGGCTTAGAGCAGGAGCAGCAGGAAAAGTAAACGCTTGAGGGTCCTCACTGTCGGAGAGCCGACAACAAAAGGGGGTTTGATGATAGTTGATATTTTGAGCAAAGGAGTCCCTAAGTCTGACCACAGGGTGCATCTTCTGTCAGTCAAAAGAAGCACAATAAACAATGGAGAAAGAGAAAATGGGAGAGAGGGAGAGAGATGATGCAACTTTTTTATGGTTATTAACAACTTGTGGGTGTGTAAATAAATCTAGAACTGTGAGAGAAATGTAACACGTGTGTGGGCCATGCCTCCTTCTGCCCGATCGAAAAAAGGGTCAGATCACAGCTGCTCTGAGAGCTTTCACAAGCCCACAGGACTGAGAACCTTCTGTTACTTGTGTGTGAGTGTGTGAATGTTTAGCCACACTTGTATGTTTCTGACCTTAGGGTAAAAAAGCAACAACAACAACAACAAAAAAAACAGAGCTTTTAAATTTCTGTTCAGTTTTCCTCAATAGTTGCATGTACCTTTGAAATACAAAATTCCAGAGATTTTTGCCCAGATTTATTGCAGAATTTGTTTCACATGCTGTCATAAGCTTTGTGAGCTTTTGTCCTTCAGACTTGAAGAGATGAATGATAAATGACTCAGGACAGTGTACCTGTGCTCACACTAGGAGTTTGCCATATCCATAATGCAATATCTACCTATCTATCTATTTATTTATTTATTTATTCATTTATTTATTCATTCATTCATTCATTCATTCATTCATTCATTCATTCATTCATTCATTCATTTATTAACCGATCAGCTGGGTGCATAGTAAAGTGGATAATAGGGCACCTCTGGGAATGAAAATTTACAACTTGTAAATGTACAACTTGGGGAAACTAAAATATTATTTAAAATAGATTTTTACCTAAGAACTGCTGTTTCTCATAAAGACATTTAACAACCCAGGGCTGTTGTTAACAGGATACTCGAGCTAAACATCTCGAGCTAAACATCTTTAACACACTTGATTACAATCCAATAAATATAAACTACATTGAATTCAATTACTTTATTTTTATCAAATGTATATTTTATATTTAATGGCTTGATGATTACTCCATGTCATGCCATTTGTATTACAGGGTTATGTTATATCCTCATCTCTTTCAATGCATCATTAGTTTTTCATTCTGTCTGTTATAGCTGTTTCTTTTACAAATCTGTTTCATCTGTTTTCAGCACATCTGTACCAGACCTTCCACGTTCTGGATGGTTTGGTTCAGGTGTGTTGGCAGCTGGGAGAGAGCGATAATGTGAAGCGTCTGCTCCACACTTCTCTGCTTTCATTCCGCCGTCATTCAGCCTCTCATCTACATTTCTTTCTTCTCCACTCCTCCACAAACTTCTTCCACTTTCACCAACTTTAAAGCTTGGCAGAGAGCAAAGACACTAAAGACACAAAGACTTTTGTTTGTGGGGCCTTCATTTCATGTCTGTTTGTGTGTGAGGTGTCAGCATTGTTAACTTTTTTGAAAAGGCTGCACTTGCTGGATCAAGCAAGCAAAGCTAAATGGGACATGCACCGTGTCTGTTATGTGACTGTGGTAGTGTGGAGATATATTGCTTAAAGAAAAATCTTAGAATTGAAATTCAGATGAAAAATAAAATGGCAAAAAGCCAAGATGACATACCGCTGGCTTGAACACTGAGTTTTTTGGAAGGACGGTCCGTACTGTCGGAAGTCACACACTTTGGAACATATTTTTGTGGATTTATGCTTCGCTCAGACACGCATGCCTTACTGAATAGTGTTTGTACATATACCTTGAAGTCTGTATGTAAGGCAGTGATGGCGCAATGGTTAACCCTTTTCCCCAGTACAGGCTGATATAAAAGTAGTCAGGACACTACTGATTTTTTTTTTTACCTCTGTTCAGATAAATTTACACAGAATTTTTCTGGTTGAAGATAAACCCTTCAAATTTTAGATGCTTATGAACAAAAGGGCAGAAATTAGATTGATATCACCATTTACTTTTCTGATCAGAATGTCAGGTGTTCAAGCAACAGCACTGATAAACTGCTCTTGATCAGGTCCCTTAACCCCTTCTGGCTCTTGATGCTGTAACAAGGCTAACAAGCTGGAATATGCATATAGGTTTTCACCATGCTGTTTGTACACATGTGACAAATAAAAGCTTTTAGGCTCTTGAGAGTCATGATATTTTTGTCTTGTTTATCTCATTTGCCTGGTTTGATTTTAAGTATGACTTTTTTGTTGATTTGATGTGATGTTGCTGGTGCCATAGACACTGACTACAATTCATGGATTGGTCACAGTAAATACTACAGCAAGTATCCAGCACTTGCAGATGAGTTACACGTATGCAAATCCATTTTATTGACTGTACATTCATTCGGATCGGATTACATGCGTGTCTGCTTTATTGTAGCTCTGAATTCTCAGCCTAATCCAATTCTAACCCTCTTTATTTTTTTCTTCCTTTCTCTTTACAGGCAAAGTGCTGAACACAGACTTGAGGCATTACCTCAGCTTGCAGTTCCAGAAAGGTTCACTGGACCACAAATTACAGCAAGTCATCCGGGACAACCTTTACCTGCGTACTATACCATGTAAAGTACACACACACACACACACACACACACACACACACACACACACACACACACACACACACACACACACACACACACACACAAACACACACAAACACACACACATACACGCACACACATTCACACACACACACACACACACACACACACACACACACACACACACATATATATACACATATACACACGCACAGACACATCACACACACACACACACACACACACACACACACACACACACACACACACACACACACACACACACACACATACACACACACGCACACACATGCACACACATCACACATACACACACACACACACACACACACACACACACACACACACACACACACACACACACACACACACACACACACACACACACACTCACAGACTTACACACACAAAAACACACACATACATAGACATACACACACACACATACACACACACAAACATGCACACACACATCCATCTGCCACTCTGTTCGTTATCTCCAAAGCCTTCTCTCATTTGGTTGTCAAAGTGGAGGCGGCTGCCTCAGCTCACTTCAGCGTGTCTGGATGTTTGACTGTGGAGAGAAGCTAGTGATTCTCCTCCGGCTGAAACACTCCCTCTCAGCTGGGTTGCTGTATTATTCAGCTACCTCATCATTCAGGAGAGCATATGTGAATAAGAAGGTTGCAGACTTTCTGGCCTTAAAACAGTCTGAGATTGTTCTAAGTATGTTTTTTTGCAAAGGTGTTAAGGTTTGAACTCTTATTACGTGCTGAATTTGGTAGGGAAATCATAAGCTTTTTTTCTTCCAGGTCATTTGCATGGTATTTTTGGTTGACATGGAAAAAGCTTCACAGGGAGCAAACATGGGGAAAAATGAAACAGATGTTGTACACTAGTTTACGAAGATTTTCTTTTTTTTTTCTTTATCCAAAGACACAAAATTGACTCTGTACCATGTATAAATTATAGCTGTGGCACAATATATAATTGATGGTGCAATTTTAGAACACTGTGAAGTGATTGAAACTGAAAACTGAATTAACAACAGCTTGCTCGATCAGGATAAAGCGCAGTGTCACACTTTGATTTGAGTCCAAAATAAGACACTTAATTAAAACTTCAGTGTGTGGTGACATTTAAACAGAACATGCTGCTTTGCTGTCCTTAGGTCACTTCATACACAGCCTAGTTACAGCTTGACAGCTTTCTCCCTCTCCATTTTTTTTTTTAGTCTTTTCCCCCACCTCTCTTTCTCTCCCCTGTCTGTTCAGCTGAGATGATGAGAGATGGCGATAAAGATAGGGAAATTGTATAGAGTAGGAGATACACAGGAAGAAAAGGCTTAAAAAGAGGAAGACAGCACCTCCGGTGGAGTCACAGATCAGCATCCGGGAGCACACGATGAAAGCTTTTAAAAGCCTCTCTGATGGAGGGAGAGAAGGAACACCCTTAGGTGGTACTCAACATTCTCACTCTTCTCCACTCTTCTTGCTTTCCTTCATCTGTTTTTCTCTCATTTGTGGAAAATATCATTTAAATACTCCCATGCAGCGATAACACATCCACCGTGTTAACCTCCTCATCTTGTAATTAAATCCATTCGTTATCAGAATTTTCCACTCTGGTGTTTTGAGGATGGTGTCATTTAGCTGGGTTTTTATGTCATTTACGTCCATCCGTTTCACACCGGCATTTCAATATTGAGAATTCAAATGTAAATGTACCTCAAATGAGAGCAAAGCCTGGTGGCATTTGGTAGCACCCACACAAACAAAGCCGAGAAATGTCAGCTCTTATTTTTGGCCTTGTATTTGAAAGAAATGGCACTTTTGGATGCTTCTTGTGTGCAGCCAAACAATCGACACTCCTCCAAAGAAGGTCCCAGTGGACATGGTAGATACACACACACAGACACACACACAGACACACACACACACACACACACACACACACACACACACACACACACACACACACACACACACACACACACACACATTCTCTTTATTATATTCACTCCCATATGCACAGTAACAGCTGGGTTCCCTTCACTTTTTCTACATTTTGTTATGTTACAGCTTTATTCCAAAATTGATTATATTCATTATTTTCCTGAAAAATTCAAACAGCAGCCTATAATGATAACAGGAAAGAAATTTGTTTGAAATCTTTGCAAATTTGTTAAAAATAAGAAACATAAGAATTCAAAGCCTTTGCACAATACTTTTTCAAAGCACCTTTGGCAGCAATACAAGCCTCAAGTGTTTTTGAGTATGATACTGCAAGCTTGGCATACTTATTTTGGGCAGTTTCTCCCATTCTGCTGTGCAGGACCTCTCAAGCTCCATCAGGTTTGATCGGGAGTGTCGGTGCTCAGATAATTTCAGTTCTCACCCAGAGATGTTCAATCCGGTTTAAGTATGGGCTCTGGCTGGGCCACTCAAAGACATTGACAGAGTTGTCCTTTAGCTGTACTTATGGTTGTTTTCCTATTTGAAGATGGACAGCATGCTCCAGTCTGAGGTCCAGAGCACTCAGGAGCAGGTTTTTTTATCAAGGATGTTTCCTTTCTCCACAGAAATGAGCTGGAACTCTAGCAGATGCCCCATTCCACCAGAAAGAACCAGGTGCTGGTTCAGAGTGCTGGTTCCACAGGCGAGCCTTCTAAGAACCGGTTTGCCTTTCCATGGGCTAGAGAGCCATCACAGTGCCAAGTCTTACATCACTGTATACAACGTTATACAGCAACGTTAGCACAGCAGCGGCAAACACAAACACAACATCAACAATGGCGGATGTTGCTTTACTGATACTGGCTTTGTGAACCTACATCGGCATCGAAACATGGCGAATCCTGATTTAAAAATGGCGTTAACGACGTAACCCGACGTAACGACCTGACGCATACAGTCATTAAGTCTAGAGCAGCAATGTTCTGTTGCTTTTAAGAACCACTTTTCCAAAGCCGGTGCTTTGGGTGTTGAAAAAATAACTGATTTTAAATTAGGCTCTGGCTCTGAACCAGCACTCAAACTGCCTTGGTGGAAAAGGGGCAAGAGTGACCATCGAGTTCTTGGTCACCTCCCTGACTAAGGCCCTTTGCCAGTGATTGCTCGGTTTGGCCGGGCGGCCCACCTTAGGAAGAGTTCTGGTGGTTCCAAACTGCAGACATTTTTCTGTACCCTTCCCCAGATCTGTGCTTTGATACAATCCTGTCTCAGGGGTCTACAGACAATTCCTTGGACTTCATGACTTCATGTCTGATATGCATTGTTAACTGTGGGATCTAGACAGGTGTGTGCATTTCCAAATCATGTCCAATGAACTGAATTAACCACAAATGAACTCCAATCAAGTTGTAGAAGCATCTCAAGGATGGTCGGTGGAAACAGGATGGACCTGAACTCAATTTTGAGTGTCATGGCAAAGGCTGTGAATTCTTATATACTGTACATGGGATTTTATTTGTTTTTTATTCTTAATACACTTGCAAAGACTTCAAACAAACGTCTTTCACGTTACCATTACGGTCTATTGTTTGTAGAATTTTCAGAAAAATAATGAATTGAATTCATTTTGGAATAAGGCTGTAGCATAACAAAATCTGGAATAAGTGAAGCGCTGTGAATACTTTCTGGATGCACTGTAATCCAAATTCTCACCAAACAGTCTAATATTGACTCACTGTTGGGTTGGTGAGACTTTATAGTTATTGCTCTTTGATAAGTGCATTCAGTTGTTAAATCTTCAGCTGTTTTCAGCTATCATGCAATAATGAAACCTATTTGTGCTTGTCTTAGGGATAACCTTCTATTAGGGAACATATGTATGCCTACAGCACAAAACATCTTTTGATGCGGCTATAAAATACACACCCAGTGCTTCATTTTTACTAATGTTCAATTTATCAAGACTGTAACACAGCACTCTAACTGCATGACTGACAACCTTCCACTCTGTGACTTGTAAAAGTTAAGGTTTTAAAGCTGCTGTCAAATAGCGAATTAAAAATGTTGTTTTTCTGAAGATTTTTCATTCAAGGTCTTAAAATTGCAGTATATCATTATGCATCTTCATAAAAATGTATTTAAAAAAATGTATTTATTTGGCCAAAAATGAGCCTCGCTGGATTGAGGCACAGCTGGTGGGATTTGGGGAGTTTATTTTATAAATGTTTATTTATCGGTGGGAAACATAAGACACATCCAGAGTAGATAATTGCATACGTGTCAAATAGCATTGTTTTGCACAGTAATTGCACTATAGTTATGTTCATAAAAGGTCAACCGAGTCATTATGCTTCCATATTTAACCATCATATTGAAACCAAAACATATTGTTTTTTTTCTTCTTTCGGCTGCTCCCGGTTCGGGTCACTACAGCGGATTATGTGGTCAGCATATTAGATTTGGCTACACCGGATGCCATTCCTGACACAACCCTCGAAATTTTATTCGGGCTTGGGACCGGCACTGAGAGTTAACTCCTCAGTGGATGGGTTAGCTCCCTGCCCGGGAATCGAACCCGGGCAACTCAATGCGAGTGCGGGATTCTGCCGTAAACATATTGTTTAGTCACATTTTATTTACTAGCAGCAGATAAGGTTAGAAACAGGATTATGCATATTTCTTATTTGTGTTTGAAATCTGCTCGCCAGCTAGATACAAGCTGAATATAGACATGTCAAGGTGACAACAGTTACAGCTACTGGAGGTTTACTGCAGGAGGAGAAACAGATAGGTAGATGTGGTTTATGATACTAATTACTTAAATGTCTAAGACATCAAACAGAGCATTTAATCAGCCACACTTCCCATTTTGCTGCTTGAATTCTTGCACAATGTTCCCTCAAATACATGCTATATACAGTACAGTATGACCATGCTTGAATACCACTTAAAAAAAGAGTCAATATGTTCCCTAGCAATGGTGCAATAACCTTTTGTTCTTCTCAGTTTAGCTAATTAGGCCCATTTCAAAGCCTTTTTGTGTTATCTTTCTCTTTTTTTCCAGTCTCACAGCACTCCACCAAGACTTTAGAGTCATCAAGCATAAGATGTCTTTCAGGCTAATAAGTAGACTCTCTGCTTGTATTGTCATAATTTATAAAGTTGTTCTTTTAAACTACTTATACATATTCTCTGAAGTTATAATTCATCTAAACTGGTGCTTTATCTAGCTGCTGGTTAAAAAAACAGCTTGAGATTGCAGTCTTAATTCACTCCAATTGTTGTTAAATTGAACTGAAAAGTGATTTGATTTGAAGGGAAAAGGCATTAATTTCACACGATTTCTTCCAAATTGAAGGTACAACTCGTCTACCCAGAGAAGGAGAAGTTCCTGGAGTGGATTACAACTTCATCAGTGTAAGTGACTTCAGGATCTTGGAGGAGAGTGGATTACTGCTGGAGAGTGGAACTTATGATGGTGAGTGTAATAAACCAGACTCAGTAAAGGAGTCAGGCTGCATGTGTAGTGTTTATTGAAGCAGTATACTATCCAAAGTGTTAGGAAGGCAACGATCACAATACTGATATTCATCATCGAACAGAATTTAGACTAGAGATTGGCAATAGTGGTGTTTAGTTCCTGAACGAATCAGTGTTTTTGAACAATTCTTTTATGCAAACAAATCATTCTCCATCATTTCCATTTACTGACTCATATAATTTGCTCACATAAGTATTAAGCTTAAGAAAACAAAATCTTAGGTTTAACCGCTTTTTCATGCATTTTAGAGCATGCTATAAATGAACATGTCATTGGTTGGAACTACATTATTGAAGGAACATGCCTTTTACTGAATAAGAATTGGTGCTGAGTCTGAATTAGAGTGAAACAGATTCTGTATGAACAGGAACACATGGTTCGGTATGAACTAAAGGAACTAGTGTGTAAATGATAAGATTGTACTGGGACTTGTCATAGTGAAGTGGTTCATGGTGTCCAGCCTCATTCATCCCATCCAATGCGGTATAGAAGACCAGTCATACTTACACAATAAAAATGACGTAGACAAAAGTTCATTATTAATTTTGTGATTTTTGTGGGTTTTCCAATAAAAAACTGAAATGTTTAAAATATAATATTTGCTGTTTTCTTTATATTTTATGTCCCAGTATATTTGTAGACATGCGCATTTTATAACATAAACAACAACAACAAGGGTCACTTAACGATCAGTAAATTAATTAGAATAAATCTTTTTGGTGAGTTTTTTTGGTGGACGAATTGAAAATACCACCACTAACTGGGAAGACTATAGTGAAGAGGAAATGATCCGCTGATTAAGAACAGTGGAGATATAGACCTCTAGAGACAAGAGAAAAATATCTGTCCTCCTGTTGTGGGCTGCACGGCATGTAGACTAGAAACTGGTGTTCGGATGAGACGTAATGGAGATACAGTACAGTATATAAATATGTCACATACATACATAAATATTTGAAAAATGTTGAATTACATGTATATTATTATTAGAATAATCTTAAGACCTTCCTAAGTTCAGATATGTAGCATTTAGTCACAGCTAAGCAGAGGGATAGATTTAGTAAGAAGGACAGATTTAAGGATAGAATGTGTGAGATTATATTGTGTTAATGCGCTGTGAAAAAGTCTTCCACTGAACTGCTATAAAGCGCACATAAAAACAGGGATCGGGGAAGTGAGCCACTGTAATAATATCAAACCTCACTAGAGCAGCTTCACATGTACCAGAGAGAGGGCTTAGTCACAGTACGATATTCCCTGCTTAGAGAAATGTCACACATTAGATCATTACTGACCAGCATGAAAAAAGGCAATAAAGCTAAATTAAGCTTTTCCTCTTGAGAGTGGTGCTTGTCTGGAGTCTTCACTTTGTTGTTCTCTCTGGGTGACATAATAGATCTGTGACTTTTATTTTAAGACATCTGCTTCTACAAGAAGCAAGGCACTGCAAACATTATGAACTCCAGAGTGACATTAGATGTAAATCTGTATTGTGAAAAGGGCGGAACGAGAGACAGTGCGTGTCTGAGTGTGTAAGTCTGTTGGAGTTAATGCTGTCCCATGTTGCATCTGTGATTATACAGTAGCTGTTCCAGGGAAAAGCCTGCTGGGATGCCCTGGCAGATCACAAAGACATGTCCATATGCACCCTTCCTTGGAGAGTAGATGCTGTGCTTCCAGAAGCACATGGACCCATGCACACACAAACACATACACAAATACCTAAAGTCAAAAGTATGAAAAACAGAAATCTAAACATGTTGAACTGAAAGTTCGTATATTTAGACACACAGAAGTCACATTAGCTACTGTTTTATTGTCTTTCGCCATGTTTTGAACACGGTAAGGTTTTTGAGCCAGGCCTTTCCCTTAGAACAAGTGCAGCATGTTCCAAATGTAATACATAATGGATTTTCAAAGGAGAATTCCCATCAACACTATAGTTTAATCTTAGATTAATTACAAGCTGAGCTCAGAAATGTCTCAGCATCTTTTAGCACTCCCTGCCACTCTTTTGTCAACAGTCTGTATTGATTTAGTTTTTAGCAGTCTCTAATACAATAGTAAGTGAGCTTGGGTAAGGTTGCCAAATACGAGCTGAATGTGAACACTAAAGATTATATTGTGATTGATCACCTATGAAAATTGAAACATTGGAAAACTGGTCGGAAATGGGTTCAGTGTCATTTGGAAACATTGCTGACCTGCTGTCTTCTCAACGAGACGGTTTTAGGAAAGGAAAGTCACGTGACACTTGTGATGTCATATCTTTGTTGAAGGTGACAGGTGTCTTTGTGATTCAGGTGATTTTGGCAAAAGTATTCAACCCACGTATTAGATTCCTCTGGGCAGATTCGCCTGGATTAGATCGTTCCTCTCAGTATTTTTATTTCAAACCACTGTGATCTTTTTTAAAATCAAAATGTATTATTTGTCAGCAGCATCTTTAACATTTAAAATAATTGAAAAAATGTTGCTTGCATAAGTATTCAAGTCTTTTAGACTTTTACTTGGTTGAATCACCCTTTGCTGCAATAAAAGCTAGGCAGACTTTTTGTTTTTATTTAACCGTTCGTTGCACCGGCCCTGTGCTTGTGACCATTGCCCCTCTGAATGGTAAAGATGCTCCAAAGCATTAGTTGTTTCTCTAAAGCATTTGTTATTTGTTTGTTTGTTTGTTTGTTTGTTTTTGCTGACTGAAGTAGATTGTAATATCCCTCTGTATTTTGCTCCATCTATTCTCCTTTCGATTTTGAATAGAATCTCGTCGGGCCGCAGTGATGGTTACAGTTAAATATTTTATTCGCGAAAGACAGGCAAACAAATCCAGAAAGTCAATTTCTGCTAATAAGTAAGTCATTGGAAATTCCCCAGAATAGGTTAGTAATATGAATGTGTGTGTGTGTGTGTGTGTGTGTGTGTGTGTGTGTGTGTGTGTGTGTGTGTGTGTGTGTGTGTGTGTGTGTGTGTGTGTGACACTATTCTGAGGTTGTAAAATTCTAAGAATGTCTATTACTTTGCTAGAAAATAATATTTACTAGCTAGAGCTATTTTAATATTTTACAGGTGAAGGCCAAATATGTCAATTGGTCCTCATTAAGACAATTTCTGGAACCTGGTGGGTTGAATATTTATGCAGGCAGCATTTGCCGTTTTTATTTTCTTTGTTTTTATTTTCCATGTGTCTGATCAGTTGCAGGGGATGAATACTTTTGCATGCCACTGTAACTAGCATTTGCAAATATTCACGCATTCATTTGAGATTCACTTGTATAACACGTCATGGAAAGCCACTTGAGGCCACAGTATGTTGAGAGGCCATTTTAACCTTTTTGGGACCTGGAGATGGTACACAGTGACACCCAGCTGGCAGGCTTTGTAAAGTCATGCTGTGACGGACGTGATGCACAGACATTTTCAAAAATAATAGTAAAAGCAACTTTTATAAAGAGCAGAAAATAGCAGATAATTGATCAACCAAAAATGAGCACAAAACCGTATTTAGCGTGGCATGAGTTGCTTCAGGTACATTTCGTCTCAGGTACATTTTGTACATTTTTTTTCTTTGTACGCTTTTTTCAAAGCATTTTGGGGAATCTGCTAAAGTCTGTCTGGAGACTTTGACTGTCACCCCGTCTCTGTTTGTGCAGGTAATCTCCGAGAGCCAGCTTTTTTTTTTTATCTTTTACTTGGCGGACTATCAATTACTTTAACGTTCATTTTTCTTCTTTTTTTAATTTTCACTGTTACACTGTTATTTTTAACCTGATTTTTACTGACCTAATGATGTTAAAGTGAGTAAATTAACCTTTAAGACAAAAGTAGTATTTAAAAAAATAAATCTCTGTCTAAGATTTTTGTACAGTGCTGTTCTTTGAGCTGAATGTCTTTAAGCAATGCCCACGAAGACGAGATGAGCCACGTAGAAAAGAATATCAAAGCAGTGGACAAGTGTCTGGCTATGGTGAAGACCCAGTACGTACTACCCAGTACGTACTGTAGGTCTCATAGACAGGGAAGTTCATTGTGCCTTTCCTTCATGGCAGCTGAACAGCTCAAAAAAGCTCAAATTGCTGCCATCTAGTAGTCACGAGCTGTTACACAAATAGCTCCAAGAAGCAACATATATACACAAGGTGAGATGAAAGGAAAGTAATGGCACTATGCCAATGGTATTTATGTCATATACAGATTTTTACAGTCTTCTTGTGACTTTGGTGGAGGTATAAAAAAAAAAAAAAAGCATTGAAACCTTTCTGTTCTTTATTTTCGAATTGTCACATTCTACATTTACATTTTCTTGCTAATCCCCTTGGCTAATGAGAAGTTGTTCATTATTCTCAGTGCTTCCGGCATGCCGGTTCATATTCTTAAGTTAATTAGCAATCAGATCTAATGAGCAACTGTGGAATTATGATCTAGTTGATAAAATAGAAGATGTGGGCAATTTGAGTAATCTCTATGAAGGTGTGTCACATTTTCATTCTTCGATAAATCACACAGGCTCTTTTCTTCAGCTGACAGTCCTCAGGGAATGCCATTTGTTTATTTAGATCATCATCTTATCGTTCTTTGCTGACATGGAGATGACCTTCCTCTTTACACAGCCACGATTTCAGTAACATTAAAAAAATGCTGAGATGCTGTTTCCCTCAAAATCACATTAGTCAGCTCTCTGTAGCACACCGTTGACAGATGACCTCACAAATGGGCTTTGATGCTAAGCTGTGATTATACCTTAATGACACTCATACACCCAGAAGTTGTTTGTTTGGTTATTAGTCACTGGATCAATGTGGCACATTAGCAAACTGTTTAACCTACATGCAGCTTTGAATGTCCTGTATCTGACTTTCTCAATCCTTTAATAATAAAGGTGACTTCGGTACTGTTACAGTCCCAGTGCATGTTTAATTAGAGTCAGTAATTGCATAGTGTAAAGAAAAACGGCCTTAGCCTTATGTGTGCTCCATTTCTGTTTTCTAATTACTCTTGTTGTATGGTGCAAAGTGAAAGTCATAATGTAGATGATGAGGACATTTTTTGGTTAATATTTTCAGAAAAAATTGTTTGACTTTAACCTAGTTTTATCTGCATTAATTATAATCAAGATGTTTTTTAATTTATGGGTGTATTATTATTATTATTATTATTATTATTATTATTATTATTATTATTATTATTATTATTATTATTATTAGTAAGACAGCACACAAATAGAAACAATAATCCTATAATTGTAATTAATCCGGGTGTAATTCATGAAGATTAAGCAGTTGATTTGGAAAGAAATTTTTCCCCTTTGGCATAGATACAATCATACTGAGTGAATTTAGTGTCATGTTGAGAGAGAGAGAGAGAGAGAGAGAGAGAGAGAGAGAGAGAGAGAGAGAGAGAGAGAGACAGACACACACACACACACACACACACACACACACACACACACACACACACACACACACACACACACACACACACACACACACACACACACACACACCAATATATTAGAAAATCATTTAAGCACATTATACAACACACTGATTAGATGCTCTGTTATAGGTGTTGAATATGAATGAACTGTTTTTACATTTGAATAAAACATGGAGGACGGGTTCATTACTAAATCCATTGGAGAGTGTAATTGCTATCAGAGTGCCACCAAAATGAGAATGTTTGATGTGTCAATCTACACAATGTATTGTCCTTTCCAAACCCATTGTCTGAAATGAGAGCTCTGGAAGCAGGCAGAGAAGCAGTTCTCTCAGGTCCTTTATTTATTTCACCTCATCATAGCCTGAAAACTCTGCTTTCTGATCTGAATGAATATTAATTTAGAGCTAAGCTGCTCCTTATTCACTTCCTCTGGCAGCTACTCACTCCTCTGTTGACTTTCATGACCGTGTCTTTGACCAACAATGCTGTGCATTTACAGTCAGTGTGGCTGCTTTAGATTCTGAAGGTGAGAAGCTGTAATCCAGTGCAAGTTGTTTTTATTTGGTGGTTTTTCAAGTACACACGTCTGAGTGCTTTAAATTTAAACTTAGCGTAACCTACGTTCTTAGTCTTATGAGCATGAAGTGCCTTTTTATATAAGGGAAGGGTGACTCAGTGTCGCCAGTTTTACTGGAGCAGAATAGGGTTTTTTCGAGCAGCCGTGCTTTCAGAAAGCGTCTAACATCATAACTAACACACATTCAGCTGTGCTTTAGTGACACATTTTTTTTTACAAAGCTAAGCATTGAATTTGATTAATAATTTTAGTTTTACTGTATTTTTAAAATCAGAAACTCGTAATAATAATCTGGTCTTATGCTTTTTGAAGGAAACTACTATGGCACACCCAAACCCCCTGCAGAGCCCAACTTGGTTCAGCCTGATCTGGTTGACCAGGTGTTATTTGAGGAAGAATTTGGCACAGAAGTTCAGCGCAAGCGTACCACCTCTGTCAGCAAGATGGACCGCAATGACAGTGTTGTCCCTGAGGAGGAAGACGATGACGAGCGGCCAGCGCTACCAAATGGCCTTCCAGGTGTGTGTGTGTGTGTGTGTGTGTGTGTGTGTGTGTGTGTGTGTGTGTGTGTGTGTGTGTGTGTGTGTGTGTGTGAGTGTGTGTGTGTTGCCTACATATCTGGTTGTATACCGCAGACTCAACCATGAAATTGTTTCCACTTCAGATTGAAGGTCAATACAATATTTCAATATTTTTGGAATATAGAATACAATTAAAAGAATAGGACAGCAATAGAAAATATTTAGCTTTATATATTTGGTGTGGTCAGATTTTTCTTTTTGTTTTTATAGCATAAAAATGACCTCCTACTGTATATTTTTCCACAGGACGTGTTTCAGATCAGAGAATACAAACGTTAATTAACAGAAATTTAGACCATTTGATCATGGTCAGGGTGACAGGATTGATGGAAAGAGCAGTGGGGAGAAACTTATTTGAAAGTACTTACTCAAAAATATATGAATCCCTTTTATGTATAATTTCAACTGTTACTGCAGTTGATGGAGCTGCAGCCTAGGATTGATTAAGCTCTTGGTTCCAGCATGGATCTCAGCATGCTTTCAGATATAAACAAGCATGCCTAATTCTAAGGTGAACATTTTTCCCCATTGTTTGCCCATTCAAGAAAATTTGGAGAATATTCAAAATAAATATAAATTTTGGAACAAAACTCCAACAATCAAAAGGACATGGGTGTGTTCAGGACATCATTGTTTCATGTTTCTTTACAACACTTGTTTGGCAAGCACAAAGTTTTATTGTTTTATTTTGGCTTTCTTGTCACTTCCACAGGCTGCAGTCTGTATTCCAATGCAGGAGAAATAACTGACAGAAAAAAATTGCAGGCTTGGATGGATATATACACTCCGAATTATAGTAAAATCTGACTTGCTTTTCTGTTCACTGCAGTTGTAAAAAGTGGCTTGACTGTAGCCTTCCTGACAGCCCAAGCCAGCTCAAGCCTCTCTCACCAACAATGCATTTCTGCCCGTAAAATGCTGCAACCTGCTTGCTAGTTTGTTTTTTTTTTGGTCTGCATCAGATTTTGCATTGCATTGTGGTGACATGATTGTCTGATTATATATTTGCTTGAATGTACATGAAATGAAACAAAATGTCCTATTATAGTGGCCAACTACTGTATTCATCTTATTTATAGAATAGCGCACCAGTGTACTAGTAAAAAAGGGTTAAAACCCTGTTATTTTCTCACAGGACAAATCAAAGCATCCTTTAGGATGGTAGATTAACCTTCTTTCGCACACAGTGCACACAGCAGATGTTTCTCATGTGTTAGTAATGAAAGCAATGTCTCTGAATCTGGCAAAATACTAAATCATTGATATACTGAAGGAGAAATGGACACTGAGAGCTTATGGCTAAGTCTGCTGCAGCTTTACATAAAATCCTTTTGGTGGCACATTATCATTGCATGGGGACAGAATGGTGTGAGGTCAGAAATCAACACTGATTATGTGCACTCGGTGTTGCTCTTCCTGAAAAGTCAGTTCCCAGATTCACAGTGACAGGCTGGTTTACCTTGAAGTGAATGTATTCCAGTAGCCTCATTTTGGGATTTAAATAAGAGCTGATCTGAATGATACCCATTCCTGTTTTTCCTTGAATTAGATATCAGCCATAGCATGCAGTTGTGCTGAGAACTAATTTGCTGATTCATACTGACTCATAAGAATCTCTGACAATGATTCTTTTGAATCAGTTATTGGAAAGTGCAATGTAGCTGTCACTGAAACTAAAAATCCTACAATAAGCAATTAGTGTAGGATTTTATTTAGTCATGCCAGATGTAATCAGGAAATAACACTAGGCTACTAAAGCAATGTAAATAGAGAAATCTAGAGGTAGCATGAGAGAGAGAAAGAGTGAGGGAGAAATCTATATGGAGAGTGGAAGTGAGCTGGCTATGAGAGCTGCTGAGCTGGAACCAGAAGCAGTCTGTCTCTGTCCTTCCTGGTTTGTTTTGATCCATTGCATACAGTATGTTTTAATGGACACCATAACGGAAGTCATCTTAATGGAAATCTATTGAAGTGAGTGAGAGAAAAAAATATCTGTAAAGTAGGCATTGTTGCCATGGCACCAAGCAGAATATGCACGTGTTGTCTGTAGTAGGCTGAGCTCTCAAGTGTATGGCTATTGATTAATGTCTAAATCTCAGAGTTGCTATGCATTTGCATAGTTATCTTGTGCAGTTGGGATTGGCTAATGCTCCGATCGAGGCCTTGGCTGATAGCAGTGAAGACGAAATAGCTGCTGAATGTTCACTCAAGCAAATAATCCCTTCACTTGTGTAGAAAGAAATCAAATAAAAGTAATTTTTCCTTGGAGTATTTTAATATGTGTTTTGGAGGATTGTGCCACTTACACAATAAGAGAAGTTTTTCACTGGTGGCTTGTGGCCGTAGATTTTATTGGGGCATAAATTGCAACTTTGTCTCAAATAAAATGAAGACGAGAGGCTAAAACACTAAAGGTTTTCATCTCAAAACAATGAATTTTTTTTAAGAGATATCAAACTATATATTGTTCTCTTTTACTCACTCAGAGGAACGATTTAATGATTTTGTTATTAAAAATGACCAGAAGATCTACCATGAGATATTTTTATTACTTTAAACAAGTGGGGTGTTAAACTCTGGGCCAGATTGGGCCACATCACCTTTTTTGGAAAAAACTAAAAAAATATAAAAAAAATTACGATTTTAGGAAAAAAGTGGCATCAAAAATTGTAGATAACGTTTATTTAACTTTTACTATTATACTGATTAAAGGTTTTTTTTTGTAATTAAATATTGTGTTAAAAAATGTGATAGAGGCAGACAGCAAAGGAATGTGGGCAGATTGTAAAAAAAAAAAAAAAATTGTCACCTTCAGATCAGAAATGTCAGCATCAGAAATATTTGTCTTGGCTTTGCCATTTGCTTGCCATCTCCCTTATTGCCATTTCTTGTCTTCCTGGCCATCTTCCAAAATGGGAACAGATATCTCTTTGTATATGTCTATATCTACCATAATATACAAATCACTCTCCTGCCTCCTCCTAGTGTTTTGCATTGTGCCATGTGTTTGTGTCATGTGGTGAGCGTTGTCATATCTCTCTCTCTCTCTCTCTCTCTCTCTCTCTCTCTCTCTCTCTCTCTCTCTCTCTCTCTCTTTCTCTCTCTCTCTCAGAGGGAAGTGAGGAATGGAGGAGGCCGGTGCCCAGCTACACTCAGTCTAACAGCAGCAGCAGTGTCACTCGTGGAGGTGGCAGCAGCAGTAGTGAGCTTGTTCGCACCTGGAGTTCTCTCTCCAGAGACGACAGCCTTGAACCTTTACCATACAACTGGGAGATGGCCTACACTGAAACGGGCATGGTCTACTTCATTGAGTGAGTCTGGGGGTATACTGCAATGAATGACTCTTCTGTTGAGATAGGACAAGGAACTCGTTTTTGATTTCGGTTGTGCGTAGTGCGTTGAATGAATGTGAGTTTTCTTTATTTAGTTTACTTGTTTTGTTATTTTGTTATTTAATCAAAGGTTTAGGCTATGCTTGAGCAATACCAGTAATGCGAGTGATGTACATGGAATTGATTACAGTAAGGATTCTCCAGACACTGATGTTCTAAAAGCTAACATTTATATCACTGATGGACCTAATACCATTTATGCATCACTGATGGACCTAACAACAACAACACTGTAATAATGTAAAACTGAAAATAGAATGACAAATAGCACATTAAACATTAGTTTTATGCCAAAATGCATAATGTCACACACTATGCCAGGTTAAATCTGGAATATAGAATTATTAACAGAATGTATTTGTAAAAACATTCTATTTGGAAATCTGTCTCTTCACTCAGCTGATCTCGGGCTGCTACAGTGGTGGGAAAATAATTGCTAACTAACTCGGATTCAGATTACACTGTCAGATTAAACTGAATTCATTAGGCTTATGTCCATTTCACTCTGGCATATGTCAGGCACATCAAAGCACAGCATTCATTTTCTAAGAAAAGCACATTAAACTACCAAGGTTTTAGACATCTAGACAGACTGTATTTAGTGCGGCATGTGTTAAACCTGCCAAGGCAAGGTAGCATAAATATCATTTCCATGTCATTGTAGTACCTTTTCGTTTTAGCTTTCTTATAGTGTAAAAATTGGCAGAAAAATAGTCAAAACACAGTTATTTTAGTTATTTTTGACCAAAACATTCAGTAGATTTTTCCCAGTTGCAATGATGTTACAACATACAGTACCTAATATCTTAAGTCTTGGTGAGCTCTGTGTATCTACCTATCATTTTTTGAGTCAGGTGTGTTAGAAGTCCGCTGTCCAGAGGGTATTTTTTTAGGCCATGGTTTGGACAGACTTGTATTCGGAGCATCAGTGCAAAGGTCCATTGTACAGTTAGACTTTTGTGGACTTTTTAGTAGATCGTTTCTTTGATGAGAACAGCAGAGAGCAGCAAACTAGCAGTCAGTGAGAGAGTAGGAGTAAATTTAGCCCACATTGTGGCCCAGATGTTCTCTAATGAATACAGTGATATGTGTGTGTGTGTGTGTGTGTGTGTGTGTGTGTGTGTGTGTGTGTGTGTGTGTGTGTGTGTGTGTGTGTGTGTGTGTGTGTGTATATGTGTGTGTGTGTGTGTGTGTGTGTGTGTGTGTGTGTGTGTGTGTGTGTGTGTGTGTGTGTTTGTGTGTGCATGTATATGCACATAGTAATAAATATTTCAGGGTTTCTCTCAACTGCATTAATATCAGGGAGCTGCATTAACATGTGAGTGAACATCACAACTCAGTCTCTCAGATTCATTAGAACTAGCGAATTACTTAATTACATAAACAATTTGTTATTATACTATAGTAGAGGTACATTTTGATGCATAAATCTGCACTCACTTTGATCACACCATAAGCCCAAGCAGAGATTTGCATGAGAGATTTGCATGACTGGCATCAGAAAGCTATTCTTGTGCAGAGTATTTGATTGTCTGTCAGAGGAGTATGATCGAGTGTATATAATATAATAAATATTTAAGGAAATAACTATAAATAAATATAAGGAATATAAGTGTGGGAGATAAATATGATAGTGTGAGGAGGATGTTATAATGTGAGGGAGTATGATAGTATACAAAAGGAATATAATAGTATGTGAGAGAAGATAGTATAATGGTATGCCACTGGACTATGACAGTGCTTGAGGTGTTTGGCCTTTAGTTCAGTTCAGTTTTATTTGTAATCTGGGCACATTCATAAAGCAGGTTGTCAGAAAATTCACAAAGCAGGAATCACAAATTCAGGATAGAAATGTTCAATTTATAAATGTTCCTCTAATGAGCCCGCCAGATGTGATAGTGACAAGAAAAATCTCCCTAAGATTATATGAAGAAGAAACCTTAAGAGGAACCAGACTCAAAAGGGATCCTTATCTGGGTGACACCAGAGACTGAGATTAGAAATCATTTCCCTTCAATAACTATATGCTGAAAAATTCATTGAAGTCTTTTTTGTTGAATGTATTAACTTCAGTGATGGAGACTAGAGTGCAAAACTGTTCTTGGCAATTGCAGACCTAAAACTATCATAGCAATTGTAGTCCTTAGCCATTGTAGCAAAACATCCTAGTGGGTTCTAAATGGTACCACCCATTGCAATCTCATTTATCTTCCGTGTGAGGCCATCCTCAGCAGCAGTGAGTGGTTTCCAAGTGAAGGAATCATTTCAACCAGAAGTAAGGCTTTATAGTTGAAGATTTATAAGGCAGGTCTGGAGAGCAGAAGGGGTCAGGATCAGGAGTAGCATGTGTAGTTTGACAAGAGAGAGGGGGAGGGAGGGAGGGGGGAGTGTGAGAGAGAGAGAGAGAGAGAGAGAGAGAGAGAGAGAGAGAGAGAGAGAGAGAGAGAGAGAGAGAGGCACATATACAGATAATTCCATATGCATAACGATGTTGTGTGCTGTGTAAGAACATTGTACATTATGTGCAACATGCAAACAAGGACTCTAGCATGACTGGTTATGGGAGCATAAAGAAAAGGGAGAACCAGTAGATAACACAGATATGAGAGGTTTCTGGGATATAATAGTCATATGACAGTATGTGAGAGGGGTGTAATAGTTCATGGAATAATTCATGGAATACTAATAGAAGTATAATAGTGTGTGAGAAATCTGATGGTGTGTGTGAGTTTGACAATGAATCTGAGCATGGAATTGTCTTTCACAGTATTGCCTGTTATTCTGTGCAGTAGTGAGACTTATACACAGTCTTTTATAACCTTTTCCTTTTTAGTGTATATAAATACTTCATTGGTTCCTTTGTATTCTTAAAGCATCAGCCACTAATTTGGCCATTAATTCTGGTCAGCTACATTAACAATTCAGTGAAGAGCTCAGTTAAGTGTGTGCATGGGATTAATGAATGTTATTGCTTTGTAAGATTTATAGCTGACAATGTTTCGGAGATCTGATTTAAAAACAGATTTTGCTATTTACAATAATATTGCTACCAATCTTGCTTTAAGGTTTGATAGGAAGATTTGGCACAAGAAGCAATTTGCTTTAGAGATTTGCACAGCAGAATTAGAATTTAGATGATATAATTTTCCTGACAGCAAATCAGACCATTGGGAGAAAAGACAAGAAAGGGAGTATGTTAGAGAACATATTACCAGTTATGAGATCATGTGTGTATTGGGGAATATATACCATGTATAACTACTGAAACAGCCGCTTTCTTTTTAGCTACTTGCTTTCTTTCCTCTAGGAAGAACACTTGGAATGTATGTTGTATGTTATATCTCAATTTCAAATTTGGTGTATAAATCTATATATTCTTATGCACTGATGTCTGTTCTGCAGTCATAACACAAAATCTACAACATGGCTGGACCCTCGTCTTGTCAAGAAGGCTAAACCGCCTGAAAAGTGTGAGGATGGAGGTAATTCTTCCACCCTCTTTCTGCTCTTTAGACATATACACATGCTATATTTACACCTGATCCTAAACTATACATCTGTGACATGAGGGAAGTGTGTTTTTAATATTATTCTGGTTGAAAACAATATATTTTTGCCAGTACATCACATTGTGCAATTCAATGTTTGTCTCCTTGTACCCCATAAAGACACACACGCATGCACGCGCGCACGCACACACACACACGCACGCACACACACACACACACACACACACACACACACACACACACACACACACACACACACACACACACACACACACACACAGAAAAAAATTACTAGGGAATGTGAATAACTGTACTTGCAAAAAACATCATAACATTATCTAGTAAAACTTTCAGGCTATTGTTATTTTTTTATACACATCACATTACTTCATCAAGTGGAAGGTTTTAAACTGGCCAAGACAATCAGAAGGATTTCACCTCCTAAAGAGGAGACTGAAAGAAGGGGGGACCCCCTAAGACATTGAGCAACTGAAAGAAGCCAAGCCAAACATCACAAAAGAAGAATGTAACAGTTTGGGGATGTCATTAGTTTGCTAGGCTGGGATGTTGCTAGCATGATGCAGTTATTGTACGCAGAGGATTTGCAACAAAATATTAGGTATTATTTCTTTTCATTTATTTTAAGACAATCTAGGTTAGAGTTTTCAAACCTAGAATACGGCTGGTCTGCTTCCTAAAGATTCCATGTACTAAATTATTTAACACATGTAACATATATCAAGAAATTAAATTTCAAAAGATGAAATTCTGTTTTTTTATCTTATATTCATCTTTTAACATGTAACGGGTACTGGAAAATATGAGCACGAGGAAACTGAAGGCAGGCTTCAAGATCACAACTTTCTTTATTTTCACATGTATTTTCATATATCACTTTACTACACACACACACACACACACACACACACACACACACACACACACACACACACACACACACACACACACACACACACACACACACACACACACACACAAAATCGTCTCCACAATGCTAGGAAAGTTCTCCGTAAAAAAATCGTTTTTTTTTGTTGCAAGTTTTTAAACCGGATCTTTTTATTGAACCTGTTTTTAGACATATTTAAATATTTTTAAGCTTTATATATTTTCTTCTATTGGATGATTGTTTTGCTTTTAAACATTAAGTTACTAAAAGAAGGGATTTTATCTACCAATAGAATAAAGCTTAAAAATATTCAAAAATATCTAAAAATAGGTTAAATAAGTTTAATGGTACATTCGTTTGTTTCAATGTAATCTTATACAGTTTTTTGGATTGCTTACACACTAAAATAAAAAGTAGCACACTATTAGCAAAACCTTACACTCAAGAGGCAAAACATCAGCCCATATTTGCACAACTATAAGCACATTGTCAACCTCACACTTGTTGCAAAACTCTACACACAGTGATTTGCAAAACACTAAACACACTTAACATACATTACACACAAAAATCTATCATGAAGTCACTTCCATGCAATACCAAAGCACTGACTGTCAAATTACTGCACCGTCCAACCAATCGGTTCAACACAGTCATCAGGTGTGCAAACACTTGTTTGCTTAATTGTAGACACACCAATCAGGTGTATAAGCACTATAATATATGTTTACCTTCTGCTCTCTGTTTATGTTCTGTAAAGCTGCTTTGAGACAATTTCTATTGTAAAAAGCACTATACAAATAAACTTTAATTGAATTGAACTTGAATTGAATATAAAAAGCAGCAGGTGAGTTCATAGGTCTTCAAGCACAATGTAAAGAGTCAGAGAAAGAGTAAGACGAGGAGGAGAACAAGGAGAACGAGAAGGAGGAGGAGGAAGGGGAGGAAGAGGAATCAACAGAGGAGGAATCAACAGAAGAAGATGAAGAGATGGAGGCCATGCTGGAGGTAGAGGTAGAGGTAGAGGAAGAGGAAGACAAGAAGGTGCTCAAAGAGGACCGAATCTGACAAATGAGATCCGCGCAACACTGGTTGACCACGTTGTCAACCACGGCCTGACGCTGAGGGAGGCTGGACTGCGAGTACAGCCAAATCTAAGCTGATACACAGTGGCAAGTGTGATAACATTTCGACTGGAAAATAGGTACAGTGTATTGTAAAAATATCATCATATCAACATCATATCTACACTGAACTACACAATTTTGCATGACACTGTTCTTCAGAGAGTTTTACGAATGGATGGAGAGGAGATCCAGCATGAGTTCATATATGTAGATGAGGCTGGGTTCAACCTGACGAGAACACGAAGGAGGGGAAGAAACATCATTGGCCTCAGGGCTATAGTCAATGTCCCAGGGCAACGTGGGGGTAATATAACACTCTGTGCAGCCATTACACAGAATGGAGTCCTCCACCGCCATGTCCATATGGGCCTTTACAACACAGCACTCATACTTACATTCTTGGACCAATTACACAAGATAACAACAGCAAATCAAATCGATCATATGCAATACATTGTTGTTTGGGACAATGTGTCTTTCCACCGCTCTGAACTGGTTTCAGCAACATCCACATTTCACCATCCTATATCTTCCACCATACTCTCCATTCCTCAACCCTATAGAAGAGTTTTTCTCGCCATGGTGGTGGAAGGTATATGATCTCTGTCTCCAGGCTGAGGTACCCCTCATCCAAGCCATGGAGGAGGCCTGTGACCAGATGGAGGTAGCAGCAATGCAAGTATGGATTCGTCATTCACGACGTTTCTTTCCAAGGTGTCTTGCTAATGACAACATTGCCTGCGATGTTGATGAAATTCTCTGGCCAGATCCAGCTAGGCGAAGAGACAATGTCTAGTTTTTTTTTGTATTTTTTACCATAAACTTACAGTACATGTCAACATTTTGGGCGTGTTGACAAATAAATGAGTTTCTTCAGTCTGCAACATTGGTCTTGTGTAGTGTGTGGTGAATTTACATTATATTTGTATTTTATTGATGGTAGCCTACTCTAATCATAGGGAAGTAGAAGTGCTAAAAGTGTTTTAGGTTTATCACAGCAGAGTGTAACTCGTGCAAACAGAGTATAGTAATGTGAAACGTGTGTTTCATATGGTAACAAAGTGTGGTTTTTAAACAGAAGTGTATAGTTTTTACAAGAGTGTTTAATTATGCAAGGGATCTGTAGTGTTTTGCTAATTGTGTGTAGTGTTTTGAAAACACAGGCCCTGTTTTGAAAATCGTGTTTAAGCAATCCAAAAAAACTGTAAGCAATCCAAAAAAACTAATAAGAAATTTATTATTTTTTTCTTTTTTTTTTTGCAGTATTTTGACCTTGTCCTTTTAATAAGTTGTTTTCTTTTTTTTTTACAGATGGATTTAGGTAGCACATAGCATCGGTTAGCAGCTAATAATTATGCCATTAGAAAGTCTGAATAGTTTAATAATATGTGAGTGAGTGTGTGTGTCTTTAGCTCTTCATAAGGAACAAACAAACATCCTCACAGTGATAGGATAACGTTACAAATATGCTACACAAACACACATGCTCACACACCCACCAATAATACATTCTGATATGATAATTAACTCTACAATACCGTGTGTGTAAGTGCACATAGGTGTGTTGCAGAAAGCCCTGTCTGTGTGAGCATTTTGTATTTCCATGACTGCGTGCTTAGAAGTCATTCATCATCTATTCCTCAGAGCTACCATACGGCTGGGAGGAGATTGAGGACGCACAATATGGCACATACTACGTTGAGTAAGTACTCACAATCTCCAGCTGTGTCTTTCTGTTTCTTTTACATACACACACACACACACACACACACACACACACACACACACACACACACACACACACACACACACACACACACACATTTTATGTATAGAAAATTCTTTGTATACAAGCATTGGGAAAATAGTAAGACCTGGTATGTGTGATGTATCCTGGTTGTACATTTTCATTAATCTCCCATGATCCATTGCCTGTTTTCAATTTGTCCTGCAGTCACATAAACCAAAGAACCCAATTCGAGAATCCAGTTGTAGAAGCAAAGAAGAAACTTGCGCAGGAGGCTGCAGCTGTAGCACAGAGCCAAAAGGGGGCAGCACCTGCTCCAGGTACACTTCCATCACACACTCTAAAGTACAAACCCATTGTTCCAGAATGGAAAGAAGAAAAAAAAAAAAGAAAAATGTTTTTTCCGTTTCACATGTTATTTACAAGTAAAAAGAAAGCCAAACATGAAATGTGGTTGTACAATATCTATTGTTGTCTCCAACAATACAGCAATAATAAAAAAACAAAAAACCTCCCCAAAAAACCCCACAAGATAAAATCAACAGACAAATATTTAGGAAAAGTTCCAAAGGCAAGAATGCCAAGGTTTTTTTTGGCCCAACCATACAACATGGAACAACCAAGAGGACTGTGAAAGAACTTGGTGCAAGTTTGGTGGCAAGTTATCTTTCCCTCTCCTACACAGATATATTTTTGCTCATTTTCAAAAAGGGTGCCAATAATTCTTATGTTGATAGTGGCTTCATTTTTGCTCATGACTATATGTATAGTGGTGTGATTAACATGATTAACATTATCAGACAGACTCTCATTGTGTCATCAGTCCACATCATACACATATAGCAAGGAACAAAGCAAGAAATGTCATTCAGATCACCGACATGTATATAATAGTGATGGACCATCTATGAGATCACACACACTAAATGTGTAAGTGATATAAATTACATTTCTTCCTTTGTTCCTGGCTGTATGCATATAATGCGTATTGAAAACTATTATATCTCCGTCATTCTTTTCCTCCTCCCCGTCACGCTTGCACCATCTCTGCTGCCCCTACTTTTACGCTCTTACCTCCACTTGTTCCTACTTGTCAGGAATTTTAACCAGACAGGAGTCTTACTCATCACACACACATTAGACTCCTTCGCCCAAATGAACACCTCAAGCTTTGTTCGTCACCGTTTATAGCTTTTACAGCCCCCCCGCTGTGGTGAAATTTAGTTATGAGTTTCCACTTACACAGCAACCTAAATATTCGTCACTAAGTGATGCCTGTCTGGGAGAGTGACTAACAGTCTGTGCACAATGTCACAATCACTGACCCATCCTTCCTGTTACGTTCACTACTGAAGATTAATAACCTAGATAGATCAGGTCAATTTCTTGAAAAATAAAATTTTGGTTCTGTAAATCACCTTTTTTTCCATTCCCATGCCAGTCTGTTTGCTGAAATTCATACATAATTCATTCTCAGATCATTCATAAAATAAACCAATAAACCAAAAATAATCCAATACTAGAGATACTAAAGTTGTGTGAGTAGAGATATTTTCACTGTTAGTTCACTGTTAGGTCTTTCCTTCTGCTTTTATTAGTTATTTTGTCACACTCATGACTAATTTATTTTTGGAAAAAGGAAATGTGAGTGAAATGAGACATCAGGTCAGTTTATACACTTTATAAATGCTATCCAGTGTTTACAGTGTTATATTTTTTCATTGTATGTTAATGTATTTTGAATACGCTGTGATATGTGTGTGTGTGTGTGTGTGTGTGTGTGTGTGTGTGTGTGTGTGTGTGTGTGTGTGTGTGTGGTTGGATGTAGTGTGGGGCAATGGCGAAAGTTTGATTTTGACATTGGTGAGGACATAATTTATTTGACATTGGTGCCGACAACATTCCCGTCTTTTGTGAATAAAACTGTTTTTATAAGAATACTTCCTTCCTCACATACCGGTAACCTGCATAATCACGTTGCATATTGCTTCATACAACGGAATCTAGCTGCAGCCGCCCTCGAGAGAAAGACAAAGCCAATCAAACAGCGACGTGGGTTAGAGAGGCAGGACTCAAAATTGACAAAGGTCAATCATTTTAGAGAGTTGAGTTACAGAGGCGGGATTCATTGCAGGGGGTAAATCTGTATATTTTCATCTTATTTAATGATTCCTGGATAGATGTTAAAAAGCCCAAGACACAGACGGATATCAGTGGTTATGTGTCCCTACCCAAATCGACGCCCTTGGTGTGGGGCCCTTTTATAAGGTCCTCATAAGGGCTGGTCCTTATTTTCTATTGAAAAACTTTGAAACTTTGTTTTGGACTTGTTTCTGTCCACCATTGCCAAGGCACCAGTCTGTTACCCGTTGTATTCACTATATAAACACATATTGTGTTTTGAATTAGTGACTGTGATTTGTTTGTTCACTTCACCTCTGTTTATGTCTAGAAGTCACTTTGTTTTCATGTCTGGATTCAGCGTACTTTATATTCTTGTTCACTGCCTTATCTAATATGGATTATCCTAGATCGACATTGTCGACATTATCCAGTACTACAGGAGCATTACATTACTTTATGTTCTGTTTATTTTAGATTTAGCAAAGCATTAATTAACTGCATTAATAATTATGTCAATGAAAGGTCCTTATGATGATAGTAAAACAGGTAGGTGTGTTTGTGTGTGTGTGTGTGTGTGTGTGTGTGTGTGTGTGTGTGTGTGTGTGTGTGTGTGTGTGTGAGAGAGAGAGAGAGAGAGAGAGAGAGAGAGAGAGAGAGAGAGAGCATAAATCATTTCGTAAGAGTGGTTCTTTAAACACCACTTTAAACACTACTAGCTGATATGAGAAGCAAATAGAAATGGTAGTATTTGGGGATTCGGGATGCCTGTTTGGGGCTGTGTGGTTGGTAATGAATGATCTCATTTGCAGTGTCATAAAGCCAAGTGTTATAATGGATTTGTTTATAACACCAGCTGGGTGAAGCACTTTGTTTGTTTAATTATAGGTCAGTCAAGCATAAAAAAGCTATCAAAGGGAGCCAGAGCTTTCTAAAGCATCTCATTCGCTCTTATTTTTCTCTGCTTCAGTTTAGCTAAGCTATAAAATTTTTTTATTGTCTTGTCAAAAATCATCAAAAAATATGCAACAAGGAAAGGAATATTTGAATGGAATTCTATCCAATTATTCTTCTAGGTGGTGAAGGGGGAACTCCAGGATTCACTCGTGACCCCACTCAGCTGAAGGGCGAGTTATATCACACAGCTTTGAAAAAGAGCACTCAGGGTTTTGGCTTCACAATAATCGGAGGAGACCGAACTGATGAGTTCTTGCAGGTGAAGAATGTCCTTGCAGATGGACCAGCTGCACAAGACAACAAGATGTCCTCTGGTGAGGGCGAGCATGACATTTGTTTCAGCTTAGCTTTATCTGTCGCACATGTTGGTTTTTCGCAAATAACAATAACAACAAATGCCTTTG
Source organism: Tachysurus fulvidraco (assembly GCF_022655615.1). NCBI lineage: Eukaryota > Metazoa > Chordata > Actinopteri > Siluriformes > Bagridae > Tachysurus > Tachysurus fulvidraco. The sequence goes on from NC_062522.1 coordinate 18,608,081, forward strand.
ACTTTTAATATAAGTAACATATTTTCTGTAGACAAATGACAAGCACACTTATATCTGGGTTTCCCCAAACTGTTGCCACAAAGTTGTAAACACACAATTATACAGAATGTCTTTGCAAGCTGTAGCACTACAGTTTCCATTTACTAGCACTGTGACCCAAACATGTTCCAGCATGACAATGCCTCTGTGCGGTCTATAAAGACAAGGGTGGAGTGGAAAATCTTAAACGTCCTTCCTTTTTCACAACCTCACGGAACAGTTATGACTGTGTATCGGGCGTCCTCGCCCAACATCTGTGCCTTACATGTGGCGAATGGATAATTCTACAACCATACTCCACAACCTACAGTAGTACAAAGCCTTACCAGACGATTGGAAGTTATTATAGCATCCATGTACATAGCATCTACATATATGTCCATATACTTTTATCCATACAATGTACAACATTTGTGAATATGAAACATAGGATGAAAACGTTCTACTGAAACATTCCTTTAAAGCAGTAGTACTAATGAATCAAAGTAATTAACATATATGAACAGCTTTATAATTTTTTTTTATACATTAAAATGATTTCTTTGTGGAGCTTTTTATAAATCTTATTCATTCCTCTTCTTCTCAGGTGATGTAATTGTGGAGATCAACGGCACACTGGTCCTTGGTAAGACCCACAATGACGTGGTGCAGATGTTTCAGTGCATCCCCATCAGCCAGTATGTGGATATGGTCTTGTGTCGTGGCTACTCCCTGCCTCCAGATGTACAGGAAGATAATGAAGACCTTCCTCCTCCACCACCTCCTCCTCCCTCAGCTGGTGAAGTGGTAACAGCTGTGCCCCTTATCAATGGGCAGCCACTGCTAGTGAAGGGCGATGCTTTGAATGCTTCGTCCCAGGAGCTCCACTACCTCACTACTGATGCTAGTGGGAGGCCTATTGTGGCAGCGCTACCCAACATTCCTAATGCTAATGATGAGAGGCCTGAGGGTGGAATGCTGCAGCCAGAGCTGGTCACTGTGCCCCTTGTAAAAGGCCCGGGCGGGTTTGGATTTGCTATTGCTGACAGTCCGCTGGGCCAGAAGGTGAAGATGATCCTGGACGCACAGTGGTGCCGTGACTTGCTTAAGGGGGACGTCATCAAGGAGATCAACAGGCAGAATGTACAGACATTGAGCCATGCACAGGTGGTGGACATACTCAAAGAGCTTCCTGTGGGAAGTGAGGTCAACCTGCTGGTGCTCAGAGGAGGTGAGGAAAGAGGAAAGAGAGAGTGAGGGAACATGAAAGTTAAAAGGATAAAGGGAGAAAAAGGTTTATTCCATATAATGTGTTTGTTTTGGGATGAAAAGATGGCTTATCATGTTTACTGCTAAGAATGTCCAATTAAACTCTCTATGCAGTTAGTCCAAACTATTATATGTTTGATTGTGTCACTGCACAGAGTAGCAGTTTGTTTTCTAGGTTCTTTGTTTGCTAGTTGTCTTAGTGCACAGGGCGTATGCAATCTGTGTATGCTGAAGAAAACAACAAAACACCGTCTTATAAAATTAGCAACCACCTTCTATTCACCTTGTATTTTGTCACCAAATAAATCAGACCAGGCAGCTCTGTATTTATGTATTGTAAAATTTAGATGTCATATAAAACCATATACAATGGTACAAACTAAGTGGCAAGCCATATTCCCATTTACAGATTGTCAAAAGACGTGTTGGAGACTTAGTAAGCATGTGGAAAAATCTTCACATAAACCTGAGAACACCATCTTCTTAGTGAAATTGCTGTTCATCAATAGTTTTCCACCAGTCTGACAGAGCTTGAGCAAAAATAATAGGAACCAGATTCGTAAAGCTTATGGAGACATATATCTGAAGCCAAAAGCAGTTCTACCGATGACCGACCTGGGTGGCCTAAATACTTATGCAAATACCCAGGTCCATGGCAACAGTTTCAAAGGAGTCCATAACAAAACCTTCCACAATGTCATGCATTTGCATGCTGTGAAGACATGTACAGCTCTTTTTCAGTATACTGACACTGACTGTGGATCTTTTTTTTCCGTTCTTTAATAATTTGAACTCATTTCTGATCTCTTTACACACGCTTAATGCATAATTTCTAATAACAATTCAAATGTTCTTTTATTTTTAAATGCTCTACATCAAAGTACAAAATGGTGACTGTTCTGGTTTGTGAATGTCTGGCATGTTGCATAGTAATTCTTGCTGAGATTCCTCCTGACCTTTCTCAGCCGTGTCATACAGTGATATCCCATCAGATATGGGTGACCTACAGCAGCACAGCTGGAACATGAACCTAAATCCCAGCTCCAGGTTGCATCATTGCACCACTAACCATCTCCTGAGTTTCCTTATATGCTTTGATTAGTAGAGTATTACCGCAAGTCCAGGCTCACAGCCCAGAGTATGATAATAAGTTCCAACAGAAGAGAGACTGGATGAGAAACTGGTATGTTTAGAAAGACAAGTATAGGTGGGAAAAGAGCAAGGAATGAGGACTAGAGTAAAACATAGAAAGAAAATTCAACCATGACTGAATTCAACCTGTTTTTATTCGGATAGAAAGAAGGTCAGTGTGTGAAGATATCTCAGCCTTTTTATTACTAAGCATGTGAGTTAGATTTTGTTAATTCATGTGTGTTCAATCTATTTGAGTGACAGTCACTTTTTTTAATGTTAGACCTAGATGAAACTATGGCTCAAGTCTGTATGATTTTAGGCAGTACTCTCCTCTCACTCTACACTTTTCATCTCTCTTTCTTTCATGTACGTGCACTCTATCCATCTTTAATATGTCTTAGATGAAATATGCTTTTCAACTCAGCTCTCAGATCTCTTCATGGTCTCGCCTGCAATTTGTTTCACCAGGATTTATTGGCTCATCTTTCTTACGAAATGTGGTTAATGCTGACATTTCTCTTCTTCTTTTTTTTATTTATTTCTTCCAATATTGATGGTGTCTTTTTGGTTTGCTATTTTGCTGAGAAATGCTACACTAGAAACTGAAAGATGCCTTTTAGACCTGCCCAGCATTTTACACTTGCCCATTTACAAAAAATTCTGAATGTGTTTAAAAGTTTGTGTTTTCTTTTAGTGGTACAGTAAATCTGGATTTAATACATCTGCATTACTGAGGAATGGTCAGTAAACTCAGCTAAACTTAGCAATCCAGTATGTTTGATTTGATCAGAGCTTGTGATGTTGACTTATAGATAGTGTAGGACCAGTGTGTACATTTTGAAAACATACCTTCAGGTTTTATATGAAGTAATACTTAGAAATGTTTTATGACTAATATGTGAATATAGGACAGATAAATATGCAGCTCACATTGTATCGTTTTTCGGTTCAGTCCTGAGCTTGAGTTATTATGTGTGTGGATTTTTAGCTGATTTTCCAAGTTGAATTTCCTTCCATTAGCTTGTAGGAGTTTTGGATTTTTTAAATTGCCCCTACAGTAGGTGTAAGTGAGTGTGTAAATGTGTGTATGCATGTCCTGCTGGACCCTCTGTGACCCTGACCAGGAGGAAGTGATTACCGAAGAGGAATGAATGAATGATGTGTAATTACATCGTTGTTAACGTAAAATGTTCGAATGGATTCCACACACTTGTTTTATCCTCATAACTTTAAGCTGCACACATTTTTATTGCATTATGTTTCTCTTCCTTTCTCACTATCGTCTCCTCATTTCTGCCCGTAGGTCAGACTTCACCAGTGAAAAGTCTTAGACCTGTGAGTATGCTAATACTTTTTCCACATTTAAAACCACAAGGTTTTAGTTATCAGCATGGAAAAAGGAAAGTATGTTAAGTTGCCTTAAAAGAATGCACTTTCAACTTGTGCCTAGCAGAGACAGGAAATAAGTGCCAGTCTAGAGACTTTGGACCAGTGCCATGATGTTGGAGCCCCCCAAGCACTAACTTATTATTCAAGTACGTTGCCCTGTAGCTCCCCGAGACGAGACATCACCCTCCGACAGAGCAAGCCCAAGGGCCCTGTAAATGATTCTGCACAGAGAGGTACTGTATGCAAGTGATGGGGTACTTCTTATTATTCTTATCTTCTTCTTCTTCTTCTTCTTCTTTTCATTATTATTATTATTATTATTATTATTATTATTATTATTATTATTATTATTATTATTATTATTATTATCATGGTTGTTGTTGTTGTTGTTAGTAGTAGTAGTTGCATTAACAAATAGTAGGAAGTGTTAAGTTACAGTAGTATTACCCTTGTTACATTTATAAGTCACTGAAATGACATTTGTATACAATCCTTTATGTAAGTTCACATTTTGTAAAAATGTTTCTTAATATTTTAATTATAATGAGTTGTAAAGAAAAAGTAGCCAAAGAGTCTGTTAATAATTTTGCTAAAAAATACAGTACCTTATATCTAATGTGGAAAAAACCCCTACTGATACCCTAATGACTGATAGCACATTCTGAATATTAGTTCATTATGTTTTTCAATATTAAGTCCGAGTTTGGTGTTATCCATGGTTTCAGCAGTGCCTCAGTATAAAGAGCTGGATGTGTTCATAAAGCGAGATCAGGAGACAGGATTTGGCTTCCGGGTGCTTGGAGGAGAAGGGCCTGATCAGCCAGTAATTAGTTTTTCTGATCTTTCACTATCCTTATTGACCTGGCCACCATTTACTAATGTGAATTGCAGTAAATGCTTTTCTTCTTAAGGTATACATAGGTGCCATCATTCCCCAGGGAGCCGCAGAGAAAGATGGCCGTCTGCGTGCAGGGGATGAGCTGATGGCCATTGATAGCATCATAATAAGGGGCAAATCCCACAAGCAAGTGCTGGATCTGATGACCAATGCAGCTCGCAATGGACAGGTGCTGCTCACTGTGTGCCGTAAAGTCATCTACAGGGGTGAGTTTTAACCCCAGACACTTTGGAATGGCTGTTTTTTCAAGTCACAGCATGGGATTTTACACCAATACTCACACTAAATGAGTTTTATATTGAACAATGATTCTTGTTCCAGTTTATGTTCTTTGTTTTCTAATTTCTTTCCATTTCTTTTTGATGCCACATTTTCCTGGCTTTTGCGACTTCTTGTCTGTGTTGTTTTTTCCTGAATTCTGTAACTTGAATTTGGGTCCAACATCTCTTAAGTTTTGATTATCTTTCATCTCCTTGTTTTACCAGCCTGTGTATGAAAATCTAAGTGGTGCACAAGGCCTTCCTCTTCCTACCAGTTTACATAATACTTATGGAAGTGCTGGTGCAAGTAATACAACACTGTAGAGAGTGCATGCATGTTTCCTTTGACCAGATGTCCTCTGTTCCTCTCGCCCTCCAAACGGCTATTCCAAATTGTTTATATCCACAATGATGTCAAGATCATTTCCAGTTTAAAGATGTAGTTGATCCACATGCAAACTTCAAACTCAACATGTATTCAGTGCTTACACCAAATGATCTCTGAGATTCTTAATGAAACCTTCAAGATTAATTTATTTACTTACTTACTTTATAATCGGAACTGCTTGTTAGAACCAAAAGCATCCATTCTTATTAGTTGTGTGTCCTTCACAGATATATCTGATGACGAAGGGGCACGGAACCTGGCTCCGGTGTTAATGAATGGTTCTCCAAAAACACCACATGTCCAAGTCCCAAGTGTCTTGGACCATAAACCGATGGATATTACACTCCATCGCAAAGACAACGAAGGCTTTGGCTTTGTCATTCTCACTTCCAAAAGCAAACCCCCACCTGGAGGCAAGTAAAGAACAAATTACACAACACATGCATGAACATGTGAAGTTTACATTTCTTCAGTGACTAAAATTTTCTGCTGCATATTACGTAACATATTCTGGAGTGTGTTCCTTAAATCTCAGTGAGTTCTTGGGTGGTATCTGTAATAAAATGTCTGCTTCGTAATATATACAAACTGACCTTTACATTATTATTTAATATTTATTCAATTACACTATATGGCCCAAAGTACCGTACCCATACGTGCTTGTTGAACACCCCATTCCTGTTTGGAGTGTGGCTGTGGGGATTTGCATATTCATACATATACATAAACATATACATATACATATACAGTACATAACAAGAGCATTAGTAAATTACTTAAGTTCTTCCACTTCAACCTTGGCAAAAGTTTGTGCTTAATGGCATTCTCATGCTGGAATACAAAGACATGCTTAACAAATGTGTGCTTTCAACTTTATGTCAAAAATTTGGACAAGACACACACGGGTTAGGACTTGACCACAAACCTTTAGCAACATAGTTGAGCTATTTTCCTGTCATTATTCTGGTCTTATGGTTACACCCATGATCAGATTCCTATTTCTCCCACTTGTATATTACATCAACACTAAACTAAACAAAACATCCATAAACCATTATTAATTAGGTGTGTGTGATGGTTTTCAGTGATCCCTCATAAGATTGGCCGCATCATCGAGGGCAGTCCAGCTGAGAGATGCTGTCTGTTAAATGTGGGTGACCGTATCTCTGCTGTTAATGGCTGCTCCATCATTGAGCTCTCTCACAGCGACATTGTGCAGCTTATTAAAGATGCCGGCAATGCTGTCACGCTCTCTGTAGTTCCCGAGGATGGTGAGTAAGCACTTTGAGTAAGCAAAGAGACAGACATCTGTCACATCTCTGAAATGATAATAAAATATGATTTATTGTATTAATGTCATTCAACTAATCTGCAGTTTGTATTTGCATGTTGTTTAATACATTTTAAGGGTTTGCACAGAATCTCTTTCGTTACATATTATTTAAATATATATTTCATAATTTTATTTTTAAAAATTGTGTTTATTAATATGGGGCTTTTAGTGTTTACCCCATTTGGATATGTATACACAAATATAGAAGTGCTATTAAAATAATTTACAATAAGAAAATGACATCATACTTTAAAAAAAAATTCTAACAATTTACACTAATGCTTACAGTTGTGTACAAATAACTTTTTTTCTTTTATTGTCTGTTTTGATTTAGAATACAAAGGCCCACCCTCAGCAGCCAGCTCAGCCAAACAGAGTCCAGCTCTACAGCACAGGACAATGAAATCCAGCGCACAGGAGGAGAGGTACTGTACCAACACTCACAATGCCTAACAACATCTCCCAGTTACATTATTTAAATTTTTTTTTAACTCTTTAGATTACATAGGATGTACATGAAGCGTTCCTGTCTCTGTTACTTGCAGATATAATTTTGATCCGGAGGAGATCAGGGATGAGCTGGTCTGGGCCGAATATAAAATGATTACCGAGAAAGAAAAAGAAACGCTTTGTGGAACAAGCTCAAAACAGGCAAGGCGCCTACTGTTCTATACTGTTTCTATAGAACTATTCTATAATTAAGATCTGTATAATAAAAGAAATACTTATAAATGGGTAAACTTGTGCATTTGTGTGTATGCAGGGTTGTATTCTTGTGGAGTTAGACCGTGGCCCACGTGGTTTTGGGTTCAGTCTGAGAGGAGGGACAGAGTATAACATGGGCCTCTACATCCTGCGATTAGCTGAAGATGGCCCTGCGCTTCAGGATGGCAGGATTCAGGTCAGTGTACTCAACTCGATCAGTCGAGACTTAGTCTAGCTATCACTTGTTTAATCATTAACCTGATACAAATATTTTATATGTAATTGTAACGTGATGCTCAAATGTTCATACATAGCTCTGCATATTTTTCTGGCAATATACTATATATATACAGTATATATGTATGGTTTCTTCCACCTTTTTTAATTCAGTGGAACCTACATGAGCTTAAATGAATAGAATTGCATGAACATCTTGAAAAAAATGAATAGATCAGTAATAAGGACATACACATGACAGCTGGATAACGTGTTTTTTTTTTTCAGCAAAATAATCACAATCATATTAATACAAGCACATATTAATGCACTGCTTTTGACTAAATACAGTTGCAATCCACAACATGGCAACAGACTTCTTCATAACTGTATGTCTGTTATTTTATTGATTAATTCCTGCTCCACATCTTAGCTGCACTGTATATGACCGCTTACTGTCTAAATGTGCTGAACATGCACATATTCAGTCAATCATTCAATCAGTAACTCAATAAGCAAGAAGGACAGTCGTCATACTAGTGCAGCAAAAAATCTATTTTGTATTCCCAACACATAACCTTTGATTACTGTCTAGTTTCTATGTCGTTATCACATGACTATCCAGATTTTTATTGTTCGTTATATTTTCCATGCAGGTTGGAGATCAAATAGTAGAAATCAATGGTGAGCCCACGCAGGGTATCAGTCACACCAGAGCCATTGAACTTATCCAGGCTGGTGGAAACAAAGTACTGCTGCTCCTGAGACCCGGACAGGGACTTGTGACTGACACCAGTGAGTGTCGTCTCCCAAACACCCCCCCCCCACACACACACACACACACACAAGCATACTGTACATCTATGATATATGTCTTGTAGAATTTTGAATAATATATGACTAGTAAAGAAATTTTCTTTCTTTCTTTCTTTCTTTCTTTCTTTCTTTCTTTCTTTCTTTCTTTCTTTTGTCCTTCCTTCCTTCCCCTCTCGCTCTTTCTAGGCAATATAAGTTCCTCTGCTGTGTGCTACTACCCCCAGGAGCACCATCACTAACAGTTTCTTTTGCTCTGGGCATCCTTTCTCATTTTGGTAATTCTATTTCTTGCATCCTCTCCTCCCTTCACTCACATCTGCTCACACAGCTGCAAAGAGTTGTTCTACCCAAATATCTGTATTCCTTCCATATTTTCTGAAGAGAAAATCTTGCCACTCTTGCAGTGGTAAATTGGCAAACAACAGATTTGACAATGTCTTCTATATCACAGTTGTATGGACTGCAGAATGTCATTTTAAAGTTTAATCATGTGGACAAATATTTATATAATTAGACAAGGATCACATTATTGACATGTTTTATTGCCGCCTTAAGTCAATCATTATTCATCTTTAGTAAACTTTTGATCAAAGTTGCAGTAGATCTAGAGCCTGTCATGGGATGATTGGGTAAGAGGAAATCACAGAACCATCTAGAAACCCATGTTACTAGTAACCCTTAGAGTTGATGCAGCAACACTTTTTACTGCACCATTGTGAAAGTGAATGTTAACGAAAGTGACGTGACATACGGCTAAGTAGGGTGACCCATACTCAGAATTCGTTCTCTGCATTGAACCCATCCAAAGTGCACACACACAGCAGTGAACACACACACAGCAGTGAA